>NC_036855.1:51919605-52050695 GCF_002910315.2 Salvelinus sp. IW2-2015
AAGAAGGAACTGCTTATCTTTGTGCAGCTGACCTGATTCGTAGTTACTTGTGTGTGCCTGAGTCCAATGCAACAACAACAAAAAAGAACAGAGGGAGAAGAGGGTAAGCCACGTGAATGAAAGCTGTAGCAGCACTGTTTCTTTGATTCCCTGATGTTGGGCAAGCAGAGTGGATGGGCAAGAAAGGGAGGAGGCAAGAGGGGCTATGGGGGCACTGGAGGGTTTAAGAGAATGTTCTGGAATTCTGGGAGCAGGTGGCGAGTAGTGACATGAAAAAAGACGTGACAAATGCAAACCGCCAGGCACTTCGAGGAAGAAAAAAACCACAAAAACTAAATGGTGGCAGAGTTTTTCACTGCCTTGTGGCCCTCATGTACATTAGAGCTCAGGGTACCGTCTCTTACTCTGGCCCATCTGAAAGCCTTTGACATTTTCTTGTGACCTACCCAACAATCAGTTGCTTTTACACAGTTGGGTATTCTCTGTCTTTAGGTACAGCCCCTGGACCGCTGCTGCCACACTGCCCGCTGCGATCATGGAGGGAGGGTTGGCGATGAATTTGACATCTACAGGGAAGACATAAGAAAAGGTCGGTAAGTACTTGAGTCGTAAAGCGAAACATCTGAAACAGATCATTGGCCAAATGGTACACCTGAGCTTTCAAAAGGATTAATGTGGTAAATAAAAGAGGCAGAGCTATCAAGTACTGTACACAAGGGTAGAAAGAGAGACCAAGGCAGATGGAGGGGAGGGTATGTGAGGGAGGCCATTCTAGGCTGTGGCAGAATGAGGTACTGTAAGGGGACAATGGAAATCCTGTTGCTCCTTTCCACTCACAGTCACAATATCCTGAATGTGCTTTATTTCACAACCGGCTACTGACAGGACACCAGTGCTCATGCACACAGACTTCCAAGAACAATACATCTAGCTCATCGACAAAATAGGACCGGTACAAAAGTACTTCCAGCACACACATTCAATGGGTACACCACTTCAAAACTTTTTCCAAGAAGAAAGGAAATACCACTCCTTCCTACCTGTTTCCCTCACATAAATTATAGTTTTAAACCCCATCGAGCTGATCTCCCTCTGAAGAGGTTAGCACCCCACTTCCTACTCCAAGTGCATGAAAGGTGACCATGAATCTAGAGTGGGGTGTCCATCCCCCAACTGAACCCCCCCCCCCCCATGCATGCAGTAGATATAATTTCACAAATAAATGCATCAACAGCATAACCTGTTTCATTTTCCACAATAGCCCTAAAACACACCCCAGTGACAACTCATTCAAAATCTATTGAGTAAACTCTGACTTTGGGGAGAAACACCACGCAAACAAACCATTGTGGTGAGAAGCAAACTCATACTCGTATAATACTGATCTGGAGAAAAAGATATACTGGAATGGAGTCAGTGCTCTCATTTACTTGTCCACACTACACAGGGACTGAGACACCCTCCATAAAACATGTTAGGCCTTGTACACTCAAACATTCCTGCACCGGAGCCCATACCCCCAACCATTTACATTGACCATTGGCCACCTGGGGGCTTTCAAGGAGGAAGAGTTATCCTCACAAGTGGAAAAAAATGCAGACAAAAAAAATCTATATCTTGCATCAAACACATATCTTAGCCATTGGTCCCCTGAAAAAGTAGTTATGGAGCAGTGACAGGAAAAAGCTCACCTTTAACAGACAATGGTTCATGTGTGGGCCTACCTGTTGCACAGAGAGCCACGAATGTCTGGGCATGCTTGCGCAGAATCTGCTTCGTGTTCTGATGGATTGGTAGCTTGGAGAGGAAATGGTCTATGAAATCGTGAGGCGTTACTGATGCTAGATCCCATTTCAACTTGTTTAGAGTCAGTAGTTCCATTTGCTACAAAGAGAGACAAAACAGACGTGCGCAATGAGACAATCGAACTTCACAAGTGGCTTCACATAATTGATTCTACATTTGACTTTATCCACTAGAGGGAGATGTCGCCCTCGTCATGTCATTGCGCTACACTGGCCTAACCGTTGTAGGCCATCATGTGAAATGTACAAGAATCCAAAGTCTTTCTTTGATGCAAACTTTCTTTGAAATTAACACAACAAAAATGATGCAATAATGATTTAGATCCCGTCGAAGAGAAACTAAGACAAGTAGTAGGCCTTTAGGCCTACAAACTGGATGCATTGTAGTAGGCTACCTGTAGGCATAGGCCTATATGCTACCATTGCATTATGAGATAGCCTACTATGGAAATGCTCAGTCAAATAGCCTATACGATATTATATGGATTATAACTACAGCCATATACAGAGTGTATATGTAGAAGATTGACATTGCTCATTTACCAATAGATCGCTGGGCCGGATGGAGTTGTCGGTGTAAATGCACAACTTCTCTGCAGTTAAAGGGACCGTTTCCTTCATCTTTGAGGCCAAAAACATACAAGTAGCTCCCAGGAGTTGTAATCTGGTTTTATGTGTGGGCTCCACAGACAAAAATCTATCCAAGTAGTTCATAGCCAGTGGAAAAACCTCCTCCTCGCATTTCTGTTCCTCGCAGACCTAGAAGTGAAAACAGCAATTTTAGCCTATAGTCTCAGATTACAGTAGCCTATAATATAGGACTATAAGTGCATTCAGGTCGATTGTATATACCAATAAATAGGCCTGTCCATAAGTGAAAACGAAATACTGTAATGGCAACACTACGCATTTTTTAAATTATCCTCCCATTCCTTAAGGCTGTCCTTAAAACAAAGCTATGGCCTAATTATAGCCTTTAGCTGGCGCAAAGTAGGCTATAGTCTGCCAATGCAATTAACATAAAATCATGCATTTCGAAAAACTGAAACAGTTGCTTAAGCCTAATTAAAACGGAAATTGAAATCGTTGAGAATTTAGGCTGTTTTCAGTCGCTTCTTACTAAGACACAAAGGTGGCGTCAATGCAACTTTCCCCAGAAATTTCTAGTTCGTCATCTTTTCAAAAAAGAATAAAAAATATGTAAAAATTGTCCCGGTTTGTGAAATTAGCATGTAAATGATCCTTATGGTATACCTCATCGGATAGTTTTAAGATGTGTCGAATTTTCATAGAGTAAACATATAAAAAACATTTAATTTACAAGACACCGCTCTTTCTCGTGGAGCGTGCGACATTTAGATCTTGTGCGGACTCACAATTTCTGAAATTAATAAAAAATGTATGTCGACATAAGACTCAATTTCTAACTACATGTAAATGTTGATTAATCGATATAGTATCATATCCGACCATTGAAAATGCATTCTTATTTAACATTTTTGCGAAAATGATCATGTTTCCAGAGCGACCTTCAGAAACTGCAGGAACAGCAGCCTGATAAGTAAGCCGAAACAAAACTTCATGGTTTTATATAATCATTTTTCGCTATCTGTGCGACAGGATTATAAGTGCATACCCAAGATATACTTTTCGACTTGCTGATTGAGTTACTGTCATTGCTGACATTATTAAAGATTTTTTATGATATTAAAAACCTACGCATACGACAACAAAGATGGCGCATAATACTGGCAAGAGTAAGACTGCATACGTGTACATTGCTATTAATTTGGAACATTTTTTCAATCTAAATACATTTCCTAAGTCCCGACAAAGAAAAGAATCGAGCAGCTACATTGCAAGTGTTGTAATTACTGAACACACACAATACCTGGGAAATAGCCTAATAGGCTACAACAGTGTTCCAAATCTATTTTAGCCTACTTGGACAACCGTTACAAATGAAACATTAGCCTACTACATGTCAGTATGTTTACATACTATGAATGATCATGCTTTGAAAGAATAATCGTACGATGCATAAAACGACCAATTCAATACATTGCGTCCAAAGTGCATGGTTAGTGTTAGGACACAAACGTTAAAGCAATACATCTAGACATCATAAATGTACACACCTCTAACATCCATGTAGCCACAATTTTCCTCATTTTCGGTATTATTTCTTTCTGGACACACTTGAAGTAATTCGGAGACGGAAGGTAATTTTCCTCTGCTTTGAGCATTGTCTGTAGAACTCGGTCATTTAGTAAGTTGGCGTCTTGGTAAGCTCTTCTGATGGTTTCCACTTCACAGCACAACAGCTGGTGTTCCATATCTTTTGCCGTGGTAGCTTGCGTTTTCTGGGCTGAATAAACAATCAAAAGATGTGCTTCTTGTTAGGAGTGAGTGAGGCTCCGTGGATGCTGCTTGCTGCTCCTACAGTGTTATCCCTCTGAGAGCTCCAACGCTTCACCCTTCTAGACAAAACTCCCCTTCAGAGGGCTATGCGATGACGTTAACTGTTGTTAAGGAGAAGATCAAAGCAACAGCGAGTCGGAGAGAGCCGAGCTAAGGAGTCTATAGAGAGAGGAGGATAACTCTAAAGAACTACCCCTCTAAAGTTTCCAAGTCCTTCCAATCGCTGCTTATCCACTCCTATAGGTATGGAAATGGGAGGTCCCAGTATTCTGGGTGGCGTAGCCTATACAGCGGAGGGGAGTCAGGAGGGGGTGAAGAGAACGTACGCTGAGTGGTGGGGGTTTGAGGTAGGAGGGATGTAGGGCTAGTGTCGGTATAGGGAAGTTGGTTATGCAGAGATGAATGTGAATTGGTTCAATTTTGATAGGGGGCGGTATAGACACATTCATGAAACTTTCCTGTTAAAAAAAGCTCTGAGAATAGCTCCGGCTTCTCTTCTCGTCACCCAGTCGAACATGAGGTGAGCACATGGGCAAGGTTCTACCACACAAAGACATTTAACAGTGGGACATGTATTTTTTAAATCACTTTAACATAATCATTATGCAGCAATTCATATACTTGTTCAGATTGCAGGCATATTCAATAGACCTATGCATCACAAAACCTGTAAAAAGCATCTAAAACTTTCAGAGCCATTCAATAAGGCAGGCAATTGAATGTTTCAAGAGTAAAACACGATGTGCAAAGTCGTTTACGTTAAAACCTAATAATAATTGCATTATAAACATCTATAATTTAGACAAATTAGCCTATTATCAATATTGATTTCAGGTTTCAGTTTAATTTTACGGCATTAAACTTGGCACAACAAAAGTGCACCACCTTACTTTACAGTGCTGTGTGTGTAGAAATAGTCATGTATAAGATGAATAACGTGGTGACTGATATAAAAGTTTAAAAACCTGACCCCCCCCACCCCCCCTCTTATCTCTCTCAATTCAATTCAAGGGGCTTCATTGGCATGGGAAACATATGTTTAGATTGCCAAAGCAAGTGAAATGGATAAACAAAAGTGAAATGAACAATAAAAACGGAACAGTAAGTATTACTCTCACACAAGTTCTCTCTCTCTCTGACTAGGGAGGAGACCGACATTGGTCTAAACCAATAGGAGGAATTGCTGTTACCAGGCAGAAGACGACCAAGCACTTATGATGAGAGTGTTGAAATGTTCTATTCAAATTAAAGTTACCGATAATCYTGTGATTGGTTAAAATACCATTGGCTGTAGGCCAAATAAAAACGTGTGAACTGTTCTGTTATATAACATTCTAAAAAAATAACTAAAAAAGTACATTTTGAAAATAAAGGTAGGTATGTTCTTTTGCTTTTAGAACAGTTGCAAGTCATGGGAGCAGAATATCAATATTATTGCTGTTGTGTGGAAGAGGATCTAAATAAGTGATCAATTCTATGAATAGTCCAAATCAGATTTGTCACCATTTTTCTAAGAGTCGCAATAACATTTCATCTCAGTCGTTTCAATAGGAATAGGAGCTTTTCGCATTCTTAACATTCCTCTCCATAGGCTATTGAATAGCTACCTAAAACTACCGAAAGAGACTTTCTTTTTGTCAAGACTTGCTATTGCTGACTGAATGTGGGTGACTCGTTCACCTTCACAAGTTTTTAAACTAAACTTATTTTCAATCAAAATGTTAGCGTCTTTGTGATTTTTATCATTACCCATATGGCCTATAAGGTAGGCCTAGTATTCTTATCACCCAAGTTGTACATTATTGCACTCTTTTCAACTGTTTTCATTTTTTTTGACATTTTTGCCAAAATCCCTACATATTTTCAGCAGGGGCTTCAGCTAAARGTAGGGTATGGCAAAGCTACAGTGGGGTATTTTCTACCACAGCCATCTTCCACCTCTGCACTGTTTTGAGAGAAAAGTAATGCTGTTCCCTGCAGCTGTGTCAATCCACTCTCCATAGATGGGTTGGCTGACAAAGTCACACAAAAAAATGCATACCCATGGACAGGGCCAGAAGCCCTGCTTCGCTGTGATTCTAAATGATCAGATAGCTAGCAACAATGGCAAGAAGCTGCCGTGTTGGGGAATGGTAGGTGTCTCATTTCAGCTAGTTTTATCTTGTTCTTGATACCTGTACCCAATTGTCATACTTGAGTAAAAGTAAAGCTACTGTAATAGAAAATGACTAAAGTAAAAGTAAAATTCCACTGGAGTAAAAGTCAAAAAGTATTTGGTTTTAAATATACTTAAGTATCAAAAGTAAATGTAATTGCTAAAATATACTTAAGTATCAAAAGTAAAACTATAAATCATTTACAATTCCTTATATTAAGCAAACCAGATGGCACCATTTTCTTTTTTTCTTTAATTTACAGATAGCCAGGGGCACACCCCAACACTCAGACATAATTTACAAATGAAGCATGTGTGTTTAGTGAGTCTGCCAGGTCAGAGGCAGTAGGGATGTTCGCTTGATAAGTCAATTTTGGGGTGTCAAGGAAAATGTATGGAGAAAAAAGTACATTATTGTCTTAAGGAATGCAGTGAAGTAAAATAAAAAGTAGTCAAAAATATAAATAGTAAAGTACAGACACCCCCAAAACTACTTGTAGTACTTTAAAGTATTTGTGCTGAAGTACTTTACACCACTGTCTGATGGGTGTCCTACGAAGCAAGCTAGATCTACTCAGGGTTTTCTAAAGCTAATCAGCTTCAGTTAGCTTCACATTCCAGCCCAGTCTTCGTCCGTACTACAATGGTGGATATTGCTCGTCCGCCCCCCACTAACTAGCAGGCTTGTAACTGCGCATGCATGTCGCACATGGCTAGTCGAACGCCAAACTCTTCATTGAGACAATGCTGAAACATAAATCCATGGCGAGTCAGTGCCACATTTTCATTTGTGCCAAAATAAAAATGTGAGAGAAGTTATCTTGCAAATTCAGCAGGCTATGGTGTAAAATAGGCTTTTAGAATGGCCTTCTTTATTTTATTACTTATCGTTAATGCCGACTTCGGTGTGCTTTGGTGTGCTTATCAATGCACAACCACAAGCACATTTTTCCCCCACTCCTATTGATAAAATAATTGTATTAAGTCATACTGTGCGTGACATAACACATTTTTAACACGTAAAAAAAWACGTTTAATTAATAAAATATTTAATCAGTCGTCTTCCTCAAATTAAAGGGACGAGGACGCAATCTTTGCAAGAAGGATGGAATCTGGTTGAATTGGTCCCCAACTCGTGGCTCAGTCATTTCATTCAGGGTAAGTTGGGTTACATGCTGACCAGACCGGATTCGTCACATGCGCGAGCGTTGCAAAATAAATGTACACATACTGTACATGTTATTCAATCATTGCACCCATACTGCTCGCGAGCGTCTGTGTGGTTAGGCACTAAAATAGAACTTGGTTCTATTTGTGACGCTCGACGCGGTGCAAGTCCTGCCTCTCCTATCTCCTCATTGGTTTTTAGGAGTATATACCCACGTGCCATCTCCTCATTGGTTTTTAGGAGTATATACCGACGTGCCATCTCCTCATTGTTTTTTAGGAGCATATACCCATGAGGGTGATTGAAAGATGAACTGAGGTCCACACTCCAGTCGGTTGTGGTAATGCACCTTAGAGTTGATTGCCAACTGCAATATAAAGTCCAAAGAAGAAGAAGAAGCCTGAAGGAGGAGAGATTACTAGTAAACAAACTCGGCTTACCCTTTTATCTGTGGATTAATTGTTGGAGTAGAGGACCTTGTGCATTTCAGGTAAAATAACAACCCAATATTTATATCCCAGGACAAATTAGCTAGCAACAGCAAGCTAGCTAGCTAAATTGATATAAATGTTGAATACTTTTTGACCTGTTCCCAAATTAATATAATTGGTTTAGTGTTTGTTTTGATATTTCAACCTGAGTGTCCTGATCACGTCTGGTGTGGGCGGACAAAATCAACATGCGCGCGATGGCGCACGCAGACGCACGCGTGCGTGTGGTCTGGTCAGCATGTTAGCCATGAGTTAGTCTGCTCCGGAGCAAGTTGGTTCTGAAGGATTCGCTACCATAGAAATGTACCTGGCTAAAAAGTGAGCCAATTTCATATGACCGGTTATCCGGGTTGAACTCAGTTGACCAAAGTTACCTTGCTAACGCCTTAAAACTGCTTCGTAGGACACCCCTCTGGTATTGTTTTGACTGATTTCATGTCAATGCTAATATGGCAAGCTAGCTAGCTAACCAACAACTGTAACAATGTGTTTGAGGGACAGCACGTGCTCATTGTGCAAATGTATTTATGTTTTCAATAAACATTTGGAGACTAAATATACACTGAACAAACATATAAATGCAACATGCAACAATTTCAAAGATTTTACTGAGTTTCAGTTCATATAAGGAAATCAGTCAATTTAAWTAAATAAATAAAATCTATGGATTTCACATGACTGGGAATACAGTTATGCATCTGTTGGTCACAGATACCTTAAAAAAAGTTAGGGACGTGGATCAGAAAATCAGTCAGTATCTGGTGTGAACACCATTTGCCTCATGCAATGCAACATCTCCTTCTCATAGAGTTGATCAGGCTGTTGATTGTGGACTGTGGAATGTTGTCCTACTCCTCTTCACTGGCTGTGAAAAGTGGATGAGTATTGGCGGGAACTGGAACACGCTGTCGTACACGTCGATCCAGAGCATCCCAAACATGCTCAATGGGTGACATGTATGGTGAGTATGCAGGCCATGGGAGATTTTCAGCTTCCAGGAATTGTTTACAGATCCTTGCGACATGGGGCCGTGCATTATCATGCTGAAACATGAGGTGATGGCGACGGATGAATGGCACGACAATGGGCCTCAGGATCTCGTCACTGTATCACTGTGCATTGAAATTGCCATCGATAAAATGCAATTGTGTTTGTTGTCCGTAGCTTATGCCTGCCCATACCATAACCCCACCACCACCATGGGGCACTCTGTTCACAACGTTGACATCAACAAACCGCTCCCCACACGACACCATACTATCTGCTATCTCACTTTTTGTGAATATGGAACATTTCTGGGATCTTTTATTTCAGCTCATGAAACATGAAACATGAGACCAACACTTTACATGTTGCGTTTATATTTTTGTTCAGTGTAGTTTACATGTTGTCAACATAAGCCAACCCCGTCTGTTTTGCTCCATACTTGTGCACACGTCGGTTTTGTTGCTAAACAACCAACTCATCTATAAAAGAGCCTGCTCATCAGCTCTGATCCAGCATGGTCCTAAAGCCAGCCTGTTAAACTGCATTTTTCAATTGGGATTGGAAGGAGTTGAATTTTAATTACTGGTATTGAACTAGGGTATACTCTGCCATACCCAATTGACACCCCTGATTTTCAGTGACTTCCATAACAACTCAATGTGTTAGTTGCACACAGTAAGCCTATTGTATTGGGTAAGCCTATTTTATGTTGCATGTAAACTAAAGGTATATTATTTTCAAAGTTGTACAAAGGTTGTCAGTCTACTAAGTGATCCCTGGACTGATTAAAGTGAGAACTCTGTATAATCAATTGCAATTCAGTTAGGAAGGACGCCTGTATCTTTGTAGTGACTGGATGTATTGATACACCATTGAAAACCTAATTAATAACTTCACCACGCTCAAAGGGGTATTCAGRGTCTGCTTTTGACAATTTTTGCACATTTACCAATCGGTGCCCTTCTTTGCGAGACATTGAAAAACCTTTGGTCTTTGTGGTTGAATCTGTACTTGAAATTCACCACTTGWTTGAGGGTCTCTACAGATAATTGCATGTGTGCGGTACAGAGATGGGGTAGTCATTCAAAAAGAAAGTTAACCACTATTATTGAACACAGAATGAGTCCATGTGATTTGTTAAGCACAACTTAGACTTGCCATAACAAAGGGGTTGAATTCTTATTGATTCAAGACATTTGAGCTTTTTGTTTGTTATAAAAATGTTTTTATTTTTTTATACTACAAACAAAATTCCACTTTGACATTATGGGGTATTGTGTGTAGATCAGTAACACAACATATCAATTTAATCCATTATAAATTCAGGCTGTAACACAATGAAATGTGGGAAAAAGTAAAGGGGTGTGAATACATTTGACTACCACATAAATACACTTGTTGTAAAATGGGATCCATCATTGGCAAGTTTCCGATTCATGAATGATGATGACACCCATAGGTAACTCTAGTTCATTCCTTCTGCAGCTGCAGCACACACTACCACTCCTTCTATTCTTTGTTAGTGTGATCTCACACTGGTTGAACAAGCATACTTCTTTTTCACGCGTCAGAGCTTTGTGGTAGATTATTGCATGGCCCTTTTTGTTTTAAGAAAAATATATACATTCTTTATTTAACTAGGCAAGTCAGTGAAGAACAAATTCTTATTTACAATGACGGCCTAGGAACAGTGGGTTAACTGCCTTGTTCAGGGGCAGAACGACAGATTTTTTTACCTTGTCGGCTCAAGGATTTGAGCAAGCAGCCCTTCAGTTGCTGGCCCAACGCTCTAACCACTAGGCTACCTGCCGGTTTAATGCTTCATGAGCACTAGGAATTCACTCCTTTCTCATTCTTTGTGATAGCAAAGCTACAATTATGTGCCTTTCCCCTTCTGAAAGGGATGCTGTTTTTATCGCCGTAGAAGTGAGATGACGTGTAGTCTGTTGAAGTTCTGCTTTGTTAGTAACATACAATACGAGTGCTGTTCTGTGTTAGTGGAGGGTGGGTGGTATTATCTACTGTATATAGCTAGTACTGTATGTTTGTATTGTGTTTATGTTAATATATGAAGTATATGTGTGTTTTTAAGAGTACATGCTCACTGTCTGAATGGACCTCGGTTATTTATCAGAGAGAGAGAGAGAGAGAGAACACAGAACGATTTTCTAGGAATTAAAATGCTACTCTATAGTGGAGAGTGGCCTGACTGAGTGTCCCGAGGCCCTGCTGCTGTTGCAACTCTCTCACACAGGTGTTTTATTTATTTATTTTTATTTTACCGTTATTTTACCAGGTAAGTTGACTGAGAACACGTTCTCATTTGCAGCAACGACCTGGGGAATAGTTACAGGGGAGAGGAGGGGGATGAATGAGCCAATTGTAAACTGGGGATTATTAGGTGACCGTGATGGTTGAGGGCCAGATTGGGAATTTAGCCAGGACACCGGGGTTAACACCCCTACTCTTACGATAAGTGCCATGGGATCTTTAATGACCTCAGAGAGTCAGGACACCCGTTTAACGTCCCATCCGAAAGARGTGCAGTAAATCAGCTGTAGGCCGGGTGACGAGTGCTGGTGTCTTGCCACCAACCTGTGCTGCTGCAAATCCCAAAACAAATAGCTGCCTAATGAGAGGATTACAGGTTGTCAATCACTTAACTTAACGTTCACCTGACCACCTCCCACCATCTCCCAGCCACTGCCTCCTCCCACTTCTCTTTGTCTTTTGAGGATTGCTCCACGTTGACACTTTGTCTCCACTCCGCCATGGACTCAGATGCATTGAGCTCACTTTCTTTCCTCGGCGGGTGTCATGCGTGCACCCTATGCTAATACGGGGTCAATCCTCCAGACTTCCTTGACCTATAGAGGTTAACGACCTAAGGGCGGGGCGGCGTTTTCAGTATAGCTTATGGTTTGTGAAATGTGCTCCGGTAAACTTCTGCAAAAGTTTGCTGGTCATGACGTTTCAGTTTTAGTAATGTGGGTTAAAGTGTAGCTGTGTTCGTCTATTGTACATTACAGAGCGAGATTCCTGCCCAGTTGATAATTGCACACCTATTGAGCTGTGAACATGGAAGACTTTACACTAATAGGCTACTGTTAGTTAAAGGCTCTGTTGTATGAATATGTGAATTTGAGTAGATGGTTTATTTCCATTGATGGATCAACTATCTGTGCCTTACTCTTTAGTGAGTAATAGTTTAGTACGGGGACCTTGGTACTACGGAGTTCAGAACCAGCTGGTCCATGGAAGTCCAGGCCTCTCTCCTTCATTAGAGGGGCTGGTCCTATGTTACGACGTCTCTGAAAGTATAAATTGTGGCCCTTGGAAGAAGACCACCTCAGGGACCCCCTGATGCCACAATAAATCACAGACCTATAATGGAAAGCCAACTACACAAGGAGTGCTAAAGTACTGTGTAACAGGTATCAAAGATTAATGGGCAGCATTCTCAGTCTATGGGCTATGGCAGTGCCCGACCCCCACGACCCCTGCTGTAAATCAAAAGAACAGCTCTGAAGTCTGCACAAAAACAAAACCTGAATGGGGAATCTGAATATCTTCCACATAGCACTGTTAATAAGTGAAAGCTCAATTTAAAGAGTTCATAATAAATCATTTGTCATAAATTGGGTCTGGTTAGGAGAACCTTTGCCACCATCATTATAAACTAAACACAAGTTTTGTATGTTGATGGTGATCTGGTTTGGCTGCCACAGAGCTAAGCCACCATGTTTAGTTAAGTACTTGTTAGATATTACTGTACTGTTGGAGCTAGGAACACAAGCATTTCGCTACACCCGCAATAACATCTGCTAAATATGTGTATGCGACCAATAACATTTGATTTGATTTGTACATACATCTCTCTTTCTTTCTCACTCTCCACTCTCCACTGTTTTTTCACACATAATGTATTAACATACATGGCCCCTCAATTATTGAAATAACATTTATTCAACACAAATGACATCATCACTTTTGCATGCAATTAGACAATGAGACTCACAAGATTGATCCTCATCTTGAGGGGCCCAACACTCCCCCACACCACTGTCTCTGTGATCCATCTCCACCACTCCCAAAGACACTCTCTCCTCAAAGCCACCTTTTATTTGGCTTATGGTGATCAAGATTAATTTGGTGCCAAAGGAAGTCAAAAGGATTCCCAGTTCACCGCCAGTAGAGGCCAAACCCTAGGCAGGCCCCTTTCTTTCTGCAGAGATTAATGGAGATGTGGCAGATTTCTCTCTCTCTCTCTCTCTCTCTCTCTCTCTCTCTCTCTCTCTCTGTCTGTCTGTGTCTGTCTGTCTGTCTGTCTGTCTGTCTGTCTGTCTGTCTGTGTGTGTGTGTGTGTGTGTGTCTGTGTGTGTGTGTGGTTTGTTTGTGTGTTTAAGGAGGCCCATAGCACTTGTCAGGTCAGATGTTTAAAGTAAAACTCAAATGTTTGGTTAGACATCAAACTCACTAAACTCACTGAGTAGGTGGGACACTGGCTTTGCCTGGATCTATCTGACTGACCAATAATAGTAAATAGATTTCTGATGGGACTACCATAGTAAGAATTACAGTTCTGCAAAATGATGTTTCTCAGAAGTGTGGTTGCTTGAATGGTTCAATGAGTTTTGAGATGCTCTGACTCCATGCATCAGACTGAGAAAGACAGGAATCTCTGTTCTCGACCAGGGGCTCTGGCAAAAAGGCCATAGGGAACACATTTGATAGTCAGTAGGCCCATTCATACAGAGCATGGTTGACACCAGAAGTATCTCTGGGTTCAAGGGTCAGAGGCAGCCTGCGTGCCTGACATAACTGCTTTATGTTGGCCATCTCATGTGGTCAACTCGTACTGATGTAAAACTATATTGTACACTGTAAAGGGGTTGCATTGAATTTGACTGTAACTTACAGGCAGCTCATTGGCAAGTTACTGTATTTCATATTTCTGGCTCTGGGCAAACCCATTGGTTTCTGGACCAATCAGATGGCCCCAAATGTGTTCACATTTTGTGAATGGTCAGGGAAGTACTCAGATCCGGACTCATTTCGTAACTTACAGGCAGCTCATTGGCAAGTTACTGTATTTCATATTGCAGTACACCTACTGTAATCTAAATACAGTATCAATGCATGTACTGTGTAATGACACACTGTACACTAGTGGAGAATGTACTGTATTATACTGTAAACAAATAAATGCTACTGTAATAGTAATGAATGTGTGAATAAATGGAAGAATGAAATTCATTGTGGGGAGGTGGGGTTTGTATTTCACAGTATTTTACTTTTTACTTCTAGAGTAGCCTGATGACTCACACTAAATTCTTCCGCTCCTCTGTCGTTCGCTATTTACTTTAGTCTGAGATTGCAGTCATTGAAGTTGTTTGTGGTGAGAAGGGGCACGAGGGGCATTGTACAAATCAAAGTCATCAGCGATTGAATTGTCTCTAACCAATCAGAGTATCAAAGCAAATGACGGATTTCCAAACTGCCGCTTTACCCACGTGATTTCTGGCTCTGGGCCAACCCATTGGTTTCTGGACCAATCAGATGGCCCCAAATGTGTTCACATTTTGTGAAGGGTCAGGGGGGGTACTCAGATACTCAGATCCGGACTCATTTCGGAGAAGAAACTAACGTCTTTGGGCGTGGCGTAGCGTTTGGCCAGAACAAGGAGTCTGGGTAGCCAGGCAACTTCTAGAGGCCTTAACAAAGACTTCTAAACTGGCAGCAACTCCGGGGCAAAACAGACCAAAAGCACATGGCAAAATGCTAAACCCTTAAAGGAGGACTACACTTCCTGATTTGGCCTCATTTTAGATTTGGTTCATTAAGAAATGCTAGTGGCCATGACATGATTGAATTCAAACATGAGTTGGTTTCTGGGTGTGGTTAAATGTGGGTGTCTCTTGTGTGTGTTCGCAGGTGGGAAGAGTTAGCCAAATGATTTCGCCAAATAGCTTTAGCCGGCTGGTGTTTTACTGTGGCAAAGTTGGTTTGTCTTTGGATAGCTTATCTCTGGGGATAGTTAGGGACCGTCAATAAATTACACAGTGTAAATTGGACAATGCTTTCATGTTGCACATCTTTTAGTTGTCTCATTAAATGCTTTCAATATTTGTATATGAATTTCTACAATTTATAGTTGGTGAGGTTTAAGTCATTGAAATTTGGAGCTATTGACCTTTTAAAATATTGTCCCATGTATATTGTGTCATTTGCTGATGGTCCCTAACTAACCCCATAGGGATATTGAATGTCAAACCAAATTGACCATGGGCATTATGCAGCAGCGCTCCGAATTGATTATTACTTGAGTGCTGCCAGCTGTGGGCAGGATTAAAATAAACCCAACCCACAGAAAACTATTACGGTATCCTTCGTTTCGTGACATACAATTTTTACCTATCATCTCGCAAATCTGAATTTTGGACGAGATTGACTTTATGACCAAAATGATTCTATTTACACTTTGTAGTCAATTTTGACACTAGAATAAATGTTTCTGACTCATATCGATGCCACATACAGCTATTTTCAAAACGAGAATTAGCTTTTTTAGGGGCAGTTGCACTTGACAGGTTTAAGCTGCCTCTCCAATCTGTCCCCTACATTTTTTTTTTTATTGATGGGGCACTACTACCACATACCAACTAACTACTACAGCACTCTCACTAACGGATGCAACAAATTTAGCCTCTTACAATGCACACCTCAAAATATGTTAATGAGCCAGAAACAACAATAGCATGCAACCACTAATGGTCAAAAGGTTTTTGGCACTCCATAAATACGGTACAGTATTCTGTGGGATAGAATTACAGTACCATTRGAAATACAGCAATTCTTTCCCTGCCAACAAAATATGTTTCACAGTTTTGTACTGTTGATAATACCCATAATTACTATTATAAATTAAGTAAGTAAGTGGTGAAATAGACAGGGAGTGTGTTGTGATAGAAGTGTGTGTGATTTTGAACTGCAAAACTAGAAATATGCCTTTAAATAGTGCTTATCAACCTTGATCATCTCACTCAGGATTTAGCAGATTGCATTTTTAGATAATCTTGTCTCATATTGTTGGAACTTGCCTTTAAATTAAGGGTCTGGAGTGGGTAGGTGGCTCATTCAAGTTCTTGTTCAGTGAGTCATGAAATTGGCCTCAAATTCTAATAATCTGTTCGTGACATTTTGATGAATAAATGCCCACTACTGTCAGTACAGCTTCGTGTCATGTCTGTCAATTTAAGCAACAATAGTGTCCTCCCACATCATGGGTGTAACGGTGCAAAAACCCTATCATTAGAAGATTTACTCACGATTCTCAGTGAAACTTCAGTTACTGGGAGCACATGTGGCATTCTTAAACTGTAATGACTTTGCATTGACCAATGAATGAAATTTGAGTGAATCGGTCAACTGATTTAAATTGAATAACTTTATTTTTATGTAGATCTGTCACAACAACCGTCTGTTGGTTTACATATCATGGAATATAATTTGTCTCTGACAACTCTACCAAAGTGGCTTTTACTTGTTTCACGTAAGATGACTGCGAGCTATCATTATTGAAATGTAATAGGATAATTTCATCAAATTTGAAAAGTTTCTGTTGATAACTGACTACTGATTAATGTCCTGAAATAACTTTAAAGGAGCAATCTGCAATTGGTACATACATTTTTAGACTTTAAAATGTTTGATTCTCTAAGAAAATAACTTAGAGAAATGCCTCATGAGATTAATTCAACTGTCGTACTCCATAACCCAAAATATAAACTTTTACTCCATTGTTTGAAAACAATGTATAGCTTCAAAACATGGTTAAAACTATAATGTTGAGATCATGGATGGTCAGTCCTTGCATCCATAGCTCTGTCTATGAATGCAAGCCCCATCCCTAAAACATCCTCCATTCAGGCTGCAAACACGTCAGTTTCCTCCTTAACTCAATTTAATGGCCCGCCGGCCTAAAAAAAKCAGGGYAAATATGCGTACTGTCTTAATAAAACACCGTCGCCACCATGCGAGAGTGACTAATGCTACTTCCTGATGTTGCGCACCATGTTCAGCCAGGGGTAAAAAACAGACTTCTGTAACCTGATTGGCTGAACGTGGTGTGCAACATCAAAATGGTGGTGTACAAACATTTTCCGTTTTTTTTAGGCCAGCGGGCCATTCAATCAAATTAAGGAGGAAACTGACGCCTTTGCAGACTGAATAGATGACGTTTTATGTAAGAACCGGTTGCTGGGGGACACCAGTGTGTTACTGGTTGTTAAAGATGCAATATGCAGAAATCGCTCCACCATTTCCTGGTTGCAAAAATTCTAATAGTTTGCCTGATTTCAGTTTATGTGCCAAACCAACAAGCAGTCACTGTGTAGAGAATCATTGTACCATCTAAACTGCTGTGAAATATATTTTCCAAAAACAAAAATACTGTATTTTCAGCTGCTTGTAGCTGGTGTACAAAACCGAAAGTAAAAGATGCAAAAACGAAACTCAAGAACAAGAAGCATAGAAATAGATAACATAGAACTAGCTTCTTAGACTTGCTTTCATTGAGAATGATGTAATACACGCCGAAAAAGTTAGATATTGTAGCTTTAATGCAGGAAGTCAATAGCAATGACAAATCTGGTGGAAGCAGGGCTATGATTTCCCTAATAATCCTGTTTACATGGAAACATCTGAAATCAGGCTACCTGATGGGGCTGTGATAAATGCAGAAAATCGCCCAATCAAAATAAACATTCTACCACAACGACCATATAAAGTTTGTTTGAGTTCGGACATTTAAAGTTTGTATGCGAAAACTATTTCTTAAGATGCATGCTTTAAATTTCTTCCGAACTCACTTCACTTGCGCAAAAGAAGGAGTCTTGGTCTGCTGGTGCTAGCACGTGCACAGCTCAAACACACCGTACGCCGATTAAGATAAGTAGAGTAAGGTGTTTACATGACTAATGCCATATTCTGCCTACTGCCATAATCAGATTAATATTGAATTGTCAGTATGCATGTAAATGTACTCCTTGATAGGTATATTGACAGTTGGTTTGAATATTGAGGATGGGGGTGGGGGGGCAGGCATTCTCACGCTCAGATCTCCAGCTTTGATGTCCTGATTCCTCTTCATATCCTGGATGTGTGCTCCGAAAAGGGAGAAGGCCTTGCAATAAAAGACACATACATAGTCTGAGAGCTTTTCTTTTAACCATCCGCAAACCCAGACAAGCATAATGAAAAAAGAGAGAAAAGTTTTCCCACTGAAAGAAGCCCCTTTCTCAACTCTAGGCAGCTCCACAATGCCCCCTGAAAAGATGGATAGAGTGATTGTCCTGTTTAGTGATCCGCAAACTGAGAGAGGTGGGGGTCCAGTCTGGAGGGCACGCCTGCACCGTGCCTGACCTGACATCACTGGCTTGGGTGGGTGGTTGGGGGCCATGTACGGCCAAGGGCAGCAATGAGAGGAAAGGTCTCCTGAACAATGGAGGCCCTTGGGAGAGAGAAGGACCTCGTCCCTGTCATGCGGGGCCCTACAGAGCCATGGAGCATGGCAGACTCCAGACAAGGAATGGGATACGCATAATGAAGGAAAAACTTCTACTTATATGGCCCATATCTGCTATGGAAGAAAGTTGGAGCCTGTGCTATGATTTCAGGGCACAACGGATTGCAAAAGTCATTCATGAGCGTGCATGTACGTGTACACATATACTGTACATACTGTACACACCACACAGTCATAGTTTTTGGTTTGGATCGAAATAAACTCATCCAACAATCTGTAGTCAGTTGGTTGCTCTTTTGACAATTATGTGTCAATAAGCCCCCATCCTGACAGCCATTTGTAAAGTCCATGGTGCTGATGGCAGGATTGTCTTGTAGAAGCTTCTGCCGGCTTAAGGAGGATTCCAGGTCCTTTCTGTCTGATGGTCTCAGAGCTGTAAGACTGACGCTCATTTGCTTCTGAATAACTCTCCTTTCTTCCCTATTCTCCTATCTTGTTATAGACAAAGCAATGCATACTGGGGGTGGGGTGGGTAGGGTGTATGTGTGTGTGTTTGTGTGTTTGCGTGTGTAGATGGGAGGTGTTCTCTTGCTTGACTCATGAAATAATCATAATCATGAACACCTTGAAATATGCATGTGCTATTTATCCTTAAACAAATACTTACAGTATCTCAATATCTAAGAACACCATTCACGCCCCTCAAATGTAATTTGCATAGACCTTGAACATTGAGAATGGAAAAGTACTAGAGTAGTTGAGTAATAATAGAAAGAGTAAAATAGTGATCCAGAATTGGTCATTTGCCTCTGGGAAAGTTTTGATGTTGACTAGGATCCCTCTCACTCGAAATACAACACCTCCCTCACGGGTGCATGCTTAGTCCCCTCCTGTATTCCCTGTTCACCCATGACTGCATGGCCACACATGACTCAAATACCATAATCAAGTTTGTTGACGACACGACGGTGGTAGGCCTGATCACCGACAGCAGTGAGACAGCGTACAGGGAAGAGGTCAGAGACTTGGCAGTGTGGTGCCAGGACAACAACCTCTCCCTCAATGTCAGTAAGACCAAGGAGCTGATCGTGGACTAAAGGAGAAAGAAGGGAGAGCACTCCCCCTTTCACATCGACGGTGCTGTTGTGGAGCGCGTCGAGAGCTTCAAGTACCTTGGCGTCCACATCACTAAGGACTTAACACGGTCCACAAACACCCGCACAGCCATTAAGAGGGCACGACAGCACGTCTTCCCCCACAACAGGCTGAAAAGATTTAGCATGGGGGCTCGGATACTCAAAAAGTTATACAGGTGCACCATCGAGAGCATCTTGACTGGCTGCATCACCGCTTGGTATAGCAAATMCAACGCCCTAGACCGCAAAGAGCTACAGAGGTTGGGTCCGAGACAGCTTTTACCCCCAAGCCATAAAATAAATAGTGCGGGTAACAATTTAATTAACTATCTGCATTGACCCTATCTTGCACTGACTCTATGCACACTCACAAGACTAGATATACACACTATACACACTCTCACTCACACACACTAGGCTGACACTCACACAAAACCCACACACATTCACATACACTACATACGCACACACATAACACACACATGCATACCGACACAACACACACACACACACACACACACACTTTAACACTCATCATATGCTGCTGCTACTCAGTTCTTTATTCTTACTCTTATTGTTATCTATCCTGATGCCTAGTCACTTTACCCAGCTTTCATGTACATATCTACCCCAAATACCTCGTACCCCTGCACATTGATCTGGTACTCCCTGTATATAGCTTCATTCTTGTGTATTTTATTCCTTTTTATTTGTATATATGTTTTTTTTTAACTCTACATCGTTCAGAAGGGCTCATAAGCAAGCATTTCATGGTAAAGTCCACACCCGTTGTATTAGGCTCATGTGACGAATACCCTTTGATTTGAAATAGTGTTATTGAAACTTTCAGGACAATGTAGTGACAGCAAATAGAAGAAAATCAACATTGCAGGTCCTTGTCAATCTGAGGCCAGCTCAAAACAGTAGTAAGGCTCATGAAAACCTTCCCAGGCAAAGAACTCCGAGGACACAGACTCCCAGAAATAGTCAAATGAGATGCAGTCTTACAGGCATCTTTCATTATGATTCAACTGAAAACTAAATTGGATTTCACCTTTTGGATCAGGAAACTCCACGGGCAAAACCAGAAAGGGAAATGTGTTTGTTCAGGGATTCTTTTGAGCTTTCCTGAAAATGTTGGTCTGGATGTGACATGGTCCACATTTGCATAACTTTGAATTACTTTTGCATTGGCTGTCTATATTCCTGTTGATATGTGACTCAGGTCAAGGAGAATTGTTTGAATTGTTCAAATGTACGGAAAAGTACTGGGAATCCCTTTATTATAGCATAATTTAGCCATTAAAAATCACTTCAGCATTTAGTGGTTTTTGATGCATAAGTACTGTACAATKATGTGTAGGCTATGTGGTCTAACATTGAAGAGTGAATGGGGTTTAAAATAAGTCTGTGTATAAATAATTTAACTGGGGACTTCAGTCATCTCAGGCATGTACAGTACTTTCGATTTAGTGTACATGAGTAATCGACAAGGCTTTTAGTATGCTATTGATTTCATTGTCAACACTGTTATAAAACATGATGATGAATAGTTGGAAAAAGAAGGAATAAGAGAATGCATAGTCAGCATTATACAGTGCCTTCGGAAAGTATTCAGACCCCTTGACTTTTTCCACATTTTGTTACGTTACAGCCTTATTCTAAAATTGATTCAATTGTTTTTTCCCCTCATCAATCTACACACAATACCCCATAATGGCAAAGCGAAAACAGGTTTTTAAACATTCAGACCCTTTCCTCAGTACTTTGTTGAAGCACCTTTGGCAGCGATTACAGCATCGAGTCTTCCTGGGTATGACGCCACAAGCTTGGCACACCTGTATTTAGGGAGTTTCTCCCATTCTTCTCTGCAGATCCTCTCAAGCTCTGTCTGGTTGAATGGGGAGTGTTGCTGCACAGCTATTTTCAGGTCTCTCCAGAGATGTTCGATCGCGTTCAAGTCCGGGCTCTGGCTGGGCCACTCAAGGACATTCAGAGACTTGTCCCGAAGCCACTCCTGCGCTGTCTTGGCTGTGTGCTTAGGGTCGTTGTCCTGTTGTTAGGTGAACCTTTGCCCCAGGCTGGAGCAGATTTTCAAAGAAGGATCTCTCTGTACGTTGCTCCGTTCATCTTTGCCTTCAATCCTGACTAGTATCCCAGTCCCTGCCGCTGAAAAACATCCCCACAGCATGATGCTGCCACTACCATGCTTCACCAAAGGGATGGTGCCAGGTTTCCTCCAGACATGATGCTTGGCATTTAAGCCAAAGTGTTCAATCTTGGTTTCATCAGACCAGAGAATCTTGTTTCTAATGGTTTGTGAGTCTTTAGGTGCCTTTTGGCAAACTCCAAACGGGCTGTCATGTGCCTTTTACTGAGGAGGGGCTTCCATCTGGCCACTCTACCATAAAGACCTGATTGGTAGAGTGCTGCAGAGATGGTTGTCCTTCTGCAAGGTTATCCCATCTCCACAGAGGAACTCTAGAGCTCTCTCAGAGTAACCATCGGGTTCTTGGTTACCTCCCCGACCAAGGCCCGTCTGCCTTGATTGCTCAGTTTGACAGGAATACCAGCTCTAGGAAGAGTCTTTTTGGTTTTTGCTCTGACATGCACTGTCAACTGTGGGACCTTATATAGACAGGTGTGTGCCTTTCCAAATCATGTCCAATCAATTGAATTTACCACAGGTGAACTCCAATCAAGTTGTTGAAACATCTCAAGGATGATCAATGGAAACAGGCTGCACCTGTGCTCAATTTCGAGTCTCATAGCAAAGGGTCTGAATACTTATGTAAATAAGGTATTTCAGTTTTTTATTTGTAATAAATACATTTCTAAAAAACAGTTTTTGCTTCGTCATTATGGGGTATTGTGTGTAGATTGATGAAGATAAAAAAAAAATATATTTTAGAATAAAGCTGTAACGTAACAAAATGTGGAAAAAGTCAAGGGGTCTGAATACTTTTCGAAAGGCGTTGTAATTGTCATTACGGTTTAAGTGGTAAGTTAATTAGTGTGTTAAACATCAAAAGTTGGTCATAACAAAATACCTAGAACTGAAAGAACGGGGTTCTGTTCTGACACTAACACATTTTATTGTCTACAAAACAGGACTGAAGCGTTCAACTGTTTTGTTTTCTTTTACGCTTTAAAGGGATAGTTCGAGATTTTGCTAACTAAGCCCTTTTTCAACTTACCCAGAGTCTGAACTTATGAATACCATTTTTATGGTCCTGTGTGCAGTGTGAAGGAAATTTAAGGGACTTTCCGAAGCCATTGCTAGCGTTAGCGCAACCTTCTGTGTGAACTTTCTTCACACTGCACACAGAAACATACAAATAGTATCCATGAGTTCATCTGACTCTGGGTAAGTAGAAAAAATGACTTAATTGCCAACATGTGGAACGATCCCTTTAAACTACATGAGTCATTTGTCAAAAAGGTGCCCTAGTTAAGAGCGAGCAACAGTTCATATGCATTGTGACTCATGCTTCCATTTTATTCTCTCTGTACACAGAGCCAAGTATTTGAAACCTGATAATGACACAATCATTGATTGAAGCTATGGCTCTGTGAGCTGGCTCACTGTAGATATCACATTCCTAATAGTACTTTAAAGTCAGATGTCACTGTCAGAATGACATGTTACAGCAGCACCAAATCATTTTTTACCTCATAGCTTATATGAATTGTGGGAGTGAGGGAGAGGTTTCCCACCAATGTTACCCCATCAGCTAAATCACACAAAATATTGCCTGCATGCCTGCCTCTCTCTCTCTGTTTCTCTCTGTCTGTCTCTGCACACCATATGACATTCTTGTGCTGAGAGACCACGCTTTTGTACTTTTGAATGTCTTTAGGGTACCAGAACCACATCGGACAGGCTTATTATAAAGAGTGGACTTGGACCCTCTCTCATCCTTTCTCTTCTCTTCCCAGTCTCTCTTTTTCTCCTTTGGGTTAGCCGCCCTGCCATTTAGGATGCTCCGTCTTCTCCTCTGTTCCCCTAGCAAAAGAGGACATAATCCCATTGTAACTGCTGCCCGGGTCAGGGACAAAACTGAGCATAAACAAACAAAGAGAGGAGCGATGGGAGCCTCTAATCAGGTTAGCCCTGTTAGTCCCGCTCTATCCGCCGGCAGCAGAAACTGCCAGGACGGCTATCCAGAATGTCATTCCCTGCTGCATCCCTCTTTATGTTGTAAAACAATACTCAATGTGTACACTATAGACAGTGCTGACTAGGGTTTAGCCGCCAYTGAACTCAATTATGTTCATAATTTCAGAATGACAACAACAAAAAATTCAGAATGACAACAAGGACTGTTTCATACATACGGTGTGTGTGCGAGTGCTCGTGTGCGTTTGTGTGTGTGCCGGTAGGAGGATGTCTCTGGCATTAAATCCTTATAAATATGAATTGTTCCAGCTAAGGGCCAGGGAATGTGACCTTTTGCTGTGGCTTGGACAGATCTTCCTCACGCAGCATACAATGAGTCCCAGTTCAAAGTGATCCGACTAGCATTTTGGAGGCCCATCGTCTCCCTCTGAAAACCCAAAGTTATCTGTACTGTAGAAGAAACTATACAAGAAAACTCCCAAGCCTACAACGTTTTTATTCTCATGGGATTGTTCAACTGGAGCAGCCAATCAGCTAAGCAAATAGTTCAAGTGGATTCATTTGCTTTACAAAACAATTGGTTCTCCAGGCACTATAGCCAGCAGTTAAGGATGGTGGTTTGTATTACAGAGGTTCTTGAAAATGAAAAGCTTGTTTATTTACTCCTCTTTCCCGCTAGCAATAGGGCCTGTTCTCACCACCTTTTACACAGAGATTCTGGGATGTTGACAATAGGGACTTGATTGTCGAGCATTTACATATAGAGGCATGGGGCCACCACAGGTCCATCTAATGCAGTCATTGGGAGTTTAGCAATCAAGTCCATTTGGCTCATCACTGAGTCTGCATACATTGGGCTGACATGCATAATGTAACACTTGCAACCAGTGGATAGTCACTTAGTGGCTGAGGCAACTCGTGTAGCTAAYAGTTAGAACAATGCAAACTAGTTGACAGAGATATCAGAAGTATAATGATGCAGGGTATGCTATCAAACTGAAATTCAACACATTTTAGTAAAGTTTTTTTTATTGCAGACGTTCTTTCTTTATTCTCRTTAAGACCTGTACTGAGTCAACCAGTTAAACCCCCGTCGACCATCTCCTCCAACCTCCTGCCAACCTCCCCCATCCTGATCCTTAATAATGGGCCAGGGGACAAAAGATCCCGAGGAGAGAGGGCGAGTCCCCTTGGTGGACGTCACCCAAGCCCACGTCAAAAGGCACCACCACAGGCACATGAAAGCAGTGGTTGGGCCAACTTTAACAGGCCGTCCTGACGGACGTTTACGACCTCTATAGCTCCAGCGGAGCAGCAGCTAAAGCCATCATGGGCCAACCGGGGCATCCCCCTCACCCCGACCCTCTAAACGCAAACAGGGTTTCAGGGAGTTGAAATGGAAAAACGTGGGGAGCAGAGCCAGAGCGAAAACACCTGAAACGCCTCCATGTCATTCCAGCTCCATTTGATCTTTCGGCAGCCAGAAGATGTGCCATTCCCATGATCGAAGCTTCAAGGTTCTATGTAGGGATCACAATGCCAAACGACAAGAGCAAGAAGGCTGAGAGACGGTCTGTTCTTGCCCAAGCCTGCAGCACGTCTCAATGCACACACAACGACTTCAGTTTGATAAGGCTGGTGGCACTGCATTTCTGAACAACCACAATTGACGCTGTAGTGGCGCAGGGACCCGTTTATGAAGTCGAAGCAAACGCATTAGTAAAAAAAGAAAACGTATGTTTGTTTACAGGGTGCTTGTTGAGATGTGCGGAATGCCTGTGGTGTGTGAAGGTGCCCTAGGACATTTCACTCAGTCCCGATGAATCATCTCCAGGAGAACAATAACAAATGGCAGCCGCAGAACAACAGCCTAAACGGAAGGCCCATGAGCTGCCATTGAGGTGCCGAAAGAGGAAGTGTTGGCATTGACTAAACAATTCCACTGAAGCTGTTCACTTCTACCCACGTCTGCTTTCAGTGTTCCATCAACATCTAATAATATGTATTGAATTTGAAATGTAGTTCGAGGTAAGGTTTTCCCACTGCCACACGTAAATGCCACTTATTCCTGAAGGTATTCTGAATGATAACAATGATATGAAAAAATGTGATCAACAAACGTTGAATAGGGTTGGCTATAACTGCTTTTCGCATTGGTGAGGTCTATACCACATTCACTACATGACCAAAAGTATGTGGACACCTGCTCTTCAAACATCTCATTCCAAAATCATGGGTATTAATATGGTGTTGGTCCCCCTTTGCTGTTATAACATCCTCCATTCTTCTGGGAAGGCTTTCTACTAGATGTTGGAACATTGCTGCGGGGACTTGTTTCCATTCAGTCACAAGAGCATTAGTGAGGGTTGGGCAATGATGTTGGGCAATTAGGCCTGGCTCACAGTCGGCGTTCCAATTCATCCCAAAGGTGTTTGATGGGGTTGAGGTCAGAGCTCTGTGCAGGCCAGTCAAGTTCTTCCACACCGATCTCAACAAACCATTTCTGTATGGACCTCGCTTTGTGCACGGGGGCATTGTCATGCTGAAACAGGAAAGGGCCTTCCCAACTGTTGCAACAAAGTTGGAAGCACAGAATTGTCTAGAATGTCATTGTATGCTGTAGCATTAAGATTTCCCTTCACTGGAACTAAGGGGCCTAGCCCAAACCATGAAAAACAGCCKCAGACCATTATTCCACCTCCACCAAGCTTTGGGCAGGTAGCGTTCTCCTGGCATCTGCCAAACCCATATTCGTCTGTCGGACTGCCAGATGGTGGCATCCTATGGCGGTGCCACGTTGAAAGTCACTGAGCTCTTCAGTAAGGCCATTCTACTGCCAATGTTTYTCTATGGAGATTGCATGGCTGTGTGCTCAGTATTATACAACTGTCAGCTTATTTTTYCTTTGCTTGTTGTTGCAATGTTTTATAAATCAGGAACGTACATGTTTACCTCCATACACCCCATAACTAACACATAGGCTTGTGCTACATGTAGGTCTATGTGTTCTACATTTCTTTTGATAGAAACAAGTAGCACCTGTTCCTTTGATATGTCTTATCCATGCCTCAAACCCCAGTCCAGGCTCATATCACAGAAAACCATCATATGACTAATTCAACTCCGCTGTAGAGTGTGTTTGCTGGTACCATTCCCATTTAGATCATGTTCAGACAGTCCAAAAATAACAAAGATCAGAACTCACAGTTCAACATTTCTGCATTTGTGTGTTGTTGATACAAGAAACAGGTACATTGTCTGTTGAATGACGAATGTCAGTCTTTGTGAAGGTAGACAGCAGAGTTCTGATTTATGCCTATGACAGTTCAGTATTTACCTACAGTAGCCTACTTACCTAGTCCATTTTTCAATGAAACGAAGAAACTCTTCACAAACCCACCTCCTACTTCCCGAACTTGATCAAAACACTCATCTCGAAGAATGGGGGTCCCCATACACTCATGCTTTCAATTATGAAATTAGGGGCGCTTTGGTGACCGCTTTTGGCTTTTACTGACGTTTCACCGCCCTGGGCTTAGGTCTCCCAAACACATACATGGAGGCAAATGCAAAAAACGTTTGAAAACCTCATATTGCCATCCTCAGGCGAATGTGCTCAACTGGCTCAATGTTCCCTCACCCATAGCCGATACCTAACCTTATGTTAAGCATTCCTCCACTGGAAAATGTGCAATAAATGGCCACCAGGCACTCTATATTACTGTAGCAGTATGGTGCATGGTGGTTGCATGGGTCCCATGATCTGATTCCCCTGAGGTCTCTGAATATGGCTACCGCAAACTACTGCCGTACCGACTGACTGGACGTGCACATTCCCTGGGGTCCTTAACTAGATGGACACATTTTATCAGCAAAACGATTCCACACATCCACACACATGTAGGAAGCCTTAACCAAACGTAATCTTACGTCATAAGATATATTCGGGCTGCACATGTTTTMTTTTTTTTGTTCTCTCTCGCCAGTGCCTCTCCACGTGTGTTCCCGAAAGAGACGAATGACATCAACATGAATAATTTTCAAGAATGAGAGAAAAAGAAAACCTTGACTTCCAAAGTCTGTGCACCTAGGCCCCCCGTCACCATAGGAACAGGTCTGTTGTTATTTTTGGCCATCGCGATCAATCTTACTATATCCTGGAGGACTTGGATAAGGGGGGTGGGCAGTGGCGGTATAGCCAGACATGTTCCACCCCTCAAAAAGAAGTTCAGTGCTCCAGCAGAGTTTGATGGGTATTTAATGGGGGAGGGTCCTTTTCATCTGGCCCCGAGTTTAGGGGGAACCCTTCTCGTTTTCTCATATTCCCACCCTCAGTCGCTCACAAAGCCTCTTTAAGTGGTTTCAGATTCTATACTATGTCCTGGGCACCATCTCAACATGTGCTAAGTTGGGTTGGAGGGGCAGGGGGCTGGTCTGCCCTGAGAATAGCAGGTAAATGCAAAAAAAATCTCTGATTTAATGTCTGTGTGCACAGTCTGGTACCCATTATGTTGTACCCATTATCCGATGTGATGGCTGTCCACTGAAAAGTCTCCCTTTTTGTTACCCCGTGGCTGCATACAATGCCTGTAATGCAGGTTCAAACACATTATTTGCATCACTTTAGTATGAAGTTCTTACACACTTCAACATACTAAGTAGACACACCTGCATGCACACACACACATGCACAAGGAGGAAATGGCTTTAGTTTAGTTGATTTTACAGCATCCATACCTCAGACCTCTATCACATACAGCAGGCAACCTTCATAATGGCAGCAAAATAGTTTAAAAAAATAGTTTTACTCATGAATCATTAGGTCAGTGCCCATGAAAGCACTTCATGGGTTGACCTAAAGTGCCACTTTGAACTCATGCCAACATCAGCGGGCTCACTTTAACTAGACAGAAAGCCACACTCCAATTAGACTAATTGGCATACCACTTACCTCCAATCGCTGCCCCTGATGAACTAATTAGAGCGTTATCAACTCCTCTCGAACGAGCAACAATGAAYGACATTTCCCTCACTGATTTCTCTTTGTAGACTGCAGCGTATGTAAGACGACTATTATGTTGTCTCTGGTGAGCTGATCTCTGACGGCAAACGAGGATGTCCGTATTAAAAAGTCACACGTGTGCTACAGAGAAATCTACGATGATGATTTCCTATCTTCATTTTGTATAATGGGGTAGATCGAAGACACACGACCCCGCCTACCTTTACAAAAAGGCTCCGACACAATTATAGCTGGCATGTTTGACGCTCATAGATCGGGTAGTACCTTGGGGCTCTGTCTAACATGACACAGTGCTATAATTACAGTTCAGGTTACTTTTCTTCACCACCCTGACTGAGGCATGTGAGGCACTTCCTCTCCCCTCAGAGCAGAGGCGGGAGGTTCCTGTTCATCAGGGCCACCACACCACGGCGCCTGGCCAAGGTCAACTGTCATACCACCACTTCCGGCTCAACCACACGGCCCTGGAGCTGTCTGCTGCATGGGGGACATGCTACACCGTAGACGAGGTGCTCCAWGTAGGCCTATCTATATCCATCTGCCAAAGGGCTCTGCCATTAACTACCATGCCTTCCACGTTTTACTACATGGGGTTGTTAGTCCAACTTCTTCTGCCTGATGCTAGTTAGCTAGCTATGTGTCCTGATTTCCCTGTGTACAAAAGATACAGGTCTGTGTGGCATTTGTAATATTTGCAGGATGCTACATTGATGCATAACAAATCATTTCCTGATGGATAGTTCTGCCTACCATATTCAATTTATCCAATCGTATTTTAGAATGGCCAATAATTCATCCCAGTTTCATGGAAGCCACTGTCAGTATTTTGTATCTACCCTGAGAGGATGAGATACCTAGAGGAAACCAGAAGAGCCTTTTTTTTTACCACTTATCAAAAATTGTTAAGGCATGCTTTGCAATCATAACAACTAGATTGCAAACAGATAGAAATATGTTAGATGTTAAGAACCCCTATGTAATCCATACCTTGCAAATACAGGCCCATGGGAGGGAAAATGCATGACTTTTCAGCTTCTATCCAGGGTAGGGGAATATGGACTTGGCTGTCAGATAGCATTTGCGTGTTTAGAGTTCTACTCTTTATTGATCTATGGCATCAGTCGCTTCATCGACTTGGCCTCTGAAGATCTGCACACGGTCTGTCTCTATGCTTTTCTCTGSRWATGTCATAATCAGGATAACTGGGTGTATGCTTTGTCCTTATTGATTAATCTTCCACTAATATGTGTCTAGGACTGGTTTTGAGAAGGGCATTTGCTGTCAAGAAAAMGCGGGCTAGGTCATTGACCTCTGTTCCCAAGCAGAGGTGATTACATGGTAATGAGCTTTGGACTAAATCGGGTTACTTATGTTTGAAACAGATCAATACATATTGTATTCATAGTTCATTATATTTCACAACAACAGATATATAAATTTGACCCCCCCCCCTTGACATTTCAGAACCTGAATACAGTAACAGTACTTGATGAAAGTTATGCTTATGTGTTTTTGTCTGTGAAGGCCAATATAAACTCAGCAAAAAAAGAAACGTCCTCTCACTGTCAACTGCGTTTATTTTCAGCAAACTTAACATGTGTAAATATTTGCATGAACATAGGATTCAACAACTGAGACATATACTGAACAAGTTCCACAGACATGTGACTAACATAAATTGAATAATGTGTCCCTGAACAAAGGGGGGGTCAAAATCAAAAGTAACAGTCAGTATCTGGTGTGGCCACCAGCTGCATTAAGTACTGCAGTGCATCTCCTCCTCATGGACTGCACCAGACTTGCCAGTTCTTGCTGTGAGATGTTACCCCACTCTTCCACCAAGGCACCTGCAAGTTCCCGGACATTTCTGGGGGGAATGGCCCTAGCCCTTACCCTCCGATCCAACAGGTCCCAGACGTGCTCAATGGGATTGAGATCCGGGCTCTTCACTGGCCATGGCAGAACACTGACATTCCTGTCTTGCAGGAAATCACACACAGAACGAGCAGTATGGCTGGTGGCATTGTCATGCTGGAGGGTCATGTCAGGATGAGCCTGCAGGAAGGGTACCACATGAGGGAGGAGGATGTCTTCTTGACTTCAGCGATGCCATTTACAAAATAGCTTCCAATACTCTACTCAGCAAACTGGATGCAGTCTATCACAGTGCCATCCGTTTTGTCACGAAAGCCCCTTATACCACCTACCACTGCGACCTGTATGCTCTAGTCGGCTGGCCCTCGCTACATATTCGTCGCCAGACCCACTGGCTCCAGGTCATCTATAAGTCTATGCTAGGTAAAGCTACACCTTATCTCAGCTCACTGGTCACGATAACAACACCCAACCGTAGCACGCGCTCCAGCAGGTATATCTCACTGGTCGTCCTCAAACCCAACACCTCCTTTGGCCGCCTTTCCTTCCAGTTCTCTGCTGCCAATGACTGGCTGAAGCTGGAGACTTATATTTCCTTTACTAACTTTAAACATCAGCTATCTGAGCAGCTAACCGATCGCTGCAGCTGTACATAGCCCATCTGTAAATAGCCCACCCAATCTACCTACCTCATCCCCATATTGTTTTTATTTACTTTTCTGCTCTTTTGCACACCAGTATTTCTACTTGCACATCATCATCTGCTTATTTATCACTCCAGTGTTAATTTGCTAAACTGTAATTACTTTGCTACTATGGCCTATTTATTGCCTTACCTCCTCACGCCATTTGCACACACTGTATATAGACTTTCTATTTTTCTATTGTGTTATTGACTGTACGCTTGTTTATTCAATGTGTAACTCTGTGTTGTTGTTTGTGTCGCACTGCTTTGCTTTATCTTGGCCAGGTCGCAGTTGTAAATGAGAACTTGTTCTCAACTAGCTTACCTGGTTAAATAAAGGTGAAAAAAATAATATTCCTTTTGGTGTTTTTCAGAGTCAGTAGAAAGGCCTCTTTAGTGTCCTAAGTTTTCATAGCTGTGACCTTAATTGCCTACCGTCTGTAAGCTGTTAGTGTCTTAACTACCGTTCCACAGGTGCATGTTCATTAATTGTTTATGGTTCATTGAACAAGCATGGGAAACAATGTTTAAATCCTTTACAATGAAGATCTGTGAAGTTATTTGGATTTTATTAATTATCTTTGAAAGACAAGGTCCTGAAAAAGGGATGTTTCTTTTTTTTACTGAGTTTATATCTTTATTTTCTAGACCAAAAGGCAAACACAGTAAAATAAAAAACGCATTTCCAGAAGAAATCTAAAACTCATGTCAGAGTTGTGCTCCCGGCCCCCTGCTAACTGCAGCATTTATATAGGCCCCTTGTCATTTGTCTGGCTTTGCTGCCCCCCTCAAGGACAAATAAACACTCTGTGTCTCTAGGGAAGATGAAAGGGAAATGTTCAAGATGGGGGCATTGTAAAATATGGGTTGTTTATGAATTTGAAGGACCAATAAAAAAGGATAGAAAAAACTTAGGTGCTGAATTTTAGGCCGGTAGCAACCACCACGGGGTGTCCGTTCAGAACACGAGGAAGCAGTGTGGGTCCAGTTCAAGGATTTAATGAAGATCCACACACACACACACACACACACACACACACACACACACACACACACACACACACACACACACACACACACAACACCACTCTCTCTTAAACTAATTGTGGTTCTGTAAAGAAAAGAGGAGAACTTAGGCTATGGCATAGTATGGGGAAAATGTATGCCTATTTGCATGTCAACAACTAAACAGGCTATGTGGACCCAAACACATGCTAGATGCACAAAGAACAACAGAGCAATGTAGAAATATGTACACATTTTAAACAACAAGCGTGAGCGATCTACAACCGAAAATAGCCTAGCGCCACAGATAAATGCTAACAAATGCTAATCGCTAATAAGCATGCTAAATAATAATGCATTCTGGATGACAATGCTAATGTGAACCCTAGCGGGAGTACACAAGCTAGCTAGCTAGCAAGTTTAACACAAATGGTACATATTTACAACAGACACTATTTAGCTCCAAACAACAAGACATCAAGATTTTGGCAAAGAAAATTTTACCTTCTAAAGAGGTAAAATAAACAGGACAGAAAACAGGTTGATCGTCAGAATGGAAACTATAGACTGCCTGAGGCCCTGCCTGTCGGGTATTACCTAAGTCCCGGGAAAGAAAGCTGTTTATTGGCTAATAAAAGGATGATGATTGGTGTGACCTTATTCCAATAGGAAAACCAAAAGAAAGTTGGGGTCTTGGAAAGGAGATGAGCTGGCCGTTTTACCTGGCATGCTCCACCTATGGATGGATGCTTTGAGTGCGGCTGGGATGGGATCATTCAGTAGGATGACGTTTGAAATCCTCTGGCCCATATTTTTCCTTTTAGATTGTCTGATGAGATATTACTCTCAGAGGGAAGAGAGAGAGCCTGAACGGACCACCAACCACCCCACCAAGAGTCAGTATGAAATGGTGATGTTAAAGGAGGAGGAAGAGGAAGAGGAGGGGTGGGAACAGATGGCAAAGACCAGTGGAAAACGAAATAGCCAGACTGTGTCTACTCTATCGAAGAGCGCGGGTGCCACTTGAGCCTTGTCCGCAACTATTTTGTGGCACACGCTCAAAGCCTTAGGTTCTCCCCCTCCATCGTCCTGTGAGTCAGTATTTCGGCCTGTCTCTGTGTGCCCCTCACCACATCAAGAGTACAGGAAATGCACAAAGCATGTTGTTACATCCCGGTAAGCCATACCCCTCAATCGTCCTGATGTGTGGAAAGAAACAAATTCAAACAAACTATAAAGGTGCCAAACAGGTTGCCCCTCGAGGAGTAAACAACTTCAAAGTTTTCAATACTTGTCATGGAGCTAAGTGAGAGTCAACCATTGTTGAGAATCATCAAAAAAGTGGATGTCTCTACCATGCATGATCTGAAAGACTGACCTTCCGGAACCAATTAAAGAAGATATCTTGCATACTTTCACTTTATCATTCAAGTGTCCTGTTTATGTCTCTGTGATAAGGTCGATCTGATAGCCATGTGTCCCATGCTCATTCTGTCACTGTCCGGCCAATGATCCTACAAAGGAGACTCATACACGGCAGCTGACGACATGAATTAAGGTCAATTTCAGCATTTATATTGGTCTTTCGAAAGCATCTTAGCAAGGACTTCAAAGTACTGAGGTAAAGCCAGTTTCAAAATAACTGTCGGATGTCGCCACGAACTATGAGAAAATGGACATGACTCAAGATACAGTTTCTAAAATAGCAGCTAGATTGAATAATGATAAACAACAATTCAATAAAAATGCCATTTTATTTCATTAATATCAACCAGTTAGTGTTCACTAGACCTTTGCTACCAAGCCATACCTTGCTGTGACTCCATATCTCCATAACTTCTCCCCCACYGGCCAGGGGAAGGCAAACAAACATAGTTTCTACTTGGAACTACGGTCCTCTGAAAGAAAATGTTTTTGAGACGCTGTAGTCTAAGAAAGTCAAGTTGATTATAATACAATTTTCCACAGTGCACACAGTCCTCCTCCTCCTCCTGCCACCACCACCCTCCATTTTTATGATTTGTTTCTGGGAGCTGTTTCAATAGTAACAGCTAGACGGCCCAGAATGCCTGTGGCGGGCTCACTTCCTCCCTCGGTGCCCCTAACTCATCACTGATTGGCCCTGCCGCCTTTCATCGGAGCTCAGGCCGTAATCAGAGGGGCTGGTGTATGTGTGTTTTAGCAGTCTTGCCAGCCTGGGGGGCCAGCCAGCCATTGCTCTCTCCCTATATGCACGCACACTTACACACTCACACACATTTGGCAGCTAGACTAACAGTGACATCACATGCATTCAGTCACATAATCAGACTCATACTCTCACACAGACACACAAGCACATGCACATACACACCATGCACACACACTTTTTACATACAGTGAAATCTTTTATTTGCAGTGATTCCATAGAATGGGAATACATCAGGAGGTCTAGCATTGCTAATACATTATGTTATACTATAATTAGGTTGTCCAATCAAAAAACGCATATTTTGAGCAATGGGTAAACAAACAAAAAAACACGGTCCAAACCTCATGTCTCGATCATAATCCGTTCAAAAGTTATTGGAGTTTTTACCCTTGTAGGATGGCCAGAATTAGGGTGACTAAATCAATGGAGGCCAAAGAAAAAAAAGTGGTAAAAAAATCTGGAAAATTGCATTGAGTCAGCTATGCTGYATTCTGTGCAAGAATTAAGGTTACTTAAWACCTGACAGGCTCKCTTTCCCGCTGAGCTCGTCATTTTTRCTCTCAAATCCGCAGGACATAAAACAATAGAGAGGTAASATGGATATCGATTTTGAGACATGARGTAGTATTTTCATATTTTAGTATACGCTTTTCAAATTAATTTGAAGATTTGAAGATTTCTGACAAAAACAAGCGTTTCTCTGTGAAATTTCAACGGAGCACCGAGTGCACACCAAGTTTTTTTTTCTCCAAAGCCTTTTACATTTAATTTAGATTGTGTCATGCCTATTTAGCTTTTTGATACCCGCAGAAACAACTTTGAAGACGACAACCACAAAATGTAAAATCCTCAAAAGTTGTTACAAGAAACCTGCACCACAATGTCAACAGAGCTCGGTGCTTATCGGATGTATTAGGTTACGAAATCCGACTTTTTGGGATATAACGCTAATGATATGTGAGAGAAAGACCCCACTGAACTATTCAGAACATGAATAATCATATTTGTCTTGGTAAAATGTATTTTAGAACAGAGTGGGCGGACAGCCTACTATAACACTGTTGAACTTAGTTCAGGTATACAAAACAAGGGTAAGGATGTCCCTCACACACAGTCCTGTCTTCTCAGACCTCTTTTATGATCGCTGCTCCTGGTCAGAAATTAAAAAAGAGGCCTTGGACAACATGAGCCAGAATATGTTCATCACTGGAACTTCCTCTCATGGGGGAATAGTGTTTCCTGTTCTGGCACTCATCAATAATGTCTAAGGTCCTCCATTAATCTAGAGAGGATACTGTGTTCACTTCCACAAATTCATTGGTAGGAATGAGAGGTGGGTTTTGCTACAAACAGCACCCCTTAGAAGCGTGTTGGCTACCGCACTACATAGTGGACTGTAAGCTAGTTAATTCTATTTTCATCCGGATCCCACAAAGCAGGGGGCCTTCCACTACCATATTATTAAGCTTTAAATCTATATAGTGAGTAATCGTCTATTCATCTATGAATGTACTTTTATATGCATTATGAACTTGTCCAAAGCCTTTGCAATATGCCAGGTTTGAGATGGCATATGTGTCCTTAATGAGTACAGGGTCAGGGGCCACAGTCTTCCAGAGCTCCAGTCCACTGGCTGGGACTGGAGCCCCTGTCACTCCAATGTCCACCTCCCCGTTCAGCTGCTAATAGGATCAAACCAAAAAGGTCATGGCCAGAAATCTTCCTGGGCATTAATGCTGAACGCGCGCCACCCTGGCCCATCTGCCCCAGAAGGGAGTCCGAATTGTCCCCTCCAGGATTAGGTGTGTGTTGGTCCTGTTGTGTTTGTTGCTGGGCGGGGGGTGTCCATCTAAGTGCGGATGGGTATGGATGATATGTAATTACACAGCAGATGATCCCTAGTTAAGTTTCCATTGTTCGCTCTTGACTTTCGAGGTGACACATCCAGGTGGATTATCCCCCCTCATAGCTACAAATCCAGCAGACGGAGATGGGGACAGTCCTTGTGTCCGCTCCATCCGGGCCCAGGGAGCACACTACCCAGCTAACTACTTAGTCCCTGGGATGTGGCCCTACTTGATTAGCAGGATAGACCTTTATGGCGCTCAAATGGCAGACAACTAATTACTTGAAATACTCTCCTGTTGGCAAGTTATTCAAGGACCATCTATCTACCGGTCATATTTSAATAGAAATGAGTGGAAATTGAGGTGTTTGTGTGACTTCGAGAATTACAGATGAACTAAATTGTCCTAGTATTCAGATGGGTTTTGTATTCTACACTGTTCAACAAGTTTCCCAATCAGAGACCCAAACTATTCTAATGTTAATGAACAACACATTTTTTTTAATAGTTAGAAAGACWGAAGGAGAAAGAATGAGTGGGCTGGAGGACAGGAAAAAGAAAAGTGGACATTTGTCAACTTGAGTAGTTCTTGCTTCTCCTCTCCAAGCTCCCTCGTTGCTGGCCGGTCCCTGGCAATTGTCTGGAGTTCTTTAGTGCTTTTTTCCCTGCAGTGCTATGTGACCCCTGACCCTCCTCTTTGTGCCCGTGTTCAGTGTTTTTAGTCCTGGTGCCTCTGAACTGCTCTCTCTCTTTATCACATACTTGCCCACTAGAAGATGATAAAAGAGAGGGGAAGAACAATTCTGGTTCCCTTTTTCTTTCCCATCCCATCTGATTCTGCAAGGTTCTACATCTCTAGTAGCCCTTGTAACAAAAAACGATAATTTGGGAAAAGAAACACGACACAGAAAATGACAAAGACAAGGAAACAAATCAAGCATTTTAATGAGATGGGAAGTGACCAAGAGTTGTGTAGTAGGTAGGTGGTAATAGGACCTATTAGTTGGAAGCAAGGAAAGCAAATGTTTTTTTTAGCAAATGTTTTGTCATTCGCAGGACATTTTTTTTGTGGAGAGTGAGACTTATCTGGAGTAATATGAAAACATACGTTCCATCACTCAAATACATAACGAAGGGCTGGTGATCCTGGCTCCTTCTATCTTTATTAATGAGGAGATGAGAGGGGTGCTTCTGACTTGAGAGTAGGCTTTTAGCAGGAGTTCTGAATTGGGAGCAGGCAGAGTTGGCGGGAGCTGACCCATGATGGCCCTGTCACTCTGGGCCAGTGGATGGGTGGCTGCGAGGAACAATGACACATCTCTCTCCTTCCAGAGCCATGCTTTGCTCCCGCTCAGCTTGCGTTCCTGTCTGCTACATGACGAAGGCAACTGGCTGCTTGTACATCACGCTTAACACAGTAAGTGCTTGACCATATGAAACGAGCAGCGAATAAGGCACCACATGTTACCCCCATATGACTATCTCAATGAACATCCCGCAGACATGCACTGCTAGCATTTGGTTCACATTCTTCTAGCCCACGCTCCAATCAGGCCAGGGGAAACAATGCAGAGCCTTCTTCATAGGCCCCAGCTGTCCATGGACAGACAGACCCTCATGACCATCGAGAAATCTTACATATCGACGGAACCACAATCGTCAGGGCTGCTGTATAAGGCTCTGTCACCCAGAAATGAATTATGAGAAATGGAGCCAAATCATGGTTGTGGTCGTATGAGATCCGTCCAGTTAGTTGGAGTAGTTATGACTGGTTACTGACGTCATATGACCCCAAGAACCCCGGTATGACAATGAAAGGAAGGTGAAAGATCTTGTCAAGTGGCTTCCTCCCTAGATATATGGTTTATACAGGTGGATGGATAAAAACATTTGCAAATAAAGACCAGAGAGAGAAAAGATCCCAAATGAATGTCACTGAAAACACTTGGGAGAGACAAGGATCCAGTGTATTATCAAGTGGAATTAACTGATGGTCTATCTCCTAAAATGATATAAAGAAAAATGTACGACTTACAACTCAAAAACTGTTCAAATAAACAAATCAACATTTTGTGATATTGTGAGGTGAGGTCATACAGTAAAACCAGACATCAGTGTAGAGCGTATAGGAAATGTTTTTTTTGTAGGGTACTTTAATGTAATGTTTATAGTTTTATTTTTATTTTTTTCTTCTCAAATGGCTGCCAAGTGCTTTCATGCACATATTTCAAATCCTAAAATCATTATCTACCAAAGAAACAAAAATAGTCAAAGGAAAACAATATTTTTACTATAAAACCTTATTATAAAATCTTAAATAATCAAATGATTATGTCATTGGCTGTAATTCTAATGAACAACTCCACATGGACACAATATATAATGTTGGTGGCCATGGCAGGATAAAACATGGTATATTTGAGTTTCATGTTTTAGCAAAACACATTGTTACACAAATATTTGCGTAGTTTCCTCATTCCTGTGATGAACAATGATTTTCAATTTTAATCTGAACTTCAACTTCAAGCAAATTCGGCCAAACTATAGTTCCGACAATACTGTTATCATCTTGCGTGACACATCAGTTTCCTTTGGTGAAATATCTTTATTTCAATTGGTCCTGAGCTAAAGTATGTGACACTGTTGTACATATTTGTACAAGGAATAAGCAACTAGCGTGACGAACACTCTACCAGCTATATGCCATACGTACAGAAGAGTCACCCAACAACAACAAGAACAGAATGTTCTGATGAAGGCTTTTGGAAGTTCTGCTGATACACAGAACAATACCCCTTACGGCATTAGACTTAAACCCTGTTGTTGGAGATGTATAAGCTTTACACATGCCCTCTGTGCTGCTCAAGCAATGGCTTAATCATTGTACTAGAGGGAATCAATCAAATCACATGAATGTCTCGGTTAAATGATTAAGTGTCCAGATTAAAGTATTTCACCACAGGCTGCAATACCTAGTGGTTGAAACAAGGGTCATGTAAGGTAATAGTTTTTTAATTAGAAATATCAGCGCCCTTATGATCCCGTTGAGTGGTAGTCCTGGGCGTGATGTACAGTAATCCATATCGTTAGATGAAATCTATGAGCCCCGTCTCGAACCACAGATGCTGGACACATTGATTATCACACGTCTGTGGCTTAACCCCCACAGGAACCCCCTCCTTCGCCAATAATCATTTAGATAACATCATGAGAATATCCACAAGCAGCACGGCATAGTGTTTAATATTTATATGGCCGTGTCAAACAAGAAAGCTAACCGTTTATGTATTTATTGTTTAAAAGGAGATGGGTTGGGAATTAAATCATAAATACTTAATACACTATTAATGTTAAATACTTAATACACTCTTAAAAAACGTACACTAATGTGCGAGATCCATGTCTCACTCTTCAAATGGTTATCAATGGGTTTATTAGGGACCAACCCAGTAAGTCCTGCCAAGTATCAATCTCAGAGTCCCACATGTCAATGGGGTAGGAACATGAGCATAAGGGATTAACCAAACTCCTGAAATAATGCATGGCCAATGAGCCCAATAGGCTGCTGTGATTCCTGGGCTTAGCCCTCAGAAACAATGCAGTGAGAGAGCTAATTCAAGTTGTGCCTGAATGATGCAGCAGAGCCATTCAGGACTTCTACAAGCCCATGCAGCTTGTTTTGGCTGGCAAGAGATGTAATCGGTTTGGTTATTAGGACCTTACGTAGGTGCCAAAATCACCAAGTGTTGTGTAAAGCTCTTGCAAATAAATCTGAGGCTATATACACTACATGACCAAAAGTATGTGGACACCTGCTCGTCGAACTTCTCATTCCATAAATGGGTATTAATATGGAGTTGGTCCCCCCTTTGCTGCTATAACAGCCTCCACTCTTCTCAGAAGGCTTTCCGCTAGATGTTGGAACATTGCTGCGAGGACTTGCTTCCATTCAGCCACAAGAGCATTGGTGAGGTCGGGCACTGATGTTGGGCGATTAGGCCTGGCTTGCAGTCGGCTTTCCAATTCATCCCAAAGGTGTTTGATGGGGTTGAGGTTAGGGCTCTGTGCAGGTTAGTCAAGCTCTTCCACACCAATCTCGATAAACCATTTCTGTATGGACCTCGCGTTGTGCACGGGGGCATTGTCATGCTGAAACAGGAATGGGCATTCCCCAACTGTTGCCACAAAGTTGGAAGCATAGAATCATCTAGAATGTCATTGTATGTTGTAGCATTAAGATTTCCATTCACTGGAACTAAGGGGCTTATCCCGAACCATGAAAAACAGCCCCAGACCATTATTCCTCCTCCACCAAACTTTACATTTGGCACTATGCACTCGTGCAGGTAGCAATCCCCTGGCATCCGCCGAACCCAGATTTCTCTGTCAGACTGCCAGATGGTGAAACATGATTCATCATTCCAGAGATCGGGTTTCCAATGCTCCAGAGTCCAATGGCGTTGAGCTTTACACCGCCCCATGCGACGCTTGACATTGCGATTGGTGAACGTAAGCTTGTGTGCGGCTGCTCAGCCATGGAAATCCACTTCATGAAGCTCCCGACAAACAGTTATTCTGCTGACGTCGCTTCCAGAGGCAGTCTGGAACTCGGTAGTGAGTGTTGCAACTGAGGACAGACGATTTTTACGTGCTACGAGCTTCAGCCCTGGACGGTCCCGTTCTTGTGTGGCCTGCCACTTCACGGCTGAGCTGTTGTTTCTCCAAGACGTTTCCACTTCACAATAACAGCACTTACAGTTGACCGGGGCAGCTCTAGCAGGGCAGAAATTAGACAAAATGATACTAAGCCACTGAGCTCTTCAGTAAGGCCATTCTACTGCCAATATTTGACTATGGAGATTGCATGGCGGTGTGCTCGATTTTATACACCTGTCAGCAACAGGTGTGGCTGAAATAGCTGAATCCACTAATTTGAAGACTTGTCCACATACTTTTGTATATATAATGTAGCTAGACTAAGTTGGTATATACTCTGACAAATTAAATGGCACTACGACTTCCCATCAGGTGTTTGAGCATTTCAGCAAAGTTGCTTTGTAGATTACAACTGGGAATTGCCAGGGACCTCACGATAAAATATTATCAGAATACTTTGGTGCCGATACGATATGCATTGCGATTCTCAGGATTCCATATGTATTGCGATTCGACACTGTGATTTTATTGCGATTTGATGTTCCAAACATATTGCTCACCATATGTCTGCTGCACAGGGACAAGAGAGCCATGAGAAAACAAGTTTTGATCCAGCATAAAAGTGCTGAGAACAATTTGGCTCCCTATTTAAAAAGAAGATGCAGAACATGCTATGAAGGAAAAATACAACAGTTTTGGTACAGCCAGCTAGCGCAAAAATAATATTGCGATATTGTCAAAACGATCGATACGATATACAGTTGAAGTCGGAAGTTTACATACACTTAGGTTGGAGTCATTAAAACTCATTTTTCAACCACTCCACAAATTTCTTGTTAACAAACTATAGTTTTGGCATGTCGTTTAGGACATCTACTTTGTGCATGACACAAGTCATTTTTCCAACAATTGTTTACAGACAGATTATTTCACTTATAATTCACTGTATCACAATTCCAGTGGGTCAGAAGTTTACATACACTAAGTTGACTGTGCCTTTATTAAACAGCTTGGAAAATTCCAGAAAATGATGTCATGGCTTTAGAAGCTTCTGATAGGCTAATTGACATCATTTGAGTCAATTGGAGGTGTACCTGTGGATGTATTTCAAGGCCTACCTTCAAACTCAGTGCCTCTTTGCTTGACATCATGGGAAAATCGAAAGATATCAGCCAAGACCTTAGAAAAAAAATTGTAGACCTCCACAAGTCTGGTTCATCCTTGGGAGCAATTTCCAAACACCTGAAGGTACCACGTTCATCTGTACAAACAATAGTACGCAAGTATAAACAACATGGGACCATGCAGCCGTCATGCTGCTCAGGAAGGAGAAACGTTCTGTCTCCTAGAGATGAACGTACTTTGGTGCGAAAAGTGCAAATCAATCCCAGAACAACAGCAAAGAACCTTGTGAATATGCTGGAGGAAACAGGTACAAAAGTATCAATATCCACAGTAAAACAAGTCCTATATCAACATAACCTGAAAGGCCGCTCAGCAAGGAAGAAGCCACTGCTCCAAAACTGCCATAAAAAAGCCAGACTACGGTTTGCAACTAAACAACTTGGAGAAATGTCCTCTGGTCTGATGAAACAAAAATAGAACTGTTTGGCCATAATGACCATCGTTATGTTTGGCGGAAAAAGAGGGAGGCTTGCAAGCTAAAGAACACCATCCCAACCGTGAAGCACGGGGGTGGCAGCATCATGTTGTGGGGGTGCTTTGCTGCAGGAGGGACTGGTGTACGTCACAAAATAGATGGCATCATGAGGTAGGGAAATGATGTGGATATATTGAAGCAACATCTCAAGACATCAGTCAGGAAGTTAAAGCTTGGTCGCAAATGGGTCTTCCAAATGGACAATGACCCCAAGCATACTACCAAAGTTGTGGCAAAATGGCTTAAGGACAACAGAGTCAAGGTATTGGAGTGGCCTCAAAGCCCTGGCCTCAATCCCATAGAAAATCTGTGGGCAGAACTGAAAATGCGTGTGTGAGCAAGGAGGCCTACACAACTGACTAAGTTACACCAGCTCTGTCAGGAGGAATGGACCAAAATTCACCCAACTTATTGTGGGAAGCTTGTGGAAGGCTACACGAAACGTTTGACCCAAGTTAAACAATTTAAAGGCAACGCTAACAAATACTAATTGATTGTTTGGGGTAGCAGGTAGCCTAGTGGTTAGAGCATTGGACTAGTAACCGAAAGGTTGCAAGATCTAAATCCTGAGCTGACAAGGTAAAAATATCTATTGTTCTGCCCCTGAACAAGGCAGTTAACCCACTGTTCCTAGGCTGTCATTGAAAATAAGAATTTGTTCTTAACTGACTTGCCTAGTTAAATAAAGGTCAAATGTAAACTTATGACCCACTGGGAATGTGACGAAAGAAATAAAAGCTGAAATATATCATTCTCTTACTATTATTCTGACATTTCACATTCTTAAAATAAAGTGGTGGTCCTAACTGTCCTAAAACAGGGAATTTTTACTAGGATTAAATGTCAGGAATTGTGAAAGACTGAGTTCAAATGTATTTGGCTAAGGTGTATGTAAACTTCCGACTTCAACTGTATATCGTCAAAAATAATATCCCGATATCTAACTGTATCAATGTTTCCCCCCATCACTAGTAGACAACAACAGTACTAAGAAAACAATGACTTCTTATAATTCTCATCTTCAAAATAATAATGATGATAATCACAATACATCACAATACATCCTTAACATACTAAAACCACTGAGTCAATTGTCCAACTTGGAGACAGGTCCATACAGTGACTAAGTGGATGGTAGTGTAGTTACATAATAATTCTCTCCACATGTCCCGCTCCACTAACTTCATCCAGCCCAGATTAATACTGCTGGTTTTATGTCTCATATCAACAAGTGTGATCAGCCACCTTCCCCCTACCTTCCCCTGCCTTGCACTGTTCTCCAATCCATTCCACAGGCCAAATTGATTTTGATAGCTCAGCGCCTTGGCCTAGTTCCATGAACAATAGACAAGGGTCCAAACCGCAGACCCCCGTGCACCCCCCGACAGTTTGCATGGGAGGCCAGTCTGTGGTCCATCCTCAACGGCACCACCCTTTAAGAGGACCCCCCCCCAGTCCTGATCCCCACAGCCCAGACCCCCAGACATGTGCTGCAGAGGTCCCAGCTGAGACGTGCCCTCACCGTCCCCTGTCCCTCCATCTCCTGTCCTCCTTCCAGTTACACAGTCTGACAGGTGGATGCCATGCACCCCCACTAATGAGCCCTGAGGGGAGGAGGGAGAGGGAGCTGTGTTCCTCTGAAGACAACTGGGAGCTTGTTTCAGTAAGGACAAGAATGGGTGGTGCAGGCAGATTTCTGGCGGATTTGGATGTATGGTGTCAGATGTATGCAGCAGGGAGTTAGAGAGGCGGGGGGACTGGCGGGTGGGTTCACTCCATTCTTGGAAGATGCAGTAAGACCGTCTATTAAGACCAGTGAGGTTATTGATCCACTTATGCTTGATTATGTCTGAACAGTGAGGGACACCGGGAACACTGTGCGAGACTGTTCGGCCTCCTCCGTACACCCGCATCTCTGCTCGTCTGCATCTCATTTGAGACAATGCAACGGCCCCTCACTTTAAAGGCTCATAAAAGAACATCAAGCCCGCTGCAGAGCTGAAAGAAGTGGACATTGTTTCGCATGTATTGACATCAAGTTCACGTTTGTTCATTAGACGTTTCCATATTCAGACACCAACACTAGAGGTTTTTAATGGTTGCGGAGTGTCTGCATTTMCACCATCTGGAGGTGTTTGCAGATAATTATGACACAAAAGGGGGCAGAGCTCATGAAATCCTGCGGCTGCATTGTTTACAGCTCCAGACTGCAGCGCTGCCTTTGAGCTCAGTCTTTATACTGAATATAAAGCAGAGTAGATTAGATCATCAGGCTGCTTACATGGGAAAGTACACTCTTAGAAAAAAAAGGTGCTATTTAGAACCTAAAAGGTTGTCCCGATGTAGGAGAACCCTTTTTGGTTCCAGGTAGAACCCTTTTAGTTCCAGGTAGAACCCTTTTGGGTTCCATGTAGAACCCTTTCCACAGAGGGTTCCGCATTGCACCCAAAAGGGTTCTACCTGAATTCAAAAAGGGTTCTACATGGAATCAGAAAGGGTTATCTTATAGGGACACCTGAAGAACCCTTTTGGAACCCTTTTTTCTAGGAGTGAAAAAGAAATATACTACTGGGCAGGTCATCAAACTGGTTTCAGCACAGAAGACCAAGGTTGACAAGATGTCAACATGTTAGACTCTCTACTAGAGTCATAATGTCCAAATGGCAGGTTATAGTACCTGTGTGTGCTGTCTCTTATACACATCTAGATGTGTATAAGAGACAGCTAATAGAGTGTTAATGTCCAAATGGCAGGTTATAGTACCTGTGTGTGTCTGTGTCTGTGTCTGTGTCTGTGTCTCTCTCTCTCTCTCTCTCTCTCTCTCTCTCTCTCTCTCTCTCTCTGTGCGTGTGTGGGAGGGAGAGAGAGAGAGAGACAGACAGACAGAGACAGAGAGAGTAAACAGGAGCAAATCATTACACTATTCTAAGCTGCAAAGCAAACAAAAACATAATTAGAATTTCTACTGTTTTGACTGGACATAGCCTTATCATACAAACTTGTTGTGTCTTTAATCAGACTGCTGTAAGGTCATTGTGAGTCAACTCCATTACTGAAGAACAGAACTTTTATTATAAGGCTCAACACATCTAACTAGACCTCCCATGAGCCAGATACTTGTTTTCTAACAGAACACCACTAAATGCTAGATGCCAGTTGAATGTCAAATATTTTGATGGGCCAAAAGAGCAAGCCCCACATAATGCAATCCTCCAGGCTGCTTCTGCGCTGCCCCATACCAATACATACCACACGCAGTATCGTATCTACAGGAAACTTCCCCAAAACCTCCTCTATCTGCCTTTTCAAGGGGGACAATGACTCACATTTGGGCATAGGACCACATTTTTGAGGAGGGTCTTGAGCAATCTGTCGCACTCTCATTCACAACCCAATGTATTCAGCTGTATTCAGCACACAGGATTTCCAGGGAGGACCCCACTAAAAGAATGAAGAGAAAAAAAGAAAGATATAAAAACAATAAGGGGACTTCTCAAATGAAAAGTATAAACAGACAAAGAAACGGCAGAGACAATAACAAACATGCAATCAGGGAAAATACATTGTACTGCAAGATAAGAAAGTTAAATTGTCTCAGAGGCGTTTCCAGATCTCAATGGGTCATATGAGACATCAAATAATGCCTCTTGTTCGAAGAATGAAATGAAAATAAACAAGAAAAAAACACTGTGTGACTCAAGAAGCATGGTCCCTCTCAGTGCACGGAAGCTCTGACCAAATAATTCAAAAATGGATTTCTTTATGCCACAGAAATGCCTTTTTATTAATGTCTAAAAGGGTCAGCCGACTGGACCACAATGACCAGTTCATCCATTTAGTAAGGAATCTAATTTTCGGTGAAATTGCTCTGCAATAAAACACCAAATACAATGCTTCTTTAACAGTCTATTCGCAAGGTGTTAGGGTTTAGGGTTTAGATGTTAGGGTTTAGGGTTTAGAAAAGAAGACAAATGCTAACCTGCTCTGCCACACTGCAACGTAATCGCCCAAAAGACAACTATTGAATTCCAAATCCAGTCTCAAATCAGTTTTTTGTTGTTGTGTATAGCCAGTGTTGCGCAACTAATCCTAAACCCTTATTGGAAATCTTAGATTTAGATTGTGGACAGATGTCCTTTACGATTTTAGGAAGAGAAATGTGAGTGGCAGGTGTAAGAGTGAAAACAATWGAGGAAATTCAGTGTGAGTGTTTTTTTCTGAGCTCAGACCATCAGTAAAGAATGAAATGTATGTACAGTATGTTGAAAGGCAAGTGCAAATAAGGGACACACACGGACTAAATCCTTACATTTCAAGCCCATTTCCTTTCTCCCTCCCATGAGCATACCCTGGCTGTCTAGAAAAAACCGACAAGGCTTTTGAGAAACAGGGATGTGTTGCGGCTAGAGACATGAGTGAAATTCCCAACTCAATAGTCTGAATATTTTTAGAGACGCAACGCTATAAGGCTATGTGAATTCCTCAAAGATTAGATGATGTCAATAAAGAGAGAAAGAGACTCTTGAGTTCATACATCGGCGTGTGCTCTATCGCTTAATAAAGAACGACGATTTAGGCAAGGGACAGTAGGAAGTGAAACCTTGCGGGTTGAATGAGATGCCTGCAGAGGAAGGCGTGCTGGGATGTGATAGCCGCCACATTCACTGTACTTCCTGTGCTCTCACTTAGTCACCATGTGCCTCTAGATTTTCATGAATGGCTGCAGAGTGGGACCCGCCTATTGGCTGGGCTGACACCCAATCACAAGGAGGGATAGTGTCTACAGTACACAGTGTGCAAAAGCCTCTGCTCTTTCAGATATACTGCTGCCTGCTTTTAATAGATAACTGAGAAGAGACCTTCCTCCGTTCAATTACTGCCTTTTCCTCCTCTCTCTCTTTCATTTTTCTTTAAAGTTTCACCTGCCAGCTTAGTTGTGGGAGAGTGTCTTTCTTGAGAAAATGTGCGGTTGGCTGTAGCCAGTCCCCACAAGTCTCTTTCTATGCCTCTGAAGGTTTCTGTTGGCATGACAGGAAAAAGCAGTTAAATGGCCATAAATTCCGCTCTTCGCATGTGGTCGGCATACAGGTTTTGCTGGGAGCAAACCTCGCAAAGGAAAAGGGCTGGTGCAGTGAACATACAGCAGCTGGCACACGGGGGAGGATAGTAGGGATAGAAGGTGGATTTAGCCGAATGGAAGGTAGAGGAAAGAAGGCATTGAGATGGAAGGGAGGATTTGTCCGACCAGATACTCTTTGTATTATTTCCCTTAGATCGGTTGATGCTTTATGTCAGGTTCTTCCTGTCTGAGAGGTGCACTCTCCGTTTTGAGAAAACAAACAAAAAGTCGGATGAAAACTCCACGATGAGCGTTAGGGAGCCTTTATTGCGTTGATGAGTCATCATGCAAATGAATGTTAAGCGTATATATTTTGAGCAAGAGATGAACCATTTTCATATGTGTTAGATCGGCTCTGTGGATGATCTTTCGAAGTTATAAATGCTGGGAAACTTTCTGTTAAGCTTAAAGGAGGGTTGAATTCACTGATTGCGCCTTGGTTTTTTCCCTCCTCATTAAGAAATGTTGAAACCGGCTCAAACGCTGTCCCGTGTTAGTGGACATGTGGGCATGAGTGAAATCCAAACCCAACCCTCAAATATTCAAAATCCAAATCTCGCAAATATTCGTTTCGGAAAATACAGAATTTATAAAGTTATCCTACTTACACTTTTTAGTAAATTGTGGGACTAGAATTAATGTTAATGACCACAACCACAGCCTTTGTCAACCAGAGAAGTCGTTTTTTGGGGGGGAGTTCAGTTGCTCTTTAACAATTTGAAAACCCTCAACAATTTATCTACTCTTGACGTCCCTTGTAGGTTGTGGATGGGAGTGTTAACAATGACAGTGCATTTCTCAATATCTGCTTCCGTTACAGGCCCACCTAAATTCAGCAGAAACACAGTATCAAGAATACGCTCATTAACACCCTTGGAAAGGATTGGGCTGCTCCTTGCATCATTGATAAGAAACAGCTTGCACAGTTGGCAATGGGCGTGCATGTTTCCTGATACTGTACATGCAACAACTCTGAAGAACAAGCTTCTTAAAAGGAATATGTCGGGAATAAGATAAATATAACCACAGATGTGGATAGTTGACATATTTAGACACTAGCTTTGATCGTTTACCATACCCATTATGCAAACATATATTGTTTTGTGTCTTTGCCTCCCCTGTACCTTTAATTCACTTTAATTGGTGTTGTTTTTCATGTTGATGTTGTAGCTGCGGTACTGTTTCACGAGGCGCCTGCACGTCGTTTCGAAGCTGTTCGCTTTGTTGTTGTTTTTTTCTACTCCTGCGTTGTCAGCGGATGTCTACAGCAGGCTCCCTCCGTGGCCTATTCTGAATGAGTGGTTGTGTATGGATAAATAAAATCAGGGTCGCACTTTATTTGGATCGTCCGGATTTTCCGTCTGCAGATGCTCTAAAGATGGTCGCACTGTCAACAAACGATCTGTTGTTAAGCAACTGCTGGCTATGGTTACGGTTAGGGTCAGGTTTAGAATATGGGTTAGGGTTAAGTTTAGGATTTGGATAAGGTCTAAGGTTAGGATTAGAGCTAGGGTTAGGGTCAGGTTTAGAATATGGGTTAGGGTAAGGGTTAAGTTTAGGATTTGGATAAGGTTTAAGGTTAGGATTAGAGCTAGGGTTAGGGTTAGGTTTAGTAGATAGTTACAGTAGTTGAAATGTTACTGATAGTCTGTAGACAGTCTGTAGAGCATCTACAGATGGACTGTCCAAATAAAGTGTTACCAAAATCACTTCCCAAATATATTATCTTGTTTGAGGCATCCCGAGTGGCACAGCGGTCTAAGGCACTGTTAGAGGTGTCACAACAAGACCCTGGTTTGTTCCCAGGCTGTGTCACAACCGGCCGTGATCGGGAGTCCCATAGGGCGGCGCACAATTGGCCCAGCGTTGTCCGGGTTAGGGGAGGGTTTGGCCGGGCGGTGGGGGGGTAGGCCGTCATTGTAAATAAAAATATATAATTTTTTACTTAAGTGCTTTACACCACTGCTAAAATTCCTACCTCGATATGATAGTTGACCTATTTGTCATTCTGTTTGCTGCTTGAGGTGTTCTCACCCTAAACCAGGAATATAAAACACTGCTGTTTTAACTGGCTTTCCCTACGCTGCACCCCTTTCTCCCACTGAAAAAAAAATACAACACAACTGCTTCCCCCATTTCTCCATTAAACGAGGCTGTTTGCGTGATTTCAGAAGTTCATTAGGGATGAATGGCTCCCCCTCTCTGGGCCTTGGGAGAAGGAGTGGTGACAGTGCATACAGAAGATAAAGGGGAGCGAGGGTGAATGGCCCTGGCCAAGTGGGTGGCTTTAGTGAATTCCAGGGATGTCTCTGACTACTTGCCAAGCCTGGGGGTGGGGAGAGAGAGAGAGAATCTATGGCACAGGGGACCACGTTGTTTATCTCATCATAACCTGTGTGTTTACAGTCTCCGTTTCACTCAGGGAAGGAAGACCAGAACAGTCCACTGTTTCCTCTATCACAATGTCTAATGGATAGTGTGACCCCATTGTCATTGTTAGATTCTTCAAATGAGTTTTTATCCATCGAAATGTAAAACGGAAAAATGATTGATAATGAACATCCTACTTGTGAGGGTCATGACGTAAGATTCTATAGCATCAACATTTGTGGAACAGGAAAGATAGTTTTGTTGATTAAATAGTTATATAGAACATAATCAAATGATATTTTATTGATTTAATTGAACCTTTATATAATTAGGCAAGTCAGTTAAGAACAAATTCTTATTTACAATCACGGCCTACCAAAAGGCAAACGGCTTCCTGCGGGGACGGGGGCTGGGATATATATATTTAAAAAAAATATATATATATATAGGACATAACACAGATCACAACAAGAGAGACAGCACAACACTACATAAAGAGAGAGAGGGCCTATAAATGGCTACAGGGCTTCACCTGCTGTATTTTATGCCAAGTATGTTTTATCCCTTTTGAAGAACCCTTGCTTCCTACATTGGGAATTTTACAGTTGTGGAGTTTGTGAGGAAATATGCAAATGCCCTGTATAATATGCTAATAGTATTTCCTGGATGCTTCTGGTTTATAATAAACCTCTGGTTCAGTTTCAGTTATTCAAATGCCTGATTCATTATTAAGAGAAAGACTGTATGTTCTGTAAATGTGTGTGATATAAATTTCCATTATCGTTACTAAACCACATTTTGTCACACAATGTCTCCAGTGAGAGTTTAATCAATTTGCATCGTCAAGTCAAGGTCCAGGTAAAGCGGTAATGTGAGAACCACTATCTAGTTTTTGCTTTCTAAAGCCACACAGGAAAACATGAGAGGGAGGCAATGACAAATTCCTCGACGCTCATCCTCTCTAACCCTAAACCCAAAACCCCAAATCGTTCCACTAACCAAACCCCACCAACCCCCACTGCCCAGTRGCCCCTCTAAGACTCCTAAAATGAATATGAAGAAGCAAGGGACCACCCTGTGGGGGACCTTAAAATGTGGGGCCTGCATTCTATTGGTTACCTATTGAGAGACAAACAGTTTACTTGAACATGCTTCCAAGATGTCKCCCTTTGATTTGGGACTGAGAAAACTCATTAGGAGTAAGTAGGTGGAATGGAAGGGGGAAAGGGTGTAGGAGGAACGGGTAAATCAGGCGATGAAGAGGTGCAACCACCTGGAGCCCCGATAGAGGYGCATAGGGGTGTTTGCTTATGCAAGGGTATCCTTTTTATTCTCTCCTGCAACAACACTCCAACAAATGGCCCCGAGCAGAGTGTTGAGAGAATAGGGACGGYTGCATGATTTGCATTTACTGATTGTGATGGGGCAATGTGCTTGAGCAATTAAAAGCATATTACCATGRACTCGCCTTTCAGAGGTTGATAGCCTGTTTAAGTGGTGTGTACAAAGAAGAGAGATATGTCAAGTACGCGTTTGTTTTTTTGCCTTTAAAGATGGAATCCGCAGTAGGGTGAAACAGCACCACTGCCCCGCCCAATCCCCATTGTTATTGTTTTTGTTGACAAAGCGGAGCTGAGGAGCGTCGCACAGTCAAGTAAACGATTCATTTGAAAACCACCAAAGTTTATAAAAGTACTGATTCTGGAACGTAGGTTTCAACAGGATGTTGGAAGTATCATTGAGTATCATCAACCTATACAATGTTCCTCAACAGTTGAGAGGTAAGCCGAGACCCCTGGTCAGTGTATCTGATGGGGTAGTCTGGGAACACTGCTGGTGTGTAGCCAGCACAGCAGACATGGTAAAGGCAGAGGTAAGGGTGAGAAAAGTGTCACGGTAAGACAGATGTGCCAGGGGGTAGCTTTWAGGTCCTTTATGGGGTTTGATAAGAGTTTGTGGTAAAGTGACACTGTTGCCCGGTAGAGGATAACAGAAACAGATAACTTATTATTTCTGATAATGAATAGTTGTATAATTACTCACATCCAAACAATGAAGGAGGATGGAGGATAAGTTACCTTGCAAAATGTTGACTAAGCATAGTTCAAGTGAAAGCGGTGAGAAAAAGCCTGAAACTGCAGAGCGAGAAACAGGGATCGAGGAAGAGAAACACTGAAGCAGGAAAAGCTTCTTTTTTCCCAGACCAGAGTGGGTTTCCTCTTAGATGTGGTGCAGGCTTTTATTTTGGAGGTGGGGGATGCAGAGGGCTGTGTTGATGGAAGCCCTCAGGGTACAGCTGTCCCCCAGTTCAACCACTGCACCCCTTTGGGCGCCCCTCGCTCTCACATGGGAGGCTTAGTGGTTGGGCTGGAGCGGGCCAGGCCCAAATCACAGACACATGCGACGACTGGGAGAGAATGCTTTGATTGTGCTGCACTGAATGCGATCGCGGCCACACTCCTGGATCTATTTTAGCCTGCAGACTGTGCGCCGCTTCAGTTWGTAACACGCCACCYCCCGCGTTGAGTTGAATTAATTCCCCCCTCTTCTCTTTTCTGTCCCCCAATCACTTTCCCAAAGTCTGAAATGAAACATTTCCCCAACCTAAAATGTGGTTAAGGAAAATAGATAACAAGTTGAAGTCATAGTTATGTTTTACAATGTGAATAACTTTTGTCACTTGGGAGGAGAGGCGAGGACTATTTGCGGAACACGGACAACACCTGGACACTAATACCACTGTCTCCACCAGCTATTTGACCCTCTTCTCATCTGRGGGCCGTAGTTAACTCTTTACCGTCTCCCCCACTGTTGAGCCGCTTAAGTGTTTTGTTAAAACCCAGGCAACCCAGGGAGTTCTGCTGGGAAGTCTTACACCTTTCATTCACTGATCCACCAGTAAGGAAGGTGGCCACAAACTTAATGAAACCACCAAGGTTACACAATCCTATCACGGGAAGCCTGTTTGAAGTAATCAAATAAGGTGAACAATTCAAGTGAAGAGTTGCTCCCCGACATTGTGACCATATCCATCAATTCCTATGAAACAAAATATGATTCAAGAAAGCATAATATGGATGTTTTCTAGCACTAATGGATCCATTCCCTAAAGAGACCTGTTAGAGCCCATGAGGAATGTGGTTCAGTTTGTTTTATGTGAAGTAATGTTTACTTCCTCTACAGATTAGCCATGCTYTCGCCTTATCTGACCGAACTGGAAATCCCGTTCAGAAACCTCTCTGTTTCTATGTAGAACACCTGTACTTCTATTTGTTCTGATGCTATTACTGATTTGGTATGGTGTGTGGGAGAACACGTTTTACGACTGATACCATTAAAGGCTTTGAGGTCCAACACCCCCCTCTCCACCAATTTTGCATGCTGCCATTGTTTAGATAGGCAGTTCCAATTACAGTGTCTGGTAGGGAACAACCTGTCATATGGGTKATTCTATCGGAACGGGAACTTTGTGTCTCCTGATCGGCGAGGAGTACGCTCGGTTTGGAACCTTTTTTTTGGTGTGCTGCGGCTTTGAAGTTCTAATGTTATCCAATAAGATGGACGAAACACTGCGCAGATTAAGGTTCTGGCCACGATCAGATGAGCTTATCTCAACTGGACAAATATTTGAGCTGTCACCCCTAGTTGTGGAAGTTACCCACCCCCCGAGCCTCTGGTTACTCTTAACCCTGCGACATGATTGAAACTAGGGGGCTTATAGAGGCTAAATGTATAGTAGAGTGTTAACTATCCACGGCAGAGACGATAGGGCTACTTGCTAGCTCCACAGAAGGTAGAGCCAGTGTCAGGCTCACGTTAGCATTCACTGATGGAGGGCTCTTATCATTCCCATCCCAAGCAATGTTGCAGTATACTTAGAGAACCTGCCGGAGGGTGTACATTGCAATAATAAAGAAAACAACTCTTGAGAACGTACATATCACTACTCAAGTGAATACAAAATCACCAAAAGACTGGATTCACTCAATGAAACCAGAGTGATAAACAGAGGCTTGGAGCTTGGAGCTGCTCTCAGTCCTCTCAGGCCYAAGCASCGGCAGGGTGAATGACCTCCCTCCCTCCTCACCTCCCACATTGGCCTTTCATGACTTCCAAAAAGAGTCTCAGCCTGCTAGAGGAAGTTTCCAATTTCGGGCCTTGTACGTGGGGAAATATGTATGTTACTGAGATGATCTTTTGTCTGGGGAAGTAATGTGGACGGGGTTGCAAAGGTCATGAAATGCAACGTGTCACCAACGCCAAGCAGGAAGTTGCTGGACWTTTGAAATGGCCCTTTTCTCTTTCGTGTCATAGCATAAATAAACCCACTCAAAATGATTGGTGATCTTGAAGTCCAGCTTGAAGCCTCTGGGTTTAGTAGGCCTATTTATGTTAAGGGAGAGCCCTTGTCCATATATATGATGTCCGAATTTAACCCAGCTGCTGAAGGGTGGCAAAACACGTCAAAGACCAACCTGTCCAGTCGCTGCCTGCTTATAAAAACACTACTACCACTTTAAATGACAAACAGATTTTTTTTTTCTCTGCTCCCCACCCCCTTCCCCTCAGTGGTAAAAGTGGAAGAAAGTGTACGATACAAAGGAAAAAAAGACTTGTAAATTCCTCTCACACAAAAAGGGAAGGAGAAGCACTTTCCACAGTTCCTTGATTAGCCCACGGACAGAGGAAATAGCAGCCTTGTGTCACCCTTCAGATATCCAACAAGCTATCCACTGAAACACCTCAGGTTTCATTTGCAAGGTACTGTACGTCAGTCAACACAAGTGTTGAAACGTGACACAGTGAATGTAAGGTTTCCCGATGGAAACATTACATATTGATAAAGATTGATTATGTCCATTTGCTTGGAAAGTGTTAAAAAAAAACTAGGACATACACTAGGCGACTATGGAGCGTTAACCCCCAGGTTCAGGGTCTGTGGTGAGAATCCCAAAGCTGCTTCAGTGGTACTTTTTTTCAATCGACTCTCTTGACCCGCTCAGGACCCTGCAGTGGTGGGATGCTGAGTAGGGGGTTGCTCTTTACTCTGTCTTCCATTGATAACCTCAACTGCTGTCACCCAGCCTGCTGATTCAGCTGAATGGGGYMATATTGTCATTCATTTTGAGGGACCACTCACTGGTTCACACCACGCACACACACTCTCACACACACACACACACTTGCAGAGAGAGAGAGATGAGTGTGTGGTGAAATTCCATGGCTTGCGTCCCCTCATGACCTTCTCAGTAAAGGGTCACTGTTCCCAAATACTGAGGAGTATGACAGTGGACCCTGCCCCTAGCTGTTCTCCCACAGAGGCCTGGCCCCCGGGAAGGCACCATGCCCCTGTAATCTCAGACAGGAATGCCCCTGTCTCCCCCTTCCCCCATTGGGCCCAAACAAAGGCCTCCTTGGTATCATCCATTCCATACGTCAATCCCATGCGTCCAGCATGGAGCTCCCTGGGCCCTGGCCCTGTGCCAGCAGCCTGCTCTGATCTGTGGTTGTGTTGCCTGCCTGCAGCCTGGCACTTCCTTTGCAGTGAAAGTAAGATCAGAATACTTCCCCTCCCCGTCTGTTTCCCCGTGGTGGCTGGAAATGAGTTCATTGTCTGTGTGCTTCTGACCTGGATGCGGAAAATCCGTGGAAAAGGGGGATGTGGGGGGGATTTGATTTAATGCTGCATCTGAAATGCTGCTGGACTCCCTCTCCCTCCCCACCTTCAGCCCCAATGGGCAGGACAGGATGGCTATAGCTCTTGTATTTCCATCCAGGGGAATCTCAGAGGCTGTGTCTAATAGATTTCTGTTGTCAAATTATTGGACTTGTCTCCAAAGAAAAAACATTCTCTCAATATATAATGTTCCATTGGTATGTGCTGTCATAAAAGAGGTCTGCACGTGTATTTGAGAGAGAGAGAGAGAAATATTGCACGCATACAAAGACGCACTCATTCACGCATACAAAGACCCACTCATTCAATTACAATTCAATTTATACAGAAAGGACGCAATTAGCTTGTAAGGTGTAGCAAATCCAAACCTCTCCCATTACTATGGACCACAACCAACCACTGGATATGCTAAACTAGCCGCAACAATTGACTTCAGTCACATGGGCTTTCACAGGCAGGGCTGAAAAAAGGACTCTGTCTCCTCTAAGCCAGAGTGGACTGATCCTCTGCCCAGGCCAGATTCCCACCAGCCTTTGTTGCATGGCAACAGCAAGCGCAGCAAGCGCAGTCTAAAGTCACATTCACATCCACTCATAGACTTTTCAGACATAATGTAATATAATTATTCTCTAAGGGAGATGTCTCCGCAAGGACTGGTCAAATTGCAGATGGCAATGTCATTGCTTTGTTAGCACTCAGGCCATTTCCAGTAAGGCCGAAGACCTTTGCCAAAACTCTCCCCCAGTCGTCCCAAGTTTATTGGGACACCTACAAAGCTTTTAACAGAGGGCGGGGAAACAAGACAATAGACCAATCGAAGCTATGAAACATTTATTGGTCACAAGGTTTTTATTCCAGCCAGATTGATCTGCTTTACTACAAGAGTCTCCTGTCCAGCAGGCCAACAACCTCAGTGGAAGTAGCTTCCTGCCTTGAGGAAGATTGAAGAGGAATGGAAGAATCCAACCCATGTTGGAGTACTTAGGGCGCAGCGGTAGCCTCAAGGATATAGCGGTAACAGGAGGGTTGCCGGTTCGAATCCCTGAGCTGCCTGTGGGGAAATCTGCAGGGAGTGATATAGATGTGATCCATACACTCTTTTCCCCTATTTCCCTCCACAGAGCTGCACAACTGGTGGAGTTGAGACCGCTGCTGCTGTGTCCCTGGGATCCAGAGGGCCTCTCCTTTCATCRGCTGTCCTCTATTCAGCTGTCGTGTGTAAATCAGTGACAACATCCGCACACTGTCCGTCTGCTCCTGTCTGTCTCTGTCTGTTGCTGCTGGGTCCGGTCCAAGCTGTAAGCGATTACACAATGTGAAACAGAACTCACAGGAGTTTTCAGAATATACGGCCGAATGTGTTGTTCTTGTCCTCCTGAAGCAGAGATGACAGAGGCAGAGAGAGACATCTTGCTGGGCTGGGGAGACCAGGATCCCAGTATGAAGTCTGCCTTGGTAACAGCTGCTGGGGAAGGTTGTTGGAAAGTGGACACTTGAGAAGCATGCATTCCAGAGTTCTGTAATCAGAGAGATGGCAGGGTCTCTTGGTGGAGCCTGTAGCTGTAATCAGAGAGATGGCAGGGTCTCTTGGTGGAGCCTGCTAGCTGTAATCAGAGAGATGGCAGGGTTTCTTGGTGGAGCCTGTAGCTGTAATCCATTGTCTGACTGTCATTCACTTTCACCTCGTCATTTATCATTCACTATCATTTACTTTAACCACAGCTAAGCTCGGTGGCGTGGCATAGGTTTTCTTGAATTCTTAACACGATTTAGGCACTAGTGTGTTGTAGAGTGCTCTATTCAGAGAAAGAGGCGAGATGACAGGGTTTCTAGGTGGCCCCTGTGGCCCAAGTGTTTCTGAGGGCCCCATTCGTGACATCACTGATCGAGAGTTCATGGAAGGCCTCTCTAGACACAGCTGCTGGTCCCACACTCAAGCAGGGGATACCCCCCCCCCTCTCAGCTTGTACTCCAGGGCCCCAACACATGAAAGGGGGAGATCTTGTGTGTGTGTGTGAGAGGGGTGAGTAGAGGAGGGCAGATGTGTGTGGATGATCAAGAATGCATGTGGTCCATTGGCCACTGATAGTTACTCAAGCAGAAACAGGCAGTTGTGGACAAGAGAGAGGGAGAAAATGAGATATAGACAGAGACAAAGAGGGAACGAGAGGACACACAATGCCTGAAGAAAGTCACTTTCAGATTGTGACAGTCATACAGCACTCATTTTCCATCAGTTTCAAATCCTGTGCTTGATGTTTGAACTATTTCAAAATGAGGACTATTTTGTTCAATTCCATTGTGCCACGTCTTGATATTACACTGACCACTGCATTTCAGTTTATGGGAAGTGACTCCGACATTTCCTTGTGTCATAATCCCTAATGTGTAAAAGAAACAGCTACAATATTCTGCCAGGTGACAAGTAAACTGTTGGCAACTCAGTAACAGAACCCTGGTGCCAACCCTCATAAACCATCAGTGTGTCACCCTGGCATGGAGAATCACAGACAGTAAGTCAGCATGTGTCAGGGCATGAAGCCTTCCGCACTTGGTTATTCAAGGATAGTCAAAATACACCAGTGATTTTGATACAGAGACGCAATTCCAAAGTCTCAGTCAGTTGACCACTAACATGGTGAGTAATTTGACCAATTTGCAAAGTCATGGTAGGACAACACAGGCTGTGGCTTCTAATTTACAAGTCATGGTCTGGGGCAAATTAGTTACTTCCATGGAAGTTCCTGTCAAACGGTAGAATGAGTCAAAAGGAAATCCACGAACAGCTGCAGAATATCAGTTATCAGATGGTCCGTCATGAAAGGATAACTCTCTAGAATGTACAAACACATCTTTTTCCAAAATCTATGAAGTGCATTGCAGTATCATACAGTAGCAGCCTGATAGAAGCGTTGTTTTATGGGCCAGTTGCCTTCAGGATTCTTACAACACTTGTCTAAACCAGTAGTTTCTCCCATTTCTCCCTTCATGTCCTCCTGTTGTGACCACCAACCCCTGGCTCTATCCACTGTCTGCCTCCCCACCACAAAACCTCTCTGAAATTCCACCCCTCAAACAATCGCAAGGCCACAGTCCTAATCCCCCACCTCCCAAAACCCTGAGGGACACACTAGGAGGGGGGGGGGGCAGGAAGACCCGTGGAATGTTGGGGGGTGTAAATGCAAGGGAAAGAGGGGGAGAGGGGTAGCAGAGACAGGGAGAGGAGGGGCTTAACGATTTGGGGGGTAGAGAGAGAGAGACAGAAGGGATAGGAGAAGGGGACTCTGGGAGAGAGAAAGAAGTCAACCCCTCTGACTGGGGTGCAGCGGTGGAAGGAAAAGAAAGAGGATTAGGCGACAATGTCGGACATCACAGAGGGGTCAGCAGAATTAAAGGCCAGCCCRGGCCGCCCTGCCAGGGGACACATGAAAGAAGGGCTTCCCCCTCACATGAATGGAGACAGTTCAAGTGCAAGCGCCCTTCCAGAGGGGGCGAACCTGCAGCGCACCCCTCAGCCCCCCAGCCCCACTGTTCTGGCAGGCCCAGGCATTACTTTCATGTGTTGACACACATTGTCCCAGGGCTTCACAGAAACGTGCATTGGTAATAGGCCACATGCAGAATAAACTTGTCCCATTGAGATTATTGTGGCCGAGGGGTTGTTGGTTGTGTGGGTGGTGGGGTGACGAGGGTCTCTGTTGTGTGTGTGTGTGTTTGTGTGTGGGTGGTGTGTGTTGTGTGGTGTGTTGTGGTTGTGTGTGTGTGTGTGTGTGTGTGTGTGTGTGTGTGTGTGTGTGTGTGATCAATGGAGGCCTTCATTTTCACAAATATTCTATTGTCGGACTCATTCATTTTCACTTTGTCATTTATCATTCACTATCTTTAACGTCTACTATAGCTAGGCTCAATGGCTTGAGTTTTCTTAAATGTACATAGTGGGTGGACAGGAAGAGAGAGTGTAAAGGGAAATGGGTTATGTGATAAGGACGACTGTATAACATATATCTTTATGATTTGTTTCATGTTCACACAGACAACGACAGATAGTGTGTCACAGTTGACTAGATCTCGTGTCAAGGTTTCAAATAAAGTTATCGGGAAAACCAGTCCTGGTTTCCATTGGCTGACCTACAGAAGGCCAGGCTCAGATAGGAAACATGGGAGCAGCAGTTAAATAGTAATGTCACTACCTGGTCTCCTTACTTTTTTGTCAAATTGTTTTTATTTCACCTTTATTTAACCAGGTAGGCCAGTTGAGAACAAGTTCTCATTTACAACTGCGACCTGGCCAAGATAAAGCAAAGCAGTGCGACAAAAACAACAACACTATCACGCCCTGACCTTAGTATTCTATGTTTTCTGTATTATTTTGGTCAGGTCAGGGTGTGACGAGGGTGGGTATGATTGTTTTTTATTGTCTAGGGTTTTTGAATGTCTAGGTGTGTGTGTGTAGTCTAGGCATATGTAGGTCTATGGTGGCCTGAATTGGTTCCCAATCAGAGGCAGCTGTTTATCGTTGTCTCTGATTGGGGATCCTATTATAGGTTGCCATTTTCCAGTTTGGTTTGTGGGTTATTGTCTGTATGTAGTTGCATGTCAGCACTTGTTATAATATAGCTTCACGGTTGTTTTGTTATTTTGTTAGTTTGTTTAGTGTTTATTCGTTAATTTAAAAAGTATGTATTCATATCACGCTGCGCCTTGGTCTCCTCACTARGACGAACGTGACAGAATAACCCACCAAACCAGGACCAAGCAGCGTGAAAAGGAGGAACAGCGCTTAATGGGGAAATGGACCTGGGAGGAGATATTAGATGGAGCAGGACCTTGGACACAGCCGGGGGAGTATCGCCATCCTAAGGAGGAGTTAGAGGCAGCGAAAACGGAACGGCGATACTACGAGGAAAAATACCGGAGAATAGAGGAACGGCAACGATATGAAGGTACACGGCTAGCACGGAAGCCCAAGAGGCAGCCCCAAGAGAGGGGCACACGAGGAGATTGGCTGAGTCAGGTAGGAGACCTGAGCCAACTCCTCGTGCTTACCGTGGGGAGCGTGTAACTGGTCAGGCACCATGTTATGCAGAGATGCAGTTCAGATTCCAGTTTGCATTCTTAGCCCGGTGCGCTCTATTCCAGCTCCTCGCATTTGCCGGGCTTGAATGGGCATCCAGCCAGGACATATTGAGCCAGCTCTATGTTCTGGATCTCCAATGCGTCTCCACGGTCCAGTGTATCCTGTTCCTCCTCCCCGCACTCGCCCTGAAGTGCGTGTCCTCAGCCCGGTACCACCAGTTCCGGCACCATGCCTCCAGTGCGCCTCCAGAGTCCAGTTACGTCTGTTCCTCCTCCCGCACTCGCCCTGAGAGTGCGTGTCCTCAGCCCGGTACACCAGTTCCGGCACCCGCACCGTCCTCCCAGTGCGCCTCCAGAGTCCAGTACGTCCTGTTCCTCCTCCCCGCACTCGCCCTGAAGTGCGTGTCCTCAGGCCCGGTACCACCAGTCCGCACCTCGCACCAGCCTCCAGTGCGCCTCCAAGTTCCAGTTACGTCCGTGTATCCTCCTCCCCGCACTCGCCCTGAGGTGCGTGTCCCCAGCCCGGTACCACCAGTTCCGGCACCACGCACCAGGCCTCCAGTGCGCCTCCAGAGTCCAGTACGCCCTGTTCCTGCTCCTCGCACTCGCCCTGAGGTGCGTGTCCTCAGCCCGGTACCACCAGTTCCGGCACCACGCACCAGGCCTACAGTGCGCCTCGGCAGTCCAGAGCGTCCGGCGACAGTACCCAGTCCAGAGCGTCCTGCAGGTGCAGGTGCATGAGAGAGAGGCGATTTAACGGAGGTGCTACAATCTTAAAGCTGAATGTATTGTTGTCAGTTTTCTATAGAAAAACATTCAGTTATTTTTGTCTTCATATAAGTGTTTTTATTGTATGAATGTGAAATATATTTTGGTTTTCATGTGAAATCATACAGTAAGACAGGGTATTTGTGTGAAAAAAGTTCTGCTTTAGGTAAAGTGCTTTTATGTTGTGTAGTTTAACGTGTGCACTTGTTTGATGTGACTGTTTTTAAAATACGAACAAGAAAATAGACAATTGAACAAGAGAAAGAAAACGTGCTTCAGAATAAAGAAAGCGGGCAGATCTTTTCAGACGTAAACTTGTGTCCGTTCTTTTCACCATTACAGGCCACTTCAGCAACAGACTGAGGCCGGTAACATTAGTGCTAAAGCAAAAACTAAAATGAAACACACTGATCTAGACTAAAAGTTGCCTGCACTGCCTTTTACAGGAACCGGATTTAGCGAGGACAGTGTAAATGAGCTCATAGCGTGGGCTGATTCCACACACAAAATCAAATCAAATCAAATGTATTTATATAGCCCTTCGTACATCAGCTGATATCTCAAAGTGCTGTACAGAAACCCAGCCTAAACCCAACCAATAACCTTCCACTTCCACTGCTTTTGTTCTTCGTAGCCAATGAAAACATCAGAAAAGGAAAGTCTACTATTCTGTCTGTCCTCAGAGGCTCAAACACAATGAAATGTTTCTGTCCTGACGACTGTGAGGAAGTCATTTGCGGCCCTTTATTGCAGTGCCCAACGAGCGTGAAGATCAACACAAATAAGTCTGGAACAACATACGGTACAGTATTAGCATACAATACAATGACTGTCTAAGCAGTCCCTATCATACGATGGCTAGGTGGCTAACATCCTTTACATTGTGCTAGGAGCTGCACCCCCTAGGTCCACTGGCCTCGTCATTATCACCGAGCTGAGGAGGATGGTCGGGAACGGGTCGGACTGGTCCCCCATTTGTTGTTCAGGAGGTTCTTCCTTCCTGCCTTCCACAGTGCTCACAGACAATGGGAATAGCTATATTTAACACCCCTTCCTTCCCTCCAAAACTTGCACGCGCAACCTTCATCCTCAAAGYKTGGACCCTCCCCCATTCTCCCCGACGCGAAATAGGAAGACGAGGACCTCTTAGCYGAAGCAATGTGGCCAGAGGCCAGCGTGCTTGTCAATTGACCTGTGTTTATGGAGGATGCAGAATCCTCTCTTACCTTAGTCCTAAATGTCCACAGGTTCTTGACAAATACCATAGTTAGCTCGGGCCACACTCTAACGTGCGACATTTTGTCGTCTGAAAGTGCCCGAAGGTGTCAATCGCCACACCGGGATTGTTACATGTTTACTGCTAGCACCTCGATGCAGTAATAAATGACACTACGTGAGAAAGGGAAGTACAAGTTGAATGGCTGGAGTTTAAAGCTGTATTTATACGCAGCCGAATCGGGAATGGACTTGTGAAAAGTCCTCCGAATTCTCCCCACATGCCCCAACTAGCAACATAGAGCCTACACTTGATTTTCATTCTAAAGGAACCATTGGAACTGACGATGCAATTTGGGACAAGTAACAACAGTATAGCATTGCCAAATTGCATAGATAGCGCATTGGTGGATGGGAATGAATTAACATTTCCACTCCACCTAGATCTATCAGGGCCAGACGAGGGCTGTCATAGTGTTTGATGTCTGTGCCAATGTTAATGTCAGGAAGAAAGGGGGTGAGAGCCTTCGTCGGAGGATAATAGCTCATAGTAAGTCATTAAGTTGGAGGCAAATCAAAGCAAATTGTGTTTGTCACATGCGCCCGAATACAACGGGTGTGAGACCYTACGGTGAAATGCTGACTTACAAGCCCTTAACCAACAATGCAGTTTAAGAAATAGAGTTAAGAAAATATTGACTAAATAAACTAAAGTAAAAAATCAAATAAAAAGTAACACAATGACATAACAATAACGAGGCTATATACAGGGGGTGCCGGTACCGAGTCAATGTGCGGGGGGGTACAGGTTCGTCGAGGTAATTTGTAAATGTAGGTAGGGTTAAAGGGACTACGCATAGATAATAAACAGCGAATAGCAGCAGTGTAAAAACATAGGGGGAGGGAGTTGTCAATGTAAATAGCCCGGGTGGCCATTTGATTAATTGTTCAGCAGTCTTATGGCTTGGGGGTAGAAGGTGTTCAGGAGCCTTTTGGACCTAGACTTCGGTACCGCTTGCCGTGCGGTAGCAGAGAGAACAGTATATGACTTGGATGACTGGAGTCTTTGACAATTTTTTGGGCCTTCCTCTGACACCACCTAGTATATAGGTCCTGGATGGCAGGAAGCTTGGCCCCAGTACAGGGCAGTTTAAAATGAAAAGGGATTGGCTCACATGTGGGGACCATTAGGGTGGCTATTAATCGTCTGAGTGTCCATTTTAATAACTTTCATGCAGCGTGATTGCAGAGTTATGTTATAGACCATTAGAACTCKATTAAAGTCCATTACGCCTGTCTGTTGGATTAAAAGTCTGATATTTCTCCTTACCCAAAATCATGTCCCATAACAGATTAATGTTAGTTTGACAGAGCTGTTCTCCACTCCTATTCTCGGAATCCCTGCCTAATTTTGTCATACCCACCATCACCAGGTATAGACTTGTTATAACATTCTATTCTTAGCGACTGGTGCTGGTGACAATAACCCAAACACTGAATCACAAAGGGCTAGTTCCAGACTTCACTCTACCTGCAGAAACCTCTCCATAAAACGAGGAAAGTAACACAGAGAGCTAATGGGCTCAGCTTATGAAGCATTTTAAAGGGCCTCCTGGGGCCGCCACATGCGTCATGCCTCTGTGTTGTTTAGGGGCTTGTTAAGACCCACTCCTATGGGGGGGGGGGGGAGAGGGAGAGAGAGAGAGAGAGAGAGAGAGGAGAGAGAGAGAGACGAGAGAGAGAGATAGAGAGAAGGAGGGGGAGAGAGAGAGAGAGAGAGGAGAGAGAGAGAGAGAGAGAGAGAGAGAGAGAGAGAGAGAGAGAGAGAGAGAGAGAGAGAGAGAGAAGAGAGAGAGAGAGACAGAGAGATCATTAATGAGGCCCCCTGCCCAGTCCTACAGGTTTTCTTACCTTTTTATTAATGGTACTTTAATACATGGAAAATATGAGTCTTTCTGAAGCAGTGCTAACTTCTCCCGGTCAATGACAGTACCAAACACTAGCTTTTCTTATACATGTATTTGGTATTAAATTACTGGTCCCATTAGCTGACCTGCCAAGGCAGACCCCATAGTGACCAAATGTGTGTCTTCAATGTGTTTGATGTGTTCTTGGTGTGTTGGTGAGGTCTTATCTGGTGAAAAGGAGCCATTGAATGTTGCCTTTTGTCAAATATCAGTGATGCAATGCTATGAACATTCTGTTGAAGTAATTTTAGAAATATATTTTTTCTTACCCTTGTTCCTTCACTCTCACAACAATAATATGCCTAATAAATAATGTAAGATATAAGCCGGGATAGGAAGTACAATGTAAGGATGTCAGTTTGGAATGGTAATATTTGTCCATGTACACACGGCTCCAACCCTTCATTTTCATGAGCTGTTTTCCTAGATTTCCTGACATCACACCACAACACATCACTCTCTCTCACACACACTCTCTCTCACACACACACGTCTCAAACAACACACACAACACACACACACACACAACACACACACACACACACACACACACACACACACACACAGACACACACACACACACACACATTTCAGGTACTGTACAGTTTATTATCACCTTGATGAGCAGGAAGTGGCCCTGTCCCAATGTCAACACAAGTGTAATTTATAGCAGAGCAGTTACAGCCTTTTAGGCTCTGACTCGTTGCCATCCTGAAAAGGAATATGTAAAAGAGGGTAAAATGGTCTCACAGCAGCCTATATGACATCCTGTACCAAGCTAAAGCCAGCATAATCTACATTTCATCACCCGGCCATGATTCTCCTGTCTGTGCTGTGAACCCACTGACAGAAGCCATAAGCTGAGCTCTACACATCCCTCCCATGGTGGAACATGGACCAGCGCAGCCGTCCTGGCCGCTCCGCACCAGCGCTCCCATGAGGGCCTCCACTGATGGGCACCGCTGATTCCCCAGGAGCTGCAGGGCCACAAGTTCTGCTAAATACCTTCTCTTTGTGGAGCCCCCATGACGGCAGTCCCGAAAGCACATCCTTCCGATTCTCGGGGCGCAGACAAAAACCAAAACAAGACAGATGGAGATTGCCCACTGTCACTCTGACACCTCTTTAGGACCACACAAAAGGAGACATTTAGATTAGGAAATAATGTCTGTTTGTTGAGAATAAGGAACTCGGTGGCGACGCTGTGCTTTGTCTACGCTACGGAAGGTTATCGGGGCCACCCAGAGCCAGACAGACAGACAAACCTGTGACCTACATACGTAACTGAAGGTCCTGAGTCCTGACACTGCGTCTCGTTCGTCAGGCGCTACTGTTGACTGACACGGCAGACCAGGGAGCAAAGGTCCTCTGACTGAGAGGGATCAAGTCTGAGAGGGCCTGACTTAGTCTGAAAATGTGCCCTCTACGTAACAGCTCTCTCAACAGGAAGCTGTATTCATCCATCGGAACCTTCTTTTGAAAGGCCTGCATGGCAGATAGTTTGACACGTGAAAGAGTGGTCTATGCATAAAGTATGCACGTCTACAAATCAGAAGTATGTTTGATTTCTGTTTCGGCGTATTCTTACTGTCTTTACAATGGAGGTGTCTGGTATGTTTTAGTATGTATGACAGTGTGAAGAATTATTTTGGTATATTTAATTGCAGACTCGATGCCCTTCTCAGACACACACACGCGCGCAGGCACACGTAAACAGGCACACAAACACGCACACGCACACCCACACACTTTACTTAAGGGGAAAATGTGGAGAGAGTTGATGGGACTTGCGTTGCTATGCTTTGGTATGAGGTGTCATGTGAACACATAGTTCCGTGCTGAGAGGGATCGTGTAACTACACAGAGAGAAGGGTGCGTCTCTTCAGCACTACATCGCTGAACAAGGCAGGAGAGATTTGACAAAGGCCTTGAGTTGAACCCTGCACGCTTAGCACACCAATGACCCCTGCCTCCTACATATGTCGGAGTATATTTAACAGGAAGTCTTCCTCCGATCTGTATTTGCGTCGCCTTTTAAGAGATAACAACAGTAAAGATCAAAGCACAGAAAACAGATTGTTTTATTACCTATTAATCAACAAAAACCAATAACCTAAAGATTGACAGTCTTTGGTCTTTACCGTGCATGTTTCGCAAGTACTGTACCGTAGACACAATATACTTTCTCAACAGAGAGGAAGCAATAAGAGGAAAGGCGGAGTTTTCCAAGAAATCAACTAGCCTCGCAGGTTTGAATTTCTATATTGCTAAATTCGATGCACAAAACACAAAAGGTTATTGTTTAACTCTGCCATTCAAGAAGACCGTCCCCTTGCTACAGTATATGAAGCCAGGGTATGACGGTGGACTTTGGACTCAGCAACCGCCAAACATCACCAAGGTTGTTCTCTGGCCTTCCTGAGGTTATTTTGGTCCCGAGTTTGGAAGGGTAGGCCTTGAGTGACCCTGACCTTGCCGAGTGGACGAGGGCAGGGCGGCACATGTGGTTCCCCTTAGCTTCCTGTCACATGTCTGGGTCCCATCACCATGCACCAGTGAGGGTAAATAACCAGGGCTTGGCTGAGGAGATCCAATTACTGATCGTCCGTGATCAGGGGTTGGAGCTATAGCCATGGCTTTAATGGCCAGTGAACCCGCCCAATAGAGGTCAACCACTGGGCTGACTAGATATTGAACGTCATTATCGTTACACCGCTTTCGATTAGCATACCTAGTTTTTAATTTTCCAACTTAGGGACAATAATATGGACAGCAAACAAAGGCAACGCGTCTGTGGTTTGTCCACGTCGTGCCTTAACGCAGATAGAAAGTCATTATGAAAAGCCGGGGGGAAAAGTAGACGCATCAGGGTCATCATTCAAAACCCAGGGTGCCAGGATAAGGGGGGGAGGAATGAATTTGTATATTTCCACAAGTTGAAAACAATGATTGATTTGTTCTATGATTGACTGCTTTGATGTGAAACCGAGGAAACATTTAGTTTGATACACATGCAATGTGAATGCTTTAGCASCCCTCTTCTTTGTCAAAGAGACTCACCTATAGGTACCATTACTCTCCAAACACAAGTTAGGATACCTCCAGCTCTTCCTGTCTATGCCACATCCTTTTGGATCCGGGGAAATGGATAATGGAGAGAGAGAGCAGTTGTGGAAATAGGGCAGTAAAATACCAAAGCGAATGTAGTGTGGTATCTCATTCTACGCTTCGGTGGGGAATCACAGCACTGTAGAATATGTTTCTTGAAGTAAATCTAGGGATAGCAGGCTGTAGAGAACCAGTGCACTATCTGAAACCTTCACAGAGAGTGGCTGACAAAAAAAAAAATACAATTCATTGATAAACGAACCAACTAGATTAAGAGAACGTTGTCTTGGCTCAGGCTCTGAAAGGGAACTATGCTATTGAGAAAGTTTTAAGGGAGAGGAGGACTGAAGTCTCTCTTATTGGTATCACCTCACATCGGCTGTAAGGGGGTTTAGCTAGTGGGGGTGCAGTACAAACAAACGTGTTGAATGGGGTGATCTCGCTGCACTGCTGGCTCCTGGAAAGAAAAAGACCCTCTTTTAAAAATTCCAATCCGGCTTGTGTTATTTGTCTCTGCACATTGTGCGGGGGGCCGCTGGCACGTTGCGTAAGAGGCCGCGTGGCTGCTCTGGCATGCGGGTGGTGAATTACTGCGGCAGATGGTAGAGCCACTCTTCTGGGGGGCTCCGCGCCGTGCCAATGTTCCGGGTCGGATGCCCCTCGCCCCCACTGGCCCCTCTCCTCCTTCCTCAACTCGGGAACACAAAGGCCCTAGGAAGTAGGAATGAATATCCCGATGGAGCGGTGTGTCGAGGCGTGAGCCACAATCGCAGCTATCAATCACAAGTGCTCCTTAATGCTGGGCCACGCTGCTACTGCTGCTGGCTGCCGGACTGGGGCTCAAATGGGCCTCGCTACAGCACCTCTCTCCTTTGTCCAGGATTGCGCCAAAACACCAGGTCCCTGATCATTTACAAACTTACATTGGCTCCCCCCCCCCCCCAGTGTGGCTTTCAATTGGTCACGGTATCAAACTCCATGGCTGTTTAATGATTCTGTTTTGTCCTGCCTTCTTTCTTTGCAGAGAGAGACATTCTAAAGTTTTAGACGTGTTCTAAGTTATTGTTTTGACATCTGTATTGTGGTTTTGTTATATCTCAGCTAAAACATCTGTCTGAACCGTACTTTAGAAATAAATAAAAGTTCATTTGTTTGAACAGGAGGTTGACTTAATGCTTTCTATACATTTCACACAAAATAATCACATGGTTCTTTATGATCGCTGTCTCTACTATATCACACTTGGCAAGTACTGCGTATGAAATTCCTGAAAGTGTTCACTCTGTCGTCCGGGCAAAACATAAGATAGTTGCTTGTGAATCATACAAACGTCTGAGGGATGCTCCACGTATATTGTTTATTGGATGACACCAGAAATGTAGAAACCCCCTGAGTTATGTTTTAGAGCCTCCAACATCAATGTTTATCAGGGTCTCTCTGATATTTATAGGACAAGTTCTCCCAAATCTGAGGCAAGATGGCCATGTTTTATATCTATTTTCTACTTTATCATCAGGGATGGGAGCTTGTCTCTGCAAGTGAGGTATTTACTATGGCCTGTGAAAACGCATAGCAAATGATGACTTATCGGTGCAGCACTCAAGGTATTACAACTATTTGAACAGAGCCTTCTTAGGGCCTTTTGAAAATGTGAGAAAATCTTCCACTGGCTGGCCAATGACTGACTGACAGATGTTCAAAGTTTTTACTGAGAACCTACGGGATGTAACTTATACTGTAGCCTACTCTACTGTATCTGTCTACAAGAGGGAGGAAAATAGTGCATGGCCTATTCCTCTTATCGCCATGTTATGATGCAGTTAAATGCATTCATAGATGACAAACAGATGTTTTTATTGAAGTTCATGAAGGAGATTAAAATGGCCACCAGACAGGAACAAACACAAGGCGGCAAAACTTTAAGTGCAATATAATGGGATTGATTCAAAATGACTGCCTTTTGTAAACAGTCATGATCCCTTTCGCAGGCCCTGGTTGCCTCCCGGCAGAAAGGGAGGAGCGTAACTAGTGGGAGTGATTTACATAACCAATAGAAGGTAATCAGTTAGCTCTGTAGCGATGGAGGAGGTTTCCAGGGGGGCTCGGATGGAAATGTACCTAGAAAAATGTACTAAAGTGACAGTTTGCCCCCACCCGAACCCCCGTGCTTGGCAGATTGTCAGGGACTGAAGGTTCAATTTAAAAAATACAAAAAAATGGGAGAACAAGTCCAGGTAAAAATGTATTTTATTTTATTTGTATTCAGCCAAAAATAAGAGTGAGAGGAATATAGACATGCAGATCAGTATAGGCTTGCTTGTTTGGCTTGCTGCATGGCACAGTACATCATACACAAAACAAAATCCCAAAACACACACACAATTGGCTTTCTTGAGATGTGCATGTTGAGAACCTGGACAACAAATCGAAAGCTTCTTCTTATCTGTGGCTGTGTACAGGTTGTCAGACTAAATCTGCACAAACACTCCTCTTTCAACGATCGTCATTCATTGCATGCATATGAAGACGTTGTTTATGATATTACTCAGCAGTAGGTCGGGGACCTTTAGAGGTTTACAGCCTTTTTCTTTATGACAGACATTCCACAATAACCTCCGGTCACTCATTGTTTATAGATGCGGAATGATTGACACATCAAAGCTGATTGCCTTCGCAACAATCAGTCAATTAAGCTCTCCTCTAGGGTGAAGTGCAGATCTGATCTCTCCGCCATGAAGTCAAATGGGTGGTGTGTGTTTTTTGCAGCTGGCAAAAAAGACAAGGAGCAGYCTGATAGTGAGTGAAACAGGCAAAGGGCAAGGCACTGGTGGCTCCTCCAACCAGGCTCCTGCATTAGGGAGTTGAGCATACAGAGTGGCAAGGCCAAGGCAAGGCACTTACTACTGAGAAGACTGCATGTCTACGTCCTGAAAGGCACCCTGTTATCTATTTAATGCACTACTTTTGACCAGCGCCCGACAACATGCCCGCTCGACCCCATACCCTCCTCCAGACCATCTCTGGAGACCTTCTCCCATTCCTCACTTCCCTCGTCAATTCATCCCAGACCATTGGCTGCGTCCCCTCTGACTTGACAATGGCCAGAGTCGCTCCCCTCCTCAAGGAACCAACACTCTGTCTGACGTCAGAAACTACAGAAAAACAAACTACTCTCATCCCTTCTTTCTTTTCTTTCCAAAACACTTGAGAGTGCCCTCGCTATATCTCTGAGAACAATCTTCTTGACTCTAACCAGTCAGGCTTCAAGACAGGTCAATCAACCGAGACTGCTCTCCTCTGTGTCACGGAGGCTCTCCGCACTGCCAAAGCTGACTCTCTCTCCTCTGTTCTTATTCTCCTAGATCTATCCGCTGCCTTCGACCGTCAGATCTTCCTCTCCACCCTCCGTGCGTCTCAGGCTCTGCACACTATTGGATTGCATCCTACCTGCCAGGCCGCTCCTACCAGGTGATGTGGAAAGGATCTGTGTCTGTACCACGTACTGTCACAGGTGGTGTCCCCCAGGGCATGGTTCTAGGCTCTCTCCTCTTCTCTCTATACACCAAGTCACTCGGCTCCGTCATATACTCACATGGTCTCTCCTCCTATCACTCCTATCACACTCAACTCTTTTTCTCCTTCCCCCTTCTAACACCCAGGTGGCGACATGCATCTCTGCGTGCCTGGCAGATATCTCAGCTTAGATGTCGGCCCACCACCTCCAGCTCGACCTCGACAAGACAGAGCTGCTCTTCCTCCCGGTGAAGGCCTGCCCCCTCCAAGACCTCTCAATCACTGTTGACAACCCCTCCCAGAGTGCAAAGAACTTTGGCGTGACCCTGGACAACACCCTGTCATTCTCTGCAAACATCAAAGCAGTGACGCGATCCTCCAGGTTCATGCTCTACAACATCTGCAGAGTAGGACCCTACCTCAAACAGGAGGTGACGCAGGTCCTAATCCAGGCACTTGTCATCTCCCGTCTGGAGTAATGAAACTCGCTGTTGGCTGGGCTCCCCGCTTGTGCCTTCAAACCCTTGCAACTTATCCAGAACGCTGCAGCCCACCTGGTGTTTAACCTTCTCAAGTTCTCCCATGTCAACCCTACACCCCTACACCCCAATCCGAGTACTTCGTTCTGCCGCCTCTGCACTCTTATTGGCTGACCACACCGCTCGCATCGCATCGCAAAATAAATTTAGAAATCTATGTTATTCAATTATTGCACCCACACTGCTCGCGTGCGTCAACGAGCGTCTGCGTTGCCAAGGGCTAAAATAGAAGTCCTTTCTATTTCTGACGCAGATTGCGCTGCAAGTCCTGCCTCTCCCATCTCCTCATTGGTTTATAGAAGCAGGTACCCACGTGCCATCTCCTCATTGGTTATACCCACATGGGGGATTGAAAGACAACTGTGTTGCCGGTCGGTGTAGTAATACCATGAAAGTTTAGATGCCAATCACCATATAAGTTCAAAGATGAAAAATCCTGGAAGGAGGATAGATGACTAGAAACGATTCGATTGACCATTTTAGTTGTGAATTAATTGCGAACGATGGCGCACGTGTGCAGCCGGTTTGGGTTCCGTGTTAGCCCTCCCACCTCTATGGGAGGGCAAAGGGCAGCTCTCGCACAGTCTAGTCAAAACTCTTCTCTGTCCTGGCACCCCAATGGTGGAACCAGCTTCCCCCTGAAGCTAGGACAGCAGAGTCCCTGCCCATCTTCCGAAAAACATCTGACGCCCTCCCTCTTCAAAGAGTATGTTAAATAATCCCCTCGCCACAAAACAAACCTGCCTTTCGTGAACTAACACTCGCACATGACTTTTTCCCCCTACTAGCACTGACTTTGCTGACTGCTACTTAATTGGGGTAAATGTATGTACTATACCTGAGAAATGTGGTTGTCCCACCGAGCTATCTTAAGATGAATGCACTAACTGTAAGTCGTTCTGGATAAACATCTGCTAAATTACTAAAATGTAAAAAAAAGTATAACGTAAGCTCACGTTGAAAACAAACAGTGGGGGGAAAAGTTTACCTGTATCAGGTAAACACGAGCCAGGAAGTTGACATTCACATGTGACATTCTGACGCATACACGCACTTGGCGGTCATTCAATAACGCACGCATACAGGCACGATTAAAGACACAAATACAGCACACACTGTACATGCACACACATACACACAAATACACAAACACAAATGTACACACATTGGTACATACAGAAAACCCCACACGGCCTCTCTCTATGCAGCTGTCTGGCCTCACAAAGCTCAGCCTGTTAGACTAGGAAGAGCCAGCTGGACTCAGCTCACACTCATCCCCGCTCAAAAACAAAACGTAGCACCCCCCCCTCCCTCCCTGTCCCTGCCCTCTCTCTCTCTCTCCCACCACTCATTACCGCATGACAGGGGACTTGCCAAGTGGGCAGCTGTCGGCATGGGTGGCACAGAGTGTTAGAGACAGAGAGAGAGAGAGAAAAAGAGCGAGAGAGCTCCACCCATTGCAGCTCTGAAGACACATGGACGCGTTAAGCGAACGAGCACAGAGCACTTAATCAGTCCCCTGCCCCCAGCCTCCAGTCCCTCCCTTTGTTTCCTTTCTTCGGACCTCAGAAAGGGAGCTGGACACGTTAATGGCTGTATCACAATCATAATTGCAGCCTTCCCAATCGCGTACGTACAGAGGTCTACCGCACAACATGGCCCCAGAGCTCCTGTCCTACTGCTGCTGCTGGACCATAGCGAAGCCCTCAGACCTCAGCCTCCTGGGGCAATTATTRACCATTACATGTAATTGGGAGCCATGGTGGGGTCCATCAAAGGCCCAGCCGTCCCGCTCCTCCACAGGGAGGGACACCGTGCAGATGTCTGCTTATAACCCCACTGACTGGCCTGCGAGGAAGCGGTTCACTGGGTTAATGGCTCTCCTTCGTTCCCTTCCTTCCTTCGCTCTGTCCAGTATTGTCCTGTCACGGGGTGTCGTTTAGGGCCGGAGACGGACCCAGATGAGAAAAAGGTTGACCTTGGGAGGTTGCAGCTGATCATGAGAAATCCTAACCATCTCAATGCAACTTATCTGTCTCCGTGTCTTTCCCTTCCATTCTCTTCCTCTCGTTCACCTTCTCACGTCCTCTGTATCCCTCTCTCTCTCCTCCCTCCCAGATGTGGTATGCAGTGCACTCCTCCCTCATCATGGCTCTCTAGTGTTCCCTCTCCCAGTCAGAACAACCCAGGCGGGCTCTACTCCTCTTATCAGATGGAGCCAGGCAGGCAGGACGGGACGGGGCCAGTGTGGATCCAGCTGCTCCCAGGAGCAGGGCGCAGGCCCACTTAATAGGTCTGCTGGCATCCCAGGCCTCGCCCCACTGGCATCCCAGTCACAGCCAGGCAGGCTACTCCGTGGGTGGCACGCCTTGGAAACAGGCGGCAGAGACAGAGGAGGTGGGCACGGGGGAGACTGGTAAGAGAACACAGTCCGTCTGAGGGAGGATGTGGATAGGTAATGTTCAAAGTACGGTGCTGCGGAGAACATTGCCGTTAGACCAATTGCTTCGCTAGGACCAGTATAAAAGCAATCACTCAGACACGGAGTGCCATGACGCATCACTCTGAATCTGATCCGAACATAATTGAGAGAGAGTTCAAATGACATTTGCTTGAATATGCAGCTTGAGCTAAATCGATAAGTTGTCAACATTGAGCAAGTTTCTGTGTTCATATTGGTGGTGCTGCCTGCCTAGAAGGCCGGTCAGGGTCTTGGTGTTCTAAATCATCCTAATTGATGGGTGTCGGATGTGTTAGTATTWTTATAGGTGCTCTGAGATTTGTCTCCAAATAAATAAAGCTTTCATTTATAAGCATGGACGTATATTCTCCTGCCTGTCTTGAGCGGAGTGTAAACAGCTTTTTATGTTCAGTCTCTTCGTGTTCCTGCATGTTCCCACCCTCCACCCCTTCCTCTCAACATGATCCAGCACGCGAGGGGATCTTCTACACCAGGTGACTCTAGGTAAGGGCTCAACCTTTTTTCAAAGATGACACTGTAAATGCATGGACCGGTAGGTTTAAGCTGATCTGGAATCAGCCGTAAAAGCCCGGGTGTACATACTATGCTCTAGGGATCTGATCGTGGAGGTGGCCTTGCAATTTCAGGTCATCGTGACTTCTCTCTAAATATTTATATAGGAAACCCCTTCAACTGCTAACTATGGATATAAGTAGAAAAGCCTCAATAGTAAATTATYAAGCAGTGAGATATGTGCCTCCTACACCAGGGGTGTAGACAGGCCAAACCAGCTGTTAGCTGTGGAGAGCTGTGAACRCAGCCATGGGGTGATAAGGGTGGAGTGGTCTACAGGGAGGAGTGTGCGTGCGTGTATCTTGGCCGTCCGTGGGTTGACCCCTGGCAGATGGATAGGGCCTCTACCACTATGACTTATGGTGACATGGTGCAGGACGGGTGTGTCAGCACCGCTTCTGCTCACATTCCAGGGTGCACGAAGGAAATCTAACGCAGGCGCAACCAAATATTGTTATAAACGATCGCACCGCACCGCATCCCTATAGCCACGGCATGCCATAAAAACGAATTGCCCTGTGAGAACTGTGATTAAAGCAAGCTCTCCAGATTCCAAACCTTCCTTGCAAGTAATTATTGTTTAGACATTGAAACCATTTGTAGAGAAATTATAGGAAAAGCCTAACCATTTAAAAAAAAAAATCCATGCTATTTAGGTAAAAGAGATCTTTACCTTTACAATACCCTTGGGTAATCCAGTAGAAATCTATACAGTGCCAGCAGTTTTAATGCATTTCAAAGGCTTATTGGCCCAGCGTCGTCCGGGTTTAGCCGGTGTAGGCCGTCATTGTAAATAAGAATTTGTTCTTCACTGACTTGCCTAGTTAAATAAAGGTTGCATTTAGAAGATTTGACTGTTTATAGGTATACTAGAGGAATTCTATTGAAAGTAAACCCCCATGCTGCTCAGTTCCTTTCCAGAAATGCAAGACATTAAAAACATTTTTATTTTTTTTACTTGTGCTCTTGACCTGGAAAGTCAGACACATCACTGACAGAGAAAACAACAGTTAGATAGTTCTTTGATTACGAAACACAATCCCCGCAGGCTAGTTTCCATAGATTTGCATGTTTTTGCATAGAATTTGAAATGCAACCTTTGGCCTGGCCATGACTTGTGTAACTGTTTAGGGGGAAACCCCAGTGGTTGACTGTGATTAGTGTTACATAAAGGTATCCACATGCAGCAGCTGGCTCTATTGCTCCATTACTCTAAAATAGTCCCATGCAGCTCCTTGCGTACAATAACATAAGACTCAGTCCTTCCTGTCCTGAATATAAAGAATTCTTCTTCCCCTTACTTCCATGTGTATTATACTCTATGGCAGCCTGACTGTATGGAAACCTGTTGGTTCATTCCTGCCCCAAACCCACGTCAATTACCAGGGGATTGGCCTGGTAAACTTGAAAAGGCGTTGAGCTCAACGGACTATCTGTCAAAACATGTTCAGGACCATTTCCGATGACTAACCCAAGCTGATATTGCAGAACTTATGTAAACAGAGCCTGTTCTAACACATTAACAAGTCACTTTTAAAAGTTTTGTAAGTTCCGGCAGTAACAGGGAACACTGTCAGGTCAGAGTGCATGAGATACTAATAGCTTCTCTGAAAGATGGGACATACACAGCCCAGAGATCCATCTTTCCTGATAAAGAAGCTTTTATCAATGTAAACTGAGGGTCTCTCTCTCTCTCTCGCTCTTACCTCAAGGTAATAGAAAAACGTGTGTTTGAAGATAGATGATAAAGGACCTAGAACGACTGAAGTATTTCTGTTTTAACAAGCTTCATAACGCAAGGCTTTAAACAGAGCAAATGGGTCTACAATTCTCCTTAATTAACATGCTTGTGTTGCTTTCCCAGTGTCTGAGCACAGGACATCGCAAGAAATAGTTCACTGTAAAAAAACAAAATAACAACTACAAACCGTTTAATAAATAACACGAAGACATTGTATTAATGCTATGCTGGTCAAAGGGTCTAGAATGCCATTGTGGCCAATCAGGATAATCTCTGGCTCCCAGTTCAAAACAGCAATCTAAGGATAGAGGGGGAAAACTCCTTCGCCACCAACAAATTAGATTTGCTGTAATGAAATCGAACAGCCACTTTGACAACTTTTAGCCGAGTAGAACTATTCCAGGAACGTCACACTATTTGCAGGGGCCTGTGCACCGGCATCACCAGTCAGTGAGTCAAACCTTTTTTCCACTGGCGCAACAAGCGGCTAAGTCATTACTAGCAGCGCTATTGAATCAACCAGGTATTCCAAAGACAAGAGTCACTGAGAGGCCACTGTGGAATTTCAGGTTGACCAGACCAACTGCAACCTGGTGAGATCAACTTGCAGAAATCCATTGGTTGTCTGTTCGTTAAAGAACCAAATCATATTAGGTACAACGATCACACATCCCCTTAGTTTCACAGATGATCACCTTTCTACCCGAGTGAAGGGAATGAGATGCAATAGGTCAAATACCATTTATGCTAGATGCTGACGCTAGGCTACGCACTTCCAGGAGCAACACCCCAAGCTAGGCTACGCACTTCCAGGAGCAACACCCCAAGCTAGACTACGCACTTCCAGGAGCAACACCCCAAGCTAGACTACGCACTTCCAGGAGCAACACCCCAAGCTAGGCTACGCACTTCCAGGAGCAACACCCCAAGCTAGGCTACACACTTCCAGGAGCAACACCCCAAGCTAGACTGCGTCACCCATAGTTAGCTAGCAATCAGATGGGGTTGGGGTTCAATTCGGGAAAGACACGCTCCAGTTGAACGCATTCAGTTGTGCAACTGACGAGGCATCCCTCTCCCAGTCGTTTGCAGTTCGAGCAGCCCAGAGCAAGAATGTGTCAGCACAAGCAGAAATGGAGCGCAACACCCAGCTACCGTTAGAAAGAACGCCATGGCCTTTAACATGACAACGAGCGGGGACGTTCTCAGAGAAACTACCATTGATAACACATCCTCCACATGTTGGGGACTATATTTCATAACTAATCCTCTCCCCCACACGCAGAATGGTTGGCGTCCCATCATTACAAATATGCAGCAGGTGGCACCTGCTCCAACGCTGCTCCAGAGCTTAGTCCATGGCTCCCCCAAATGACAGTCTTGTTCAAGGGGGGCTGTCATCTAGCTGTCATCTTCGGGAAGAAAGAGGAGATTTCCTGTCAGATATGTGTGCCCTTCAAGGTCTTTTGCTTTGAATTATCGGAGATATCCGGTCTGTGAGGCTAGTGTACACACTCAGTGTTCCCTTCCTCTTTCACTGGAATTCTTAAAGAGGAAAAACGACATATTGCAGCAGTAACAGCACGTTGCTATTGTTGCAGCGTGCACCCTATTGCTAAAATACACACACCGCGAATGCTTGTACACACACACAGCCGCATTACAGAAACATGTACACACAGAGACACGAACACATGCTCACAATCATGCAAGTTCATATCAGTTTACCCTGCAGTTAACACATCGTTATAAATCTCCTTTCCGTCAACCAAAGACTTGAAAGGGAACCTTAGACTAGGGCCCCACTATGTATACCCTGAAAKCCGAAATTATGTTTTCTTTCTTTATGAGAGGGGTAGGAACTCCCACCCACAAAGCAGGATGGGTAGAGGAAGCGAACCAGTCGCGTCAGTTTTCATTGTTGGAGCGACGGACTTCCCGTCTGAGAGAGCTGATACTGTCTGTCGTGGGCTCCCACTTAGAGCATCATGTGATTTCCTTATGGACTCCTAATGACGTTAAGCTATTTCTGTCAATGGCAGGGTGCTGATTGCCCCTTGTATCCTCAAGCCCCCCCACCACCAACCAAAGACTTCATACTTCCAAGGCACAAGTCGATAGAAATGTTTTTCAATGAACCAATGACAATATTGTAGAATCTCATCACCTGTTAATACATATGCATGAACAGATGTATATGAGACATAAACATCATCCAAGCCTGCAGCTGATAGTTCAACGACCAGAACAAGCTATTTTTATGCGGTAGTTCCTCTCTGGATGAAAGTTGCTTTCCCCCRTCTTCCTATGACCCCCACAGGATGTCATCAGATTCCACTTCCTGGTGCTCTAAACCGTCTTCCTTTAGCTCTTTAAACACAAGGCCATCCAGATCGACTCAAGGACAGGAGTGGCATTACATTTATAGTGCTGCCCCAGGATCGGTCTTCTGCTTCCAATTAAGCCCAAACTCAAGCAGTGTGTGTTCAAAAACAAAACACACGTCTCGATCTGAACCTCTGTGAGTAAGTTATGCATGAAGCACAGTGACTCAGGTTTGAAAGAATGCCAATATTCCTTTGTTGTATGAAATGGAATATAATATATATATTTTTTAAATGTATTTGTCACGTGCTGTGACACAGTGTTGACTTTACTGTGAAATGCTTACTTCCGAGCCTTTTCACAACAATGCAGTTAAAAAGTAAGAACATTTGCAAAAAAAAWAYAAWYAAATATTAACACAATAAAATAACAATAAAGAGGCTATATTCAGGCTATATACAAGGAGTACCGGTACCGAGTCAGTGTAATGGGGTACGAGGTAGGGTGATTGATTGAGGTAATATGTACATGTAGGTTGGGTTAGGTGAGTCCGGYTAGCCATWTAATTAACTCAGCAGTCTTATGGCTTTGGGGTAGAAGCTGTTCAGGAGACTTTTAGTCCCAGACTTGGCACTCTGGTAACGCTTCCCGTGCGGTAGCAGAGAGAACAGACTGGGACTTGGGTGGCTGGAGTCTTTAACAATTTTTAGGGCCTTCCTCTTACACCACCTGYTATAGAGGTCCTGGATGGCAGGGAGCTCGGCCTCAGTGATGTACTACCCCTTGTAGCGCCTTGCGGTCGGATGCAGCTCAATGGTGCAGCTGTATAACTTTTTGAGGATAGGAGGGCCCATGCCAAATCTTTTCAGCCTCCTTAGGGGGAAGAGACATTGTCGTGCCCTCTTCACGACTGTGTTGGTGTGTTTGGACCATGATAGGTCCTTAGTGATGTGGACACCGAGGAACTTGAAGCTRTCAACCGTCTCCACTACAGCCCTGTCGATGTGAATGGGGGCGTTTTTTTCCTGTCAGAAATACCGCATATCACAAGGCAGTATTACAGAGGCCAGACAGTTCTGTAAAATATGGTTCTATGAAGGAAGTTGGACAGTAGCTTTGAGCATTGGCCAATCACACTCTAAGCCAGCTTAAACAGAAAACCTGTCCCATCAAATGGACTCCGGAACTAAATTCGATGGCTTAATTGAAACCCCAATTGAATTCGATTATGATTTGCCAAGCATTCCCTGAAAATACGAATTTTATCAGTGCCTGGAAAACAAATGGTTAAAAGGACAAACTGTACTGCCCAGTACTGTCAACCATGCAGTTGGCAGTAAACGTTACATAACATTCGTATCACTTTACAGACCAATATAATCAGTATATTGCACTGTTATCATGGCCACGGCATAGATACATCAAATCAAACAGAACATAACACTGAAATAAATACAGAATTCACTTTCAGTTTCATTTTTGCTGATGACACAGCATATAAGTTTTATCCTCAAGCCTCTATGTTCAGGTTCCTGCAGCGGAGTGAAGCTCACCATCCTAGCATGTAGCATGATGTAGCATCTACTGAGCTTCAACTGTAATGACATCATATGATATCCGCCCCTGAGACAGACGGAAGGTCCTGATTATTGGCAGGGGGAAAAGAAAAAGAGAGAAAGAGAGAGATGAATGCGATGCAGAAGAAAAAACCCCAGAAGGATCATATGTGGCAGCTGTTGTGTTACATTCCTGAAGGCAAACACCAGGGTTAAATCTGAGGCTAATGTCCCTGGGTCATCATCTTTCCATGGGACATGCTGCCCAGGCTCTGCCCAGGCCCAAGCCCAGGACCCAGGCCAGCACCTCCTCTGGGAAATCAGATTCAATCATCCATTCCAAGGGCTTTCAGAGGGCCGGTGGATCGACCCTGTTTGATATTTGATCAGATGTGTCATCCACCCCCACCCAGCCACTCTCTTTCCCCTGCCTAATGGGAAGTGAAAGATCAGTAAGCCTTGTGGAATTCACCACTCCTGTTACATGAGCATGTGCTTGCCGTCTGGACAAGGGCTTGTTCTCTCTTTCCCTCCCTCTCTCTCCCCTCTTGCCTTTCTATTCCTCTTCTCTTTCTTTCTGTCTCATCCTCCTCCCATCTCCGAGGACTGACCTCTTGCTTGTTATTAAGACTTCCACAGACGCAAACATCTCTGGATACAACTGTGCAAATGGCTGGCCAAAGATCACACATCACATCACATATCAGTTATTGTTTCGCTTCAGGTCTTTGAGACCTTCTTGTTGTCATCTTGTCTCTTTTCACCATCTGGTAGTTTGTATATTTCTCTATTACCATCAATACACCCCTGAGCTCCTGGCTTGCCAACGTGTGATGTATCACGCCACAAATATATCTCTGATAAAAAGTGAATTTACCTACTAGTTCCAGCAGGACCAGGAAGGAAAAAAGGAAGGTCCTTTCATTTACAGTATGCGGGTCAACATCAGCAGYAATTTAATACATCTCAATACCAGGCAGCCCAAATAAACATTGCCTCACTTAGTCCCCTGACAATGCATGTTTCAGGCCTGCATTGTAACAGCTTGACCACACTGTCCCATCCACAAGAGGTRGGAGTGTGTTTAGTATGCACTCAAACCAGGAGTGAGGTCATTGAAGACATGTTGAGTGTAACATGAGACGTACACTGTGATTTACGTGGCTATCTTATGATACATTCTTTTCATTTTTTTATTTATTTTTAATTTTACCCCCTTTTCTCCCCAATTTTCGTGGTATCCAATCGCTAGTAATTACTATCTTGTCTCATCGCTACAACTCCCGTACGGGCTCGGGAGAGACGAAGGTCGAAAGCCATGCGTCCTCCGAAGCACAACCCAACCAAGCCGCACTGCTTCTTAACACAGCGCGCCTCCAACCCGGAAGCCAGCAGCACCAATGTGTCGGAGGAAACACTGTGCACCTGGCCCCCTCGGTTAGCGCGCACTGCGCCCGGCCCGCCACAGGAGTCGCTGGAGCGCGATGAGACAAGGATATCCCTACCGGCCAACCCCTCCCTAACCCGGACGACGCTAGGCCAATTGTGCGTCGCCCCACGGACCTCCCGGTRGTGGCCGGCTGCGACAGAGACTGGGCGCGAACCCAGAGACTCTGGTGGCGCAGCTAGCGCRGKGATGCAGTGCCCTAGACCACTGCGCCACCCGGGAGGCCCTTAWYATACATTCTATGCAACAGAAGGGGATGGCCAGACCAGTTAGGTTTCTCTATGTCGCATATTGGGGGGYAAGCACTATGAGTTCATCCTCCCAGGGTTCTGAAAGTGATTACACTTCCTAAGTCCCACAACTGTGTTTCATTTTGTCATTACAGACCCCATGAAAGCTGCAATTGTTGCACAGGGCTCCTGTGAGCGGAGCTCTCCAGATGAGGGGTGGGGGTGCAGAGGGAGGGGACCACACATGTCTCTGTGTAGGAATCCCTTCCCTATGAACACTGCCTGTGTGACTGTGCCATCCTCTGTATGTACAATATGGGCAGAGGGGCCAGCGACGCAGGCCCCTGCCATGCCTTTTCCTACTCCATATGTTGAGGATTAGGAGGGACTACGGTGAAAACATTGCATTGGTCAGTTGGAAGCCCCTCTCTTACCTTTCAGGCAATGACATCCACTTTCTACGCCACCTGAATATTGGCAGGTTGTCTGCCTTTCATTCCAACCACACACACACAAACGCTTTCATGACTCACCTTATGTCATCACTAGCCTGATTCAGAGCCATATTCAAATCAGGCATATTCATAAATCTGGGTTTGTTGGTAGGGTTCCACTGGAGACCTTCACTTATTTAATCAATATGCTCAGACAAGACCTCACATCAGTCACTAGGATGTGTAACGACCTCCCTATAAAGTATCTACTCTGTCAAAGCCTTTGTGCCAAATGGCACAAAGGGCCACCGTCCACAACCCACAACAAGCCTATCTCTGTGAGGCAGAGCTCCATGTCTCATGCCCACAGGCACTGGAGCCTAGCCTCACATCTCTCTCAACCCCCCACTGAACCACTTCATGCACCAGCACTGTCCCACTCATTCAGAGTCAATGGACTGTTTCGGCCACAAGTCAGGCTAGATTTTGCAGTGGGGTGTCTGGGGTGAGGCCCCCGAGCCCTTTGCTGCACAATTAGAATAACTGCAGTCCGCTTCATTCATGGTTACGCTTGACCCCCAGAGGTTAGCGGTCACGCTGATTAGTTCACCTTTTGAGAATCATCACTCTGGTGTGCTGCTGTGTTGAAGCGATTGATCAGGGGAAGGAAGTCTATGTTAATGTATAACGGTTTGGGAAAAAGGTACGGCAAAAGTTGCAAAGTTGCGTAATAGGAAATGTGATTTCCTTCATCTTTTTTTTTGTATGCAGTTGAAAACAAAACGCTTCTTTCTGGTCTGGCATCAGTGCTGTGACGGTATGGGGTGTAGATGTAACGGCCAGATCATGGCTGTACAGTAGCAGGCGTGCACAGGCTGTTTCTGGTTGAGGCACCACCTCTCCCTGGCAGGCAGATAGTGTTATCGGGTAGGAGGTGGGCGAGCAGGCGAGGAGGCGAGGTGCAGGGCGTGGTTGCAAGATGACAGGCCACTGTTAGGACCTCGGAGGTGTGGGAGAAAGAAGCCTCCCCGTGAACGTTATCTCCCTCAGCGTCTGCTGCCTGCACCCAGGGGGGAGGAAACATAGCCACTGCGATCGCTTAGGATTCCTGTTCAGCACTTCTCTTTTTTTCTTTCTTTCTATCTTTCTTTCTGAATTATACAACAACAAAAGTAAGATAATTGAGTGCTACTTGTAGTGTATAAGACAATGATTCCAACAGGGAGACCTAAAGGCCTTCAGGAGATGCACTCACATGGCAACAGATCCAGATCTTAGAGGTTGTGCAACGATCCTCTTAGACAAGCCAATCACTGTGTGAGTGACCAAATCAGCTCTGGGCCAATCAGAGGGAGCCTCTTTCACTGACCATTTAGCAGAAGTTCCTCTTCTTCTCCCTCTTTCTTTCTTTCACTCATTCACAACGCAACTCTGTCATATGCCAATTGCACGGCTTTGTCAGCAGTGTGCAAATCAATTTGCAGGAATTAGGAACTGAATGTGAAAGTTGTGGGCAACGACTTCCATCTTAGGAATTGCAAAACATTCACTTCTACTTCTAGGTATTGTCATCGACACATTTCCCTTGTTGATACAACTGGATAAAGGACTTGGGAAAGATTCACCTGAATGCAGCTGGTCTACACGCCGTCCCAGGCCAGGTGACCCTCAGGCCCTTTAGACCAGACCTCTGATGGGCTACACACTCACCTTCTCCAAATCTGCATGGCAATTTAATTCCCCTTGTTTCCACGGAAACAAACGGCTTGAATAGTCTGAGACGCGTGTGATTTTACCCAACGTTAAAAATGACAAGTGGAGCAGGGAAACTATGAACCTCACCTTCCCCCTAGTCGTTTATAGAGTGGGTTGCAGAGTGAAGGGGTGGTAAGACCTCTCACACACAAGGTAGTCTTTCAGAAATCAAACCCCGCCGGTTAGTTTCAGCCAAAATGGGAGCGCTCTCTCTTTCCCAACCGTCTAGCCTGCTTATGTAATAAACCCAACATCCCCCAGAAAATGGACGACTGCGCCTCCGCTCGGCTGTCATAGGAGGAAGGAATCTATAGGGTTGATGTGGGTGGAGGCTTAAAAACCAGAACAATCTTTGTGTGGAATGATTACAAAGACATACGCTCCATGGCTCTAGAGGCACTTTGTGCATGCAGACACTTGAAAACAGACAGACTTGAAGATAATACTCCCTCTGAGTGAAAACTGATGTTCTTCAAACATATTCCCATCCGCTGTCTAAGTGAAGACAGATAGACTTGTGCAGAACAAAAAATTAACTGTGAAGGGAGGATAAGGAAGAACATCAACCAAAATAGCATCAGATCTAGGAGGCTATTCAAGGCCAGAGGAAGGTACAGAGGATTTCTGAGGTACTGCAGAGACACTGACTAAAACCGTTTGATACAGTGGCTCTGGTTTTGCTTGGTGACTGAGGATAAACTTACAAGAAAATACAAAACATGTTATCATTATATGCTTTAAATAACATATCTACCTTCCATCAATGTTGACCAAAGAGCTGATAGCCTCAATGTGAGGCCCCCACACAGGTAGCATACGCTACATTGCCTGTGCAGGAAGTGTGAAAGTTTTCATGAGTAACAAAACATCCTTAAACTATTTCTGTGGTTTTCCTCAGAGGGAAAAAAAGGTTAACATTTCCCCACCCCCCTTCTGTTGTCTGCAGAAAGATTTCGCCCTCTCTCCCCAGGCTGTAACGTGTGAGCATGTAGAATGTTAGGCCCAGAGCACATGGCTCGGGGGAGAGCTTTATGTGGGAGCATTACTCTGCCTAGTGTGTGGGCTGGGAGGCCTTTGTTGTAGATTACCGTCCCATGAGAACCCAGAGCAACAACTAGCCGGGGGAAGCAGGTGGGGCTGGGGGACTATGTGGAGACAGACAGAAGCCTCAGCCATGGAATGATAACCCCCCCCCCACACACACACACACACACGCACACAAAGTCACATAAAGAACAACATACACCACTACTACAAACTACTAAAAGCAGGAGGAATAAACAGCATAGATGAGCTAACTAGAACAATAGATTCTCAGCCTCAAACAAAAGTGTAGCATGGGTGTACACTTTTTTTTAAAAGACAAACTGAGGTAATTGCAGAATTCCCAGCCAGATATTCTTCCCTGATGAAAGATCAATGCTTGGAATACCATCGGATTTGGCCCCGCTTAAAGTTGCGCTGGCGGAAAGTCTATTTATATGAAGAGCAAAACGTTGGATTTTGAGAGGCCTTGAGGTTAATAAAAAGTAAATGCCTATGGTTTGCTTTGGGTGGAGTAGATCCCTTTTTCATACTCTTAGTGAAATGTAAGGAATATTGTTTGTTGGAATGTTGATGTCATAAAGTCATGACCTCTAACATGCTTTTAGTTTTTCACATTTGGCTAAATAGAATGCTCTGTAGTTCCTACCAATACGTCCACATGGCCCACCACAGGAGCTACAGTAGCTGTTCATTTTGTTCAGTAGCGTCTTAGTGCTATTAACACATACTTAGAAACCACACAAATACCTGAGGAGTTACATGCTCTAGACAAGAGGAGTGGGTGGCTTTGAAGCATTGTGTAGCAGGAGTGTGTGCTAACAAAATATGTTCTTGTCATGTGGCGGCAGGTAGCCGAGTGGTTAGAGTGTTGGGCCAGTAACCGAAAGGTTGCTGGATTGAATCCCTGAGCTGACAAGGTAAAAATCTGTCGTCCTGCCCCTGAACAAGACAGTTAACCCACTGTTCTCTGGTAGGCTGTCATTGTAAATAAGAATTTGTTCTTAACTGACCTGCCTGGTGAAATGTGGTATCTCCCTAAAAAATCTGCATTATTGGTCAATAGTTACTCTCTTGAGTTTAGATAGTCGTTCTTCACACTAGTGTTCTATTCATACAACACATTCGGTAATAGTAATCTCTCCTTTCCTATCTTCACACACACATCGCTCACTCTCTCTCTCTACCATCATGTGAAGTGACTTCTGGCTCACAGTAACCGAACATAGCAGGCGTAGAAATATGCCTGAGCGGAGGTCCCACTTCCCTTTTTCAGGGGAAACAGAAGTTAGGTTGAAAATACTGTATCCCTGAAAACCGGATGTTAACGTTTTCTGCCGACTTAGCATAGACAAGGGTCACAGAGGCATGACCCAGTCTCCTTAGACCTAAGCAGAGGAGAGCACAGAGAACACCCCACTGGTTATTTATAGTGGCTGGAGAGAGGAGAGGTCCCGTCTGGCTGGCCATTACCTCAGCCTCTGTATATCTCAGTCTGCTGCCCTCTCCTCACCACTCCAGCCTAGCCAGACCCTCTGCTGCAGCTTTGTTGAGTTGGAATGCAAGCACCACCTAGGGGTAGCCACGAGGAACTGCGCCTGGTTCCCATATGCTTCAGGACACTCCACGAGGCCCTGGCCATGCTCTTCTTCTTTCTGTCCCTCTTTTCATAGCTGCAGTGGTCCCACTTGGACCTTATGTGGACCAGGTAGGCAATTTGCGATATGCAATGAGCATTGTAATTTGATGCAAACAATAGGTCAATATTAGTACGACAATAATACATCTTCCACTACAACAAGACAAAGGACTTCTGTAAAATCCAACTTTCACATTCTGGTAACCTAGCTGTATATCGACTCCCATGATGGTAATGAACAAAATCATCTTTCTCAGCTCCAAGGCAACGAAACCCAAGCGGAAATAGCATTGACAATGTGTTTGATCTAGTATATTGCTCTGAGGGTTTCACGTGGGAACGTTAGCATTGCTAAACCCATTTACAGTGCCTTTTGACGGGAGGCGCTGCAAAGTGCCGCAGAGCTAGGGAAGTGCGTGGGCTGTTTTTACAACTCTACAACTCTGAAGAAACCATGTTGTGATATCGATAACAAATGCATAACTTCTTGACCCCGTAGACACACACGCGCACACCCACTCACATACAATCTCTGTATATCATATATCCTGATGCCTCGTCACATTACCCCTATACATATCTACCTCTATCGCTCCAGTATCCCTGCACATTGTACATAAAGTATGGTACTGGAACTGACTGACCCTTATATATTATGCTTACAGTACTTACTTTCTCGTGTTCTTCTTATTTCCTATTTGTATTTCTCATGGGTTTTTGTTCTTCCTTATGATATTTGTAGTATTATATTGCTAGTGATTACTGCGTTGTTGGGTTTAGCGCTTGCCAGAAAGGCATTTCCCGTGACATTAAAACTTGAAACTTCACTTGCACATTCTATTTGGGATACGTTATTGCATCTTAGCTAAGGGTGTCTGTACGAKAAATCTCTAAGGATGCTGATGGCAAAAAGGTTGAGGCAAATCTTTGTAGGAATCAATATCTCGAGACGTCCCCATCTGCAACATTAGCTACATTAAGCATTTCTTGTAAGCATACGAGCCCATGTTACAATGGCTTGCCTTAGAACATTGACGACGGGTGGTGCACTTGTGTCCCTCTGTGATAAGAACAAAACATTCAACACCCCCATCCCTGTCTCAGGGTGTGTCAGAATCGACAGTCACATTGCACATTGACCTGTCCTCATGTTACTTCTCCAGTCATGTATGGAAACATGTGCTCCACACAAATGAAACTCCGGGAAGTAAATGTCAATATTGATAACTGTGACTACAGCTTTCGTTCTAGTAATATTTCTTAGATGTCACATCACATCCCCCTCAGTGCTGATGGAGCCTGACGGGATCTGCATCTAAAGTCTGCCACTGTATTCTCCTTTTCTTGCTGGGAGGCCTGGAGGAGAGACTGTGGCTCAGTATTAGTTCACCATGAACCCAAAACGTCCACAGTAACAGTGGACGGTGGGAAAAGTCTTCCATTCAAATGTACTAATTGGACAATTCACATCACTACAATAACATTTAATAAAATTGCGAACCGCCTGAACAAGTTATAACACCATTTGGAGAAGCACATGTTAGTTGAGAATCAGTCCTTGTTGGTAGGTATTGTCTACAGAGGTACAGGGGAGACCTTCAAGTGACCTTGAGAAGATGGATGGGAAAGAGACCAGCGGTGGGTGGGGGTGTGTGAGGCCGTCAGCATCTCTTCCCTGCCTCMGGACATTAGGCTGTGGCTCTCTGGGTGTATACATGGCCGCCAGAAGGTAAGTCAGGCTCAGGACATCTCACATGGAGCCAGGGGCCCTGCCTGGCCCCTTCCTGGTGCCATCTGTGAATGCAAGTCCTACTGAGGATCAGCACTGTATTTGCTTGACCAGGATCCTCCCTCATTTGTCATTTAACCATTTTAGTGGCCTGAGGTTCAATCTTCTTCAGGCTGTCTGACCTGTCTTACTGTCATTTGCAAATTGGTCACCTTCTAGATGATTACTCATGCTGTTTTAAAGAAGGAGACAAAAGAAATGGACAGACACCTTTATCATATGTTACCTGTGTAAATAATACAAGGATGAGGCCTACTGCTCTTAAGAGACGCAGCTTCTTTCCGCTTCAGGTGTATAATAGAATAGATGGATGCAAACATTCCTGAAAGTAAAACATTCCTCCCACAGTAGACAACCGAGCATTGTTCCGGAAACTCTGGGAATCCTGCAAGAGTCTTTTTTCAGCTGCCACTGTTAGCAATGACTAGTCATTGGGTCAAAAGATTTAGCAAATGTATCCTAATATTTGAAGGACATAACTGCKTAGACAAAAACATGCAAACATCTTTTACACTTGTGCAAAATATGTATTTAATTTTTTTTTTTTAACATAAGTTCATATATAAGAGATGCAGTCAATTCTCTGCTCATATCTTCTCTTGGTCCCTTGATATATAGAAACATGTTAAAACATGACATGCTGAAGCCAGTTATTAGAGAACACATACAGCAACATAATTTTATCTTTATATTGTTAATCCGGGCAACTTGAACAGAATCTGAGTAATACGTCAACATTGATTCTACCTCTGCTGTGTCTGCCTGAAGTTCCTCCATCCGCCCCTGTTTGAACAGTGGAGGTCAGTTGACTTATCTCCTAAATATTTGTGAATGAAGGAGCTAGTCAGATATAGGGAGGGCGCCATTCATGCATTCCTGCCTCTCAGGGTAACATGAGCCCTGTAGAAGGGAATGGGCTCTCAACGTTTTCCACTGCAGACAAGGAAATGGGATCTGTCCATCCCACACAACAAACATACACTATCACACATGATCAGATTTTTTTCCTCAAAGCACAATCTAATAACCATATGTAGATGAATGAAATTAGAATTTGATGAGTGAACTGCTGAATGAATTAATCAAACGAATGACTAGTTCAGTTGGCACAGTGTCAAATCCTTTCATGGTGTGTAGACCATGAGGTCCGGCACAATCCACACACTATCTTGAAGACTTTCTATCATTCATAGTCACATGTCAATATACCACATTTCACACTTCCTGAGGAAGAACAAACATTTGAGTTGCACGCTGATAAGCTTCATGATAATGCCTTGTTCTGTCCTACACTAGTCAATGTCTGCTGTTCCTAGAAGTCAGTGAGGCTGACTTTGACAAGAATATCTGTCTGTGCATGACTGATACCACTAGCCTGTTGAGTGTGAGGGGGTAACTAGACTCCATGGCCAGCTGTTGCCCAATGGGTGTTCTAAAGGCCCGAGGAACATTATTCTTCACTCTGGCCCCTCTATGGCCGGTTCTTCAGCTCACTTTATACAACTGGGGGCACCGTCTCAGCAGACCAGCTCATTCCAGCACTCCTTCCTGACCTTCCTGCATTTAACCTTTGACCCGGAAGGACAATATTAACTCTTAGCCAATTGTCTGGGGGGCTCCCAACTTCCCCTGCACGGTCTGTGAGAACATTCCTGGGGTGGTTGCCAGGCAAGACTGGGTGTTTGAGCATTGACCTCCAATATGTCCTGGGTTACCCTTGATCTTCTCCCCACCCCCTGGCCCTTGTCCAAGCCGCATAGCACTTCCCCCACCCCATAGTAGGGGGATACTGCTCTGTCTCTGAAAGCAGCCCACCCAGCCTGCATGCTATTTTGTCCCCATTCCCCTATATCTATCCCCAGATTCTCTGATTAACACAAAACACCTGCAGCCAAAAGGCCTTGGTAGGTCTATATGAGTGCAAACACATAGCATTCACTCACACACTGGTTCTCTTGTTCACACACCATACGCACACAAACAGACAGACTAACAATAACTTCCTGTGCTACTCCCTAAAACCCCTCCACTCAAATCTCACTAACTAGTGCCCACTGGGCACAAGCTGGTTGAATCAACGTTGTTTAAAAATAATTTGTCAAGGTATTATGACGTGGAATCTACGTGGAAAATACATTGGATTTTTAAAAAGTCATCATTTGGCCCAGCGTCGTCCGGGTTTGGCTGGGGTAGGCCGTCATTGTAAATAAGAATTTGATTTTAACTGACTTGCTTTTTAAATAAAGGTTAAATTGATTGTCATCACGGTAACCACATTTCAACATAGACAAATCTTGTATAAAATATCTTGAATTTGTACCTTTAAAACAACATCAGATCTTCAACGTTATATCTACTATCAGAAAYAAATACAATAGGCTGGAGCAATGATCTATTTACAGCTACCATTTGGTCTCCCATCCAGGGTTTTAACCAAGCCCTGCATAGCTATGATTTTTGTCACTGACTATTACCAATGTGCTATCGTAACAATGATTGTTGAGAGATCTTCACTTAAAAACTAAATAGATTCACTGTTGCTCTTGAAGTCATTCCAAAGGGAAGGTTTAACAGAGCAACTGAAATCTACTTTATCAAGCATTTGCAAAGTAATCAACATCTATTGTTTAAATTCAACCCAGAATTCAACACAAAATACAATATAGTCCTAGGGTTTCAAGCTCCGGTTGATTTCAAATGTAATAATACTTGTGATATTCAATTGTGTTCGGTTGTCAACACAACCAAATATCAACATTTGAAGGTGACGTATCTTCTGCTTGGATAGTTCCAACTGTACCACTGACTTAGTCTGGCTTTAATTCCAGTTTATCTACAAATTAATAAGAAGTTAATACMCTTTGAAATATTGATATTTGGTTGCATTGACATCCAAACACAATTCAATATCACCTTTGAAATACAATAAATAGCCTATTAACTTGTCAACAAGTTAACAAATTGGTACTAGTTGGAACAAATTGGAGCTATCCAAGCAGTAGATACGTCTCCTTTAAATGTTGATATTTGGTTTCGCTGTCAACCAAACACAATTCAATATTACTTTTGTAATACAGTAAATAGACTAGAGTTAAGGCTTATAAACTAATGTTACATTCAACCTCAAAGGTCCAATGCAGACGTTTTTTATCCCAATATCAAATAATTTATACTGTGATTGTTTTCAATTAAAATGGTCAAAAATAAACAAAAAAAGCTTCTTAAGAAAGAAGCAATTTCTCACACAAAATCTTAGCTAGCAAGCTAGCAATCATCATCATGAATGAAGTCGACAATCTACTGGCAAATCCTTTTCATATGAAAATAAATTATGAAGATAAATTATAGATAAAATGTATCAGTGCTCATCAGTGCTCATGCTCATAAACATTACACAATAAGTTGGAAATACCAAATTCAACAATAAGTGGTTTGGAAGGAATCAGTGGCTAACTGCAAGCATTGCAAAGCAACCACTTGCCTGCTATTCAGTGGAGTGGATGTGAGGTCCAACTCTGAGTTTAAGGGTCTCTTTTGTAAGCTTAAAAGGATAAGTCAATCCAGRATGACTTCTGCCGCTTTCAAAACAACTGGATACTCAGAACTGGGAAATCTCAAACTTCAGTGAGTTCAAGACTCCGACTGGGAAAATACATTATGAACATTCATCCAACTCGGAATTCCAAGTCGGGAACTTGGGCCTCTTTCAAGAGCTCCGACCTGAAGATTCAACCTTGTTTTTTTTTCAGAGTTCCCAGTTGTCTTGAAAGCACRATAAATCCAGAGGATGCCAGACCTTGATGACAAAGTTTGATGAAAAAAWTTGCCCATGAAGGACCGCCACGCCACCTTCCTGTTCAAGTGAGCACAGCACAACAAGGTGAATCCAAAAATGTATTGTATGCTGCTGCTTAAATTATGTTATATGTCAGGGAGATACAGTTGAAGTCGGAAGTTTACATACACAGGTTGGAGTCATTAAAACTKGTTTTTCAACCASTCCACAAATATCTTGTTAACTTCTCTGGGATAGGTAGCAGTATTTTCACGCCCGGATGAAAAGCGTGTCCAAAGTAAACTGCCTGCTACTCAGGCCCAGAACCTAAGATATGCATATTATTAGTAGGTTTGGATAGAAAACACTTTGAAGTTTCAAAAACTGTTTGAATCATGTCTGTGAGTATAACTTATATATATATATATATATATATAACTTATTTGGCAGGCGAAACCCCGAGGACAAACCATTCAGATTTCTTTTTTTTAAGGTCACTCTCTTTTCAATGAGTTTTCATTGGGAATCCAGATTTCTAAGGGACCTTCTTGCAGTTACTATCGCTTCCACTGGATGTCAACAGTCTTTAGAAATTGGTTGAGGTTTTTCCTTTGAGAAATGAAGAAGTAATACCGTTCAGAATGAGGCTCGAGGGAAGTGTACTCTTTGTTAGAGGCGCGTTACACAGAGGCTCGCTACACTTTGTTTTCCTCCGGTATTGAACACAGATCATCCCGTCTTCAATTTTATCGATTATTTACGTTAAAAAATACCTAAAGTTSTATTACAAAAGTAGTTTGAAATGTTTGGACGAAGCTTACAGGTAACTTTTGAGATATTTTGTAGTCACGTTGCGCAAGTTGGAACCGGTGTTTTTCTGGATCTAACGTGCCAAATAAATGGACATTTTGGATATATATCGACTGAATTAATCGAACAAAAGGYCCATTTGTGATGTTTATGGGACATATTGGAGTGCCAACAGAAGAAGCTCGTCAAAGGTAAGGCATGAATTATATCTATATTTCTGCGTTTTGTGTGTGCCCTCGGAGGGTTGAAATATCTCACGTCACCGCTCGCTCTCCGCTCTCTCACTGGCTTCCAGTTGAAGCTCGCATCCGCTACAAGACCATGGTGCTTGCCTACGGAGCTGTGAGGGGAACGGCACCTCCGTACCTTCAGGCTCTGATCAGGCCCTAACCCAAACAAGGGACTGGCGTTCATCCACCTCTGGTCTGCTCGCCTCCCTGCCTCTGAGGAAGTACAGTTCCCGCTCAGCCCAGTCAAAACTGTTCGCTGCTCTGGCACCCCAATGGTGGAACAAACTCCCTCACGACGCCAGGTCAGCGGAGTCAATCACCACCTTCCGGAGACACCTGAACCCCCACCTCTTTAAGGAATACCTAGGATAGGATAAAGTAATCCTTCTAACCCCCCCCCTTAATAGAGTTAGATGCACTATTGTAAAGTGGTTGTTCCACTGGATATCATAAGGTGAATGCACCAATTTGTAAGTCCGCTCTGGATAAGAGCGTCTGCTAATGACTTAAATGTTGTAATTGATGGTCTGTGTTTGTTTGCTTGGGTGCTATCTCTCAGATAATAGCATCGTTTGCTTTCGCGTAAGCATTTTTGAATCTGACACGTTGGCTGGATTCAAAAAAAGTGTGCTTTTATTGGTATATTGATATGTGTGATTTCATCAAAGTTAATTTTTATAGTAATTTTTTTGAATTTGTGTTGCCTGTATTTACTGGTGTTGGCCATTGGAGAAGATAGCGTCCCATATAACACGGTAGTTTTGGCATGTCGTTTAGGACATTAATCTACTTGTGCATGACAAGTATTTTCACAATTGTTTGACGATTATTCCTTATTCCTGTATCACAATTCCAGTGGGTCGACGTTTACTAACACTAAGTTGACTGTGCCTTTAACAGCTTGGAAAATTCCAGAAAATTATGTAATGGCTTTAGAAGCTTCTGATAGGCTAATTGACATCATTTGAGTCAATTGGAGGTGTACCTGTGGATGTATTTCAAGGCCTACCTTCAAACTCAGTGCCTCTTTGCTTGACATCATGGGAAAATCAAAATAAATCAGCCAAGACCTCAGAAAAAATTGTAGACTCCACAAGTCTGGTTCATCTGGGAGCAATTTCCAAACCCTGAAGGTACCACGTCTATCTGTACAAACAATAGTATGCAAGTATAAACACCATGGGACCATGCAGCCATCATACCGCTCAGGAAGGAGATGCGTTCTGTCTCCTAGAGATGAACGTACTTTGGTGTGAAAAATGCAAATCAATCCCAGAACAACAGCAAAGGACCTTGTGAAGATGCTGGAGGACACAGGTACAAAAGTATCTATATCCACAGTAAAACAAGTCCTATATCGACATAACCTGAAAGGCCGCTCAGCAAGGAAGAAGCCACTGCTCCAAAACCGCCATAAAAAAGCCAGATTACGGTTTGCAACTGCACATGGGGACAAAGATCATACTTTTTGGAGAAATGTCCTCTGGTCTGATGAAACAAAAATAGAACTGTTTGGCCATAATGACCATCGTTATGTTTGGTGGGAAAAGGGTGGACGCTTGCAAGCCGAAGAACACCATCCCAACTGTGAAGCACAGGGGTGGCAGCATCGTCCCTGCAGGAGGGACACTAAATAGATGGCATCATGAGGCAGGAAAATTATGTGGATAAATTGTAAGCAACATCTCAAGACATCAGTCAGGAAGTTAAAGCTTGGTCGCAAATGGGTCTTCCAAATGGACAATGACCCCGAGCATACTTCCAAAGTTGTGGCAAAATGGCTTACGGACAACAAAGTCAAGGTATTGGAGTGGCCTTCACAAAGCCCTGACCTCAATCCTATAGAAAGTTTGTGGATAGAACTGAAAAAGTGTGTGCGAGCAAGGAGGCCTACAAACCTGACTCAGTTACACCAGCTCTGGAGGAATGGGCCAAAATTCACCCAACTTATTGTGGGAAGCTTTTGGAAGGCTACCCGAAATGCTGTACATTTAAAAAGTGCWGAACAAATAGTTACAGTGCATTCGGAAAGTATTCAGATCCCTTGAATTTTTCCACATTTTGTTACGTTACAGCCTTGTTCTAAAATTGATTAAATWACTTTTTTTCACTCATAAATCTACACACAATAACCCATAATGACAAATGTAGAAATGTTTGCAAATTTATTAAAAGTAAAAAACAGAAAGACTTTATTTACATACTGTAAGAATTCAGACCCTTTSCTATGAGACTCGAAATTGAGCCCAGATGCATTCTGTTTCCATTGATCATCCTTGAGATGTTTCTACAACTTGATTGGAATCCATCTGTGGTACATTCAATTGATAGGACATGATTTGGAAAGGCACACACCTGTCTATATAAGGTCCCACAGTTGACAGTGCATGTCAGAGCAAAAACCAAGCCATGAGTTCGAAGGAATTGTCCATAGAGCTCCGAGACAGGATTGTGTCGAGGCACAGATCTGGAGAAGGGTATCCAAACATTTCTGCAGCATTGAAGGTCCCCAYGAACATAGTGGCCTCCATCATTCTTAAATGGAAGAAGTCTGGAACCACAAAGACTCCTCCTAGAGCTGGCTGCCTGGCCAAACTGAGCAATCAGAGGAGAAAGGCCTTGGTCAGGGAGGTGACCAAGAATCCGATGGTCCCTCTGACAGAGCTCCAGAGTTCCTCTGTGGAGATGGGAGAAACTTCCAGAAGGACAACCATCTCTGCAGCGCTCCACCAATCAGGCCTTTATGGTAGAGTTGCCATACGGAAGCCACTCCGAATAGGATTTTGACAAATGGCACCRCAAGGACTCTCAGACCATGAGAATCAAGATTCTCTGGTCTGATGAATCCAAGATTGAACTCTTTGGCCTGAATGCCAAGTGTCACATCTGGAGGAAACCTGAAACCATCTCTATGGTAAAGCATAGTGGTGGCAGCATCATGCTGTGGGGATGTTTTTCAGTAGCAGGGACTGMGAGACTAGTCAGGATCGAGGGAAAGATGAACGGAGCAAAGTACAGAGAGATCCTTGATGAAAACCTGCTCCAGAGCGCTCAGGACCTCAGACTAGTACAAAGGTTCACCTTCCAACAGGACAATGACCCTAAGCACACAGCCAAGACAGCGCAGGAGTGGCTTCGGGACAAGTCTCTGAATGTCCTTGAGTGGCCCAGCCAGAGCCCGGACTTGAACGTGATTGAACATCTCTGGAGAGACCTGAAAATAGCTGTGCAGCGACGCTCCCRATCCAACCTGACAGAGCTTGAGAGGATCTGAAGAGAAGAATMGGAGAAACTCCCCAAATACAGGTGTGCCAAGCTTGTAGCGTCATATCCAAGAAGACTCAAGGCTGTAATCGCTGCCAAAGGTGCCTCAACAAAGTACTGAGTAAATGGTCTGAATAAATTATTTTTAAATGTGATATTTCCGTATACATATTTTTTGCAAACATTTCCAAAAACMTGTTTTTGCTTTGTCATTATGGGGTATTGTGTGGAGATTGATGAGGGGGAAAAAKTATTTTATCCATTTTAGAATAAGGCTGTAACGTAACAAAATGTGGAAAAGGGGGTCTGAATACTSAATACTACGTCCGTCCTAGCCCGCTCAATAATGTCTTAATTTAAATTACGGATTGCCTCTTATCKGCTRGTCGTCCTATTATGCCATAGTATTTGTGCAYCTCAATTGTCAGTAGAAACCACATTTGTTTAAGCAAGTCAGCCATATTAGCTATATTTTTTTTAAGCAGTAAATGAGGCTGACTGAACTGTTTCGCTGCRAGACAAGGCTCCGCTGATAGCCAGGTGTTGGAAACATGTTGGGACTGCTGTTGGGACAGCTTTATGTAGGCCATAGCAGTTTGTGGGCACCATTTGTCACCTTTTATCAGACTTCAGGATAAGACCCAGATGCAGAAAGTTCGAASTAACAAAAGTTWWTWKKAAAAKKYGGGGSKAYSKAAKSYKKYGMRKAYGGSKYGSKYYYGMTWYMWAATCCAGGGCAGAGTCGGAAAGGTACAGAACGGCAGGCAGGCTCAGGGTCAGGGCAGGCAGAGGTCAGTATTCCAGGGCAGTGTCACAAGGTACAGAACGGGAGGCAAGCCGATAAAACAGGGTGGAAATTTGCGGGACTCTACCCGTAGGGGCAGATCCRGAGTAGACAGCCATACCCTCTGCCCAAGACAATAACGGGGAGCCGGGGTCCGGTGGCGGTCCGCCTGTTGACGATACCTGGAGGTGGTCTTGAGAAGAATGGACAGAGCTCTCTTCCAGGTACGCCGACAGCGGCAGATGAAAGTCTGGGAAGAGGGTATGTTGCCCTCTACCTCTTGCTCTGGGAAAAGCGGGGGCTGATAACCCATGGAGCACTCGAAGGGTGAGAGCCCAGTGGCCGAGCAGGGAAGGGTGTTCCGGGTGTACTCCTCCCACACGAGTTGCTGGCTCCAGGTGGTGAGGTTGGCTGAGATGAGGCACCGAAGAGTCGTCTCCAGGTCCTGATTGGCACGCTCCGACTGGCCGTTGGATTGGGGTTGAAACCCGGAGGACAGGCTGGCCAACGACCCAATGAGTGTGCAGAACGCCTTCCAGAAACGGGACGAGAACTGAGGACCACTGTCGGAAACCATYTCCACCGGAAGTCCATGATCCGGAAGACGTGCTGCACCTTAAGTTGGGCCGTCTCCTTGGCCGAAGGTAGCTTGGGGAGGGAATGAAATGGGCGGCTTTGGAAAACCTGTCCACCACTGTGAGGATAGTGGTGTTGCCATCAGACGGAGGGAGACCAGTGACGAAGTCCAGGGATATACAGTGGGAGAACAAGTATTTGATACACTGCCGGTTTGCAGGTTTTCCTACTTACAAAGCATGTAGAGGTCTGTAATTTTTATCATAGGTACACTTCAACTGTGAGAGACGGAATCTAAAACAAAAATCCAGAAAATCACATTGTATGATTTGTAAGAAATTAATTTGCATTTTATTGCATGACATAAGTATGCAGAAACGTCGCAGCTGCACTCTGGACGTGGGTTGGGGCCAATCCACCACCGCTCTCACCTTTCCTGGTCCATCTGCACATTCCCAGCCACGATGATGTATCCAAGGAAGGKGATAGTGGAGTGATGGAAATCAAATTTTTCGGCTTTGACAAACAGCTGGTTCTCCAGGAGACGCTGTAGGACTTGTCGGACGTGTTCTTGAGCCGAGCGGGAAAAGACAAGGATGACGTCGAGTAAGACGAACACAAKCCGGTTCAACATATCCCGGAGAACGTCATTAACCAGGGCCTGGAACACAGCAAGAGCATTGGTCAAACCGAATGGCATCACCAGGTATTCATAGTGTCCGCTAGCAGTCTTGAAGGCTGTCTTCCACTCATCACCTTCCCGTATCCGTACCAGGTGGTAGGCGTTCCYRAGGTCTAACTTAAAGAAGATAGTGGCCCCCTGGAGCAGCTCAAAAGCCGAGGCGATGAGTGGTGTCATTGAGGCCCCGGTAGTCGATGCACAGGCACAGAGTTTTGTCCTTCTCCACAAAGAAGAACCTTGCGCCGGCGGGGGAGGCAGAAGGACGGATACCCCCTGCAGCCAGGGAGTCCCTCGATGTACATCTCCATAGCCTTGGTCTCCGGACCAATAACCCAAATCCAAACAGGAAGTAGGAAATCTGAGGTTTGCAGTTTTTGAACTCACCCCTATCGAATACACAGTGGGATATAGGTTATTTTTCACTTCCTACGGCTTCCACTAGATGTCAACCGTCATTAGAATGTGGTTTCAGGCTGCTCATGTGAAGGGGGGCCCTGATGGGATCTGTTTTACTAAGGGGTCTGCCTACAGCCTCGTTCTCAGTCACGCGCTTTAACTTGAGAGGTTGCTCTCGTTCCAGTGCAATTCTACAGACAATGGAATTCTCCGGTTGGAACAGTATTGAACTTTTATGATAAAAACATCCTAAAGATTGATTCTATACTTAGTTTGACAAGTTTCTTCGAACTGTAATATAACTTTTTGAACGTTTCGTCCGAATGGACCAGATCGCGCCTTTGGATTGTTTACCAAACGCCCTAACAAAAGAAGCTATTGGACATAAATGGACATAAATTATGGACATTATCAAACAAAACAAGCATTTATTGTGGAACTGCGATTCCTGGGAGTGCATTCTGATGAAGATCATCAAAGGTAAGTGAATATTTARATATGAATAATGTTGACTACCCAACATGGCATATATTTCTCTGGCTGGTTTGGGCTCTGAGCGCCGTTCTCAGATTAAGCTTTTTCCGTATTTAAAAAAAAYAAATCTGACACAGCGGTTGCATMAACTTCTTATGGCWGAAGGGGCAGTATMGAGTAGCTTGGATGAAAGGTGCACAGAGGTGCCCATATTAAACGGCCTGCTCCTTAGTCCCAGTTGCTAATATATGCATATTATTATTCATATTGGATAGAAACACTCTGAAGTTTCTAAAACTGTTTGAATTATGTCTGTGAGTATAACAGAACTCATATGGCAGGCAAAAACCTGAGAAGTTCCACTTCCTGTTTGAATTGTTTCTGAGGTGTCAGATTTTCAACCATGCTCTCAATTGAAATGACGGCGAGATATAGATGAGTTTTCACTTCCTACGGCTTCCACTAGATGTCAACAGTCAACAGAACTTTGTCTGATGACTCTAATGTGAAGMGGGGCCGAAGGAGACAGGAATGAGTAATCACTTCCACGGGCTGATCACGCATTCACCATGCGCCTTCACATGAGMAGGACGTCCGTTCCACCGCTCTTCTGAAGTCAATTTAATTTTCCGGTTGGAACGTTATTCAAYATGTATGTTAACAACATTKTAAAGATTGATTCAGTACATCGTTTGACATGTTTCTACTGACTGTTACGGAACTTTTGGACATTTCGTCACGTTATAGTGGAGGCGCTTTCTGACTTTGGAATTGTTTACCGAAGGCACAAACTAAAGTAGCTAATTGGACATAAATAACGGACATTATCGAACAAATCAAGCATTTATTGTGGACCTGGGATTCCTAGGACTGCATTCTGATGAATTCATCAAAGGTAAGGAAACATTTATCATGTATTTTCTGGTTTCTGGTTGAGTCCAACATGGCGGCTAATTTGGCTATTGTTCTGAGCTCCGTCTCAGATTATTGCATGGTTTATTTTTCCGTAATTTTTTGGGGAAATCTGACACAGCGGTTGCATTAAGGAGAGGTATATCTATAATTCCATGTGTATACTTGTATTATCATCTACATTTATGATGAGTATTTCTGTTGAAACAATGTGGTTATGCAAAATCACTTGATGTTTTTGCAACTAGTGAATCTAACGCGRCAKTGTAAACTCAMATTTTTTTATATAAATATGAACTTAATCAAACAAAACATGCATGTATTGTGTAACATGAAYTCCTATGAGTGTCATCTGATGAAGATAATCAAAMGTTAGTGATTCATTTTCTCWATTTCTGGTTTTTGTGAAAGCTATATTTCGCTGGAAAAATGGCTGTGCTTATTGTGGTTTTGTGGTGACCTAACATAATCGTTTGTAGTGCTTTCGCTGAAAAGCATATTTGAAATCCGACACTTTGGTGGGATTAACAACAAGATTACCTTTAAAATGATATAAGACACAGCTTTTTCTGCTTTTTGAATTTGGCGCCCTGCACTTTCACTCACTGTAGTCATATCATCCCGGTAGCGGGATGGCAGCCATAAGAAGTTTTTAAGGAGAAGTGTATCTAAAGTTTCATGTATAATGGCTGTATTTTCATCAACATTTATTATGAGTATTTCTGTGAATTCATGTGGCTCTGTGCAATATCACTGCATGTTTTGGAACTACTGAATCTAACACGCCAATGTAAAATAAGATTTTTGGATATAAATATGAACTTTACCGAACAAAACATACATGTATTGTGTAACATGAAGTCCTATGAGTGTCATCTGATGAAGATCATCAAAGGTTAGTGATGAATGTTATTTSTATTTGTGCTTTTTGTGACTCCTCTCTTTGGCGGGAAAAATGGCTGGGTTTAAATGGCTGGGTTTATCTGTGACTTGGTGGTGACCTAACATAATCGTTTGTGGAGCTTTTGCTGTAAAGCATTTTTTAAATCAGACACTGTGGCTGGATTAACGAGAATTTTATCTTTAAAACGGTGCCTAACAACTGTATGTTTGAGAAATTTGATTTATGAGATTTCTGTTGTTTTGTATTTGGCGCCCTGCAATTTTATTGGCTGTTGGCGAGTCCTAGACAGGTTAAAGGACAGGTAGACACATAATGACCGGCAGTTCTGCAATACAGACAACTCTAGTTGTTAAGTCTGCGTAAGCGTTCGGCTGGGTTCCAGGCGCTCTCGGCAGCCAACGTGCGGAAATCAACCGCATAGTCCGCCACACTGCGGGAGTCTTGGCGAAGCTGGAGTAACTTCCGGGCATCCTCTCTCCCGGACAACGGAGAATCGAAAACCTTTCTCACCTCAGCCACAAACTCCTCTAGGCTGAAACACACGGCAGAATGTTGTTCCTACACCGCAGTAGCCCAGGCGAGAGKCCTCCCGGACATTAGTGTTATGAGATACACTATCTTCGAGCAGTCCGATGGGAAGGACGAGGGCTGCAGCTCGAAGATGAGGGAACACTGGGAGAGAAATGCCCGACAGGTTCCTGACCCTCCAGCGAAGCATTCCGGAGGAGGTAAGCGGGGTTCTCGGGAAGGCGGGGTGGCCTGGAGAGACGCACTGCTGACAGCGGTGTTACTGGGGGGCTGGGAGGCTACTGTCGTGGCCGGTGGCCTCACAGATAATCAATGCAATTGCTCCAGCAATGTATTCAAGGCACAGTCATGGCGTCTGCCAAGGTCTGGAACACAGGTATAAATGCACAGGGGATAATGGGGAAAATGGGCGAAACCTGGAGGGGGGTGGAGACAAGCACAAGACAGGTGAAACAGATCAGGTGGTGACACCTTTAAACTGTAGTCCAATTCATGTATTGTTTGGTGTTGTGTTGTGTTGTGTAGTGGCTTTGCTGGCATGCATATAAAAAAAATAGAGAGTTTGCCTCGTCAAAATGTACATGCTAAAATCACCACTGGTCTATTAACTATTTTACCACCTGGTGATGTCACCAGTCAGTCCAAAACTCCATCCCACCAAAACAAGCTGAAATTTCAGGCAGTCTTTTCAAACAGCTCTTACACTAAAAGGGAATTATCATAATTTTCACAATTCCACAGTATTCCTCCAACCTCATAGTGTGGCAATATATATAAAACACAGGAAAATCACGTTCTTGACTGCACTGGGCCTTTAAAATGAGTAACATCAATGGCCTTACTTTGAGGTTACTGTAACTGTACAATTGTTCTTATGTAATCATATAAAGCATGCTTGTTCAAGATAGCATGCATAGGTCGCCGCAGGTCTGTGGAGATCTTCACAATTGCTGTAATAATCTGCGAAGAAACAGCATTGATCCCTTGCATCATGAACTTTTAATGTAATGTGGTGCTTTTAAATGGTTGAAAGCACAGTGATTAACACATTGGAAAATCAACTCACTTTTGGCTGTCTTTACGAGTGGGTGAATATAGGTTGTAATCTGATTGATCAACGTCTCAACCAAATATTACCCAATTATCCACGTTGAAATGAAGTGGGGTGCCCAGTGGTTGGTTAACTCAGGTTCAGGAAAAACTTTGAAACAGCTTCAATTACAAGCACTATCCATTCATAAAATCTAAAATGATCCCAATTGACCTCAAATACTCAATGAAAGATAAGAGATCTTGGAGGAGGAAACACCACACGGATTCAACTTTGCCCCATAGTTAGGTGGCATACACTATCTATGAATTTGTCTAATTGTATTTGTTTCCGGACGACGGAAGTAATTGAGAAATGTTTTTTCTTCCCTTCTATCTTCGTTTTGACGTTTAGTGGAGGGCAGAGCTGGTCTCTGCAGGGCCATTGGTGTATGGGAAGGTAAAGGAGTTGGGAGAACAAAGGACAGGGCCGTGGTATCGCTGCCTGCGTGGGAGGATGAAAGGCTTTACGCTATCAAGCCTGAGCTAAGGGCAGCTGCACCGACCAAACTAACAAAATATAGCCAATTCAGCACACAGTGAAAAACAGGACCAAAGTTTCACTTTTAGAATGCGAGGCCCTCTGACTGACTAACATGCAACCAGCACGTCACATTACTGCTCTCTCCAAATAAACATCCTATCAAAGTAGGACAGAAATGTCAAGGCCGGAATAGTTAGAACAGACTTTCTTTGAGCAGATAACATCATAGGAAAGAAACAGTTGAAGTTGTATATCAGTCAATTCAATGCAAACCAATACTTCATTTCCATGTCACAGTATGTTGTGCAGAGCAGAAGACCTTGTCCTGCTTTGGCCTATAACATGCTAGAACAACTACATTTGGCATTCATCTGCAGAACAATGCTGTATGTATGACTCATAAGATCTATTGTGGCCATTAGTCAAAATATTCATAAAAAATGCCAGTTTTAAGATGTACGTGATTTTAAAGATAAAATGTTGTGTTAATGTGCAATGTGGAATTGTTATGCAGTCATTGTCTGTCGAATCTATCGCAATACGCTATTCCTAAGGTATTTTACCCCAAATGAATCGACTGAGTTGCAGAACACATCGAGAACTGAATCACTTCCCAGGCAGCTTGTGATTTGTCAATCAATGACTCTTCAGATCCGCGGCACATGTGAAGTCAATTGTCCCTGCTTGAGAGACTTGCATGGGAGTATTAAAAGCATTTATAGAGGTTAGTTAATGATAACAGACTTCTGATATGGGTGGTGGACTTGGATACAACATGTCTCACACCACAGTGGAATCATTGTGGGAAATCTGTAAGACAGAAACTGAAAGAAAGATCCAGTGGTCATTCCGGATAGAGGGAGGTGATTGCTCCAGATACTGCATAATACAGTGTTCACCTTTGATATCGAAATGTAATTCAGGGTTATACAGTAGGTTGGGGTGGGTAAGTTGAGCCATTCTTTTTTACATTCAGCATCATTCTGTCAAGTGAAATATAGTATTCTTTCTAACAAAGATATCTACAGTGGCAAGAAAAAGTATGGGAACCCTTCGGAATGCCCCGGATGTCTGCATAAATTTGACATAAAATTTGATCTGATCTTCATCTAATTCACAACAATACACAAACTCAGTGTGTTTAAACTAATAACACACAAAGGATTGTATTGTATTTATTGAATACATCATTTAAACATTCAGTGTAGGTTGGGAAAAGTATGTGAACCCCTAGGCTAATGACTCCTCCAAAAGCTAATTGGAGTCAGGAGTCAACTAACCTGGAGTTGACTCAATGAGACGAGATTGGAGATTTTGGTTCCAGCTGCCTTGCCCCATAAAAAACACAACATTTGAGTTTGCTATTCACAAGAAGCATTGCCTGATGTGAACCATGTCTCGAACAAAAGAGATCTCAGAAGACCCCATACTAAGAATTGTTGCCTTGCATAAAGCTGGAAAGGGTTACAAAAGTATCTCTAAAAGTCTGTCCATGGTAAGACAAATTGTATATAAATGGAGAAATTTCAGCACTGTTGCTATTCTCCCTAGGAGTGGCCGTCCTACAAAGATGATTGTAAGAGCACAGTGCAGAATGCTCAATGAGGTTAAGAAGAATCCTAGTGTCAGTTAAAGACTTCTGGAAATCTCTGGAAGATGCTAATATCTCTGTCGACGAGTCTACAATATGCTGCACGTCTGAAGTTCGCAAAAGATCACCTGGATGTTCCACAGCGCTACTGGCAAAATATTCTGTGGACAGATTAAACTAAAGTTGTGTTTTTTGGAAGGAGCACACAACACTATGTGTGGAGAAAAAAAGGCACAGCACACCAACATCAAAACGTCATCCCAACTGTAAACTATGGTGGAGACAGCATCATGGTTTGGGGCTGCTTAGCTGCCTCAGGGCCTGGACAGCGTGCTATCATCGACGGAAAAATGAATTCCCAAGTTTATCAAGACAGGAGAATGTAAGGCTATCTGTCCGCCAATTGAAGCTCAACAGAAGTTAGGTGATGCAACAGGACAACAACACAAAACACAGAAGTAAATCAACATCAGAATGGCTTGAACAGAAGAAAATACACCTTCTGGAGTGGCCCAGTCAGTCCTGACCTCAACCCGATTGAGATGCTGTGGCATGACATCAAGAGAGCGGTTCACACCAGACATCCCAAGAATATTGTGGAACTGAAACAGTTTTGTAAAGAGGAATGGTCCAAAATTCCTCCTGACCGTTGTGCAGGTCTGATCCGCAACTACAGAAAACGTTTGGTTGAGGTTATTTCTGCCAAAGGAGGGTCAACCTGTTATTAAATCCAAGGGTTCACATACTTTTTCCAACCTGCACTGTGATTGTTTACACTGTGTGTTCAATAAAGACATGAACAATTGTAATTGTTTGTGTGTTATTAGTTTAAGCAGACTGTGTTTGTCTATTGTTGTGACTTAGATGAAGATCAGATCAAATTTTATGAACAATTTATCCAGGAAATCCAGGTAATTCTAAAGGGTTCACATACTTTTTCTTACCACTGTATATATTTTAAGATGTTGTGTATCCTTGGAAATAATCAGTATTCATGTAAATATTATTTTGAAAACATAGCTTGTTCAAWAAAGTGGTCTCTTAAAACAACTTACCTTGGGTATGGGGTATGTTGAGCCACATAATTCAACACATTCACAACTGCTTTTTTGTCTTTTAATCATTTMAAGCATCTTTTAAAACAGGCTTAACCTAACAAACAGTATACTTTTTGAAACACTTTTAACATACAGCAGGCCATGCCAAGCTGTTACCTCATATCCCAGTGATAATGCCTTGCATTACGCCTGTGAAGAAAACACTTCAATTTGCTCAACTTGCCATTGGCTCAAACATTGGTTCAACTTACCCCATGGCCATTGGCTCAACTTACACCAAGGCACACATTTTGACTATATTAGCCCACACAGCTACAAGAATGCACTTTTAGGCTAGGTTTAGGACCATATTGAGGCTTATAGAGACAATTGATGTATAGAACAATCTTAAAAGTATCTACTTTGGTGAAAATGCAAGCATCATAAAACCTCTAACACAATAAATTCATTTGACTTGGTGAAACTGGACCTAACTTCCTTACCACTTTTCCCATGTTTTTTTCCTTTACAGACTCCATGAAATGATGACCTCTTCCTAAATATTTGGTCAAATTATACAATTTGTGTATGGTTTCCTAGAAACAAGGAAACCTCAACTTACCCCTTTAGCTCAACTTACCCCACTCTCCCCTATATGAATCCAATGATGCAGTAATCTATTTTAACACTAACTTATCTTTAAGCAAAAAATATCGAGCAACTTAGCTACTTGCACTGTACTCTGGTAGCTGTGCCCAATTATTCCTTTAAAATTACTTTTTTTGCTTAATACCTAGCCTTGAAGGTCTGTTTCACCAGAAAGTTACAACAACGTGATTAATTTTGTTATATTTGACCATATGAGTCACTAACACATTCCTTTATGACTAAGCTAGGAATTTGGACAATGGTACATGTCACTGTCAAGCCCGCTGCTTTGTGAGTTAGAATACTCCAGTATACAGTAGGTATATACAGTAGGTACTACACTTTAAAATATGAGAAACCTCTGCCCTACTTTGGTTAGAAGAGTCAGAAGAATTTATGCAAGCTCATGGACGCATGGTGAACACTGTGACGTCCCTTGGTCATTAACATCACATCGTAGACGTGTTTCAAAGACTTGCACTTACAGGCTCAAGTGCCATGGGTTTCCATGACTCCATAGTCAACATTTATCGATCAAAGGGGAACGACCGTCTGGCTTGTGAGGGCACAACAACTGCCTCCTCCTCCTGCCTGTGGTGGTTCTGATCCAACACATTCACAAGGGGCATGTGAGTCAGCAGGTTCAGGGGCTGGATCACTTGTGCAGTTTACCGTCCTGGCAAGGAGTGAAAAGGCACAGGCTTTGATCACAGGGCTACAGGACGGTGAACAACGACACTTCGCCCGATTAGTGGCCAGTGAATGAAACTGAGAATATACAGTGGGATATATATTTTTTTTAAAGTTTCTAGATCGCAATTGGATATTAGAATAAATCATATGAATATTCATAGGTACATCTACAGTAATAAACTCACATTGTACCTGTTCAATATTCAAAGGAATGAATGTATGAAAGAGCACAGACTAGAAAAGAAAGTCAGAAAACAAATGATTGAGAAAGACGGGAGAGTGACATGGAGCGAGAGGGAGCCAGAGAGAGAAAGAGCGAGAAAGAGGGAGAGTGACATGGAGCCAGAGAGAGAAAGAGCGAGAAAGAGGGAGAGTGACATGGAGCGAGAGGGAGCCAGAGAGAGAAAGAGCGAGAAAGAGGGAGAGTGACATGGAGCGAGAGGGAGCCAGAGAGAGAAAGAGCGAGAAAGAGGGAGAGCGAGAGAAAGAGGTGGATGATTAAAGAGCAGTGAGCTCCCACGGCTCTGGAGCGAAAAAGCTCTGCCCTTGTTTGTTCAGCCAGGAATTCGCTGGCCAGGTGAGAAAGATACAGCATGGACGGGCTCCGAGGGCAGGGAAGTCTGCTGTGAGGCGGCCGCAAGAAAGACATTCCTGTGGTCAATGATTGAAAGGGCGGTGGCGACTGTGGTTTCACAGCGACTCACAGCCCCAGCTATTGCCCTAGCTGCGTTTCACAGGGGCAGGGGCCCAAAATGTTTCTCTCTGTTTGTGTCTGTGTTTGGTCCATACATTTTGGATGAGTTGATCTGGTCCAATGACTAAAAGGTGTCTTCCTAAAATACTTCACAAAGATCCTACTGTTATCCTCCACTGATTGTTATAGATGTTTTCAGTTTTGAAAGATTGAAAATTAACCTTGGGGAGGTGAAGCGAGCGCCTGACTGACAGATGGGCAAAGTCTTGTTCTGGAGAAAATGGTGCTTTCCGTCAGCTGGTACTTAGGGTTCTCAGAAAACACCAAGGCCTCAGCATTATAGGCATGGTTGGTGTGACAGGAAGGACTGACTCAGTCCTGATGTCATGTAGCCTACACCTGCCTATCACTGCCAAACATCAATTAATGGTATGGCAATAATCACGTATGTCTGGTCTAAAAAACATGCTAGTGACTCGAACTATGTCAATTCTCCAAACCAGTCCTTTGCGTGGGTGACAAGATAGAACTGCTGCCACTGTCTCCAGGGCAACCAGGCCCCGGTGTGGGTGGAGGTGGAATGCCATGTGCCTCAGACTGGGGATGACAGTATTATTTACCCTTCTAGATGACACCTCAGGCTTGTGTGGCTTTCTCAGGGCCAGCAGGAGTCACAGATGGCAACTAGTGTCATGCTGAGAGGACGCTGCCTTCACCTTACAGCCCATTCAGACAATATTGTCTGTAGAAACAAATTAAGTCCAGATACTTGCACTTGAAAATCGAAGTATCTGCAGCCAATGGTCACATCCTGTTTTCCAACAGCTCAGAGAGCAGGTGCTGGCAGAGCAAGCCAGGGTAGGGTGGGGCGAGGTGTCTTTACAGGGACTTGGTTGAAGATAAGGTGAGCAAAGAGACTGACTGGAGGGAGGTGGTCTGGTCTGGTCCGGTCAGCTGCCGGTCGGCCATATGATCTTGAGCTTACAACTTGTCATTGAACCAGACACAGTGAGGTTCAATGGGCAGCCACTTCTGTTCCTGTTAAGATTAATTTGTGTCGGGCAAACACTCCTGGGGGCTGTGGAGTCACTGTAGCTGCAGCCTAGGAAATAGCTGGGTTGATAATGCAGAGGTTAAGGGACTTGCTGACATTCAGCAGGCCAAATGTTTCACATGACCCAAATAAGTATGACATACAGATAATATCCAGCATCCATGGCGAAGGCTATACCCTTTAAAAGGTCCACAGACACTTGGACCACATTGCGTCGTGTCTCCCTGACGGACGGAGGGACTCATCAAAGCGACCGAAGTGCGCCGTTCAAAGCAGACAAACGAGTGCAGCAGGGGGTTAGTGAGCCTGATCCAGCAGGAACCAGCAGGCAGAGGGCCCGAACCAAGGCAAGGCGTGCCGCCCGGAGGAATTAACCCCCCCCCCCACGGGAGGGAAGGATGGAGATGGGCCTGATATTATGTCCAGATGGAGCTCAGCAACAGTACCTCACTACACTAAAACCTATTGACTATGCAGAAGTAAAGCAGTATCAGGAAAATGTAGCGTGATCATACAGTAGTAATCAATTATGGCTATGTTGAGAATAAGGTAACAGGTAGGAGACTTTTACATGTACATCATCTACTGTATACTTTATAGTGTTCTTGCTTTCTCAACTTTTGTTGACTAACCACAGCAAAGAAGAAGTAGCAATGAAATATTAATGAGTCATATAATTGTAATACAGCTGAAGTCGGAGGTTTACATACACCTTAGCCAAATACATTTAAACTCAGTTTTTCACAATTCCTGACATTTAATCAGAGTAAAAATTCCCTGTTTAAGGTCAGTTAGGACCACGACTTTATTTTAAGAATGTGAAATGTCAGAATAATAGTAGAGAGAATGATTTATTTCAGCTTTTATTTCTTTCATTCACATTTCCAGTGGGTCAGAAGTTTACATTACACTCAATTAGTATTTGGTAGCAGTGCCTTTAAATTGTTTAACTTGGGTCAAACGTTCCAGTAGCCTTCCGCAAGCTTCCCACAATACGTTGGGTGAATTTTGCCCATTCCTCCTGACAGAGGTGGTGTAACTGACCAGTTTGTAGGCCTCCTTGCTCGCACACGCTTTTTCCGTTCTGCCCACAAACTTTCTATAGGATTGAGGTCAGGGCTTTGTGATGGCCACTCCAATACCTTGACTTCGTTGTCCTTAAGCCATTTTGCCACAACTTTGTGAAGTATGCTTGGGGTCATTGTCCATTTGGAAGACCCATTTGCGACCAAGCTTTAACTTCCTGACTGATGTCTTCAGATGTTGCTTCAATATATCAACATACTTTTCCTGCCTCATGATGCCATATATTTTGTGAAGTGCACCAGTCCCTCCTGCAGCAAAGCACCCCCACAACATGATGCTGCCACCCCGTGCTTCACGTTGGGATGCTGTTCTTCGGCTTGCAAGCCTCCCCCTTTGTCCTCCAAACATAAAGATGGTCATTATGGCCAAACAGTTCTATTTTTGTTTGCATCAGACCAGACACATTCTCCAAAAAGTATGATCTTTGTTCCCCATGTGCAGTTGCAAACCGTAGTCTGGCTTTTTATGGCGGTTTTGGAGCAATGGCTTCTTTCTTGCTGAGCGGCCTTTCAGTTATGTCATATAGGACTCGTTTTACTGTGGATATAAGGTCCTTTGCTGTTGTTCTGGATTGATTTGCACTTTTCGCACCAAAGGCTGCGTGGTCCCATTGTGTTATTACTTGCGTACTATTGTTGTGACAGATGAGCGTGGTACCTTCAGTGTTTGGAAATTGCATCCAAGGATGAACCAGACTTGTGGAGGTCTACAATTCTTTTTCTGAGGTCTTGGCTGATATCTTTGATTCCCATAATGTCAAGCAAAAAGGCACTGGGTTTGAAGTAGGCCTGAAATACATCCACAGGTGCACCCCCAAATGACTCAAATTATGTCAATTAAGCCTAGCAGAAGCTTCTAAAGCCATGACATAATTTTCTAGAATTTTCCAAGCTGTTAAAGGCACAGTCAACTTAGTGTATGTAAAACTTCAGACCCACTGGAATTGTGATACAGTGAATTATAAGTGAAATAATCTGTCTGTAAACAATTGTTGGAAAAATGACTTGCGTCATGCACAAAGTAGATGTCCTAAGCGACTTTCCAAAACTATAGTGTGTTAACAAGAAATTTGAGGAGTGGTGGAAAAATGAGTTTTAATGACTCTAACCTAAGTGTATGTAAACTTCCGACTTCAACTGTATATAAGTGACCATTGGCTGTATAAGTGCTAATATCAGGTATGTGCTGATTGTTGTAGATCCGTTGTACCTCACGCCCTGCGTAGGACCATGTTTGCTAAAGACACTTCCCTTGCTGGTGGTTCCCTAAAAGAGCACAGGTGGCCAACGTCTAAAAGAGGGAAGTTATTTAATTTTATACAACGGTATACAGTAGGCTATTAAGAACCATTTTCATTAACTTCCAACAGCGCTCTTATTTTTTATGGGAGGAAGTGTACATAAGTAGACACCTGCACCTCTTCCCATTCACAAAAAAAATTGGTTGGTTAATCCTGGGCGTGTTGCTGCTATGTGGAAGTAAATACTGTATGCATTACATAAAAGTCAACAAAGATAAACTTCCTGATATGAACATTCAAATCACAGTAGAATTAACGGCCTCTTCATAACATCCTATTCGACTTCACATTATGTTAGTCACTCAATTAACAAAAAGCATGAGCTGGCGCACACCCAGAGACAATTATTTAATGTAGAGGTGCTGACTAACGGCGAATAAACTGTAAGCTATAAAAAATTAATAAAGACAGTCGCACACTCTATATAAATAAACTCCCAGTAATGTATTGGGTAAAACACCAACGTTTCGGCTTCACTGTGCCTTCTTCAGGGTAATGTCATGAACGCTAGAATCAGGCTGTGTAGACAAACAGTGCAATTAGTGCAACCAATGACAATAGTGAGGGGTGTGTCATAATTATTAGGTTGATTAGAATGAATTGAGTGAAACCGTTAAAAGACAATAGTTTACAGCCTATACAATTAGACTATATAGAGTGTGCGACTCTCTATATTTCTGTTTGTCACTCAATTTGTAAAAAATGATTTACTTCTGTCACGTTCTGACCTTTATTTCCTTTGTTTTGTCTTTATTTAGTATGGTCAGGGCGTGAGTTGGGGTGGGCAGTCTATGTGTGTTTTTCTATGTTGGGGTTTTGAGTTCGGCCTGGTATGGTTCTCAATCAGAGGCAGCTGTCAATCGTTGTCCCTGATTGAGAATCATACTTAGGTAGCCTGGGTTTCACTTTTGGTTTTGTGGGTGTTTGTTTCCGTGTGAGTGTTTGTTGCCACACGGTACTGTTTCGGTGTCGTTCGTTTCACGTTTTTTATTTTGTAGTGTTCAGTTTATGTCTTAAAATAAACATTATGGARACTTACGACGCTGCATATTGGTCCTCCGATCCTTCTCACTTCTCCTCGTCAGAAGAGGAGGACGACAGCCGTTACAACTTCCTGAAAAAGCCCTTTCTAGAACTGATCTGTTGATATAGTCTATTCTTGTAGGTTCCCATGCAAATGGTTATCAAACCTAATGCTCAACTGCTCCCAAGGCAGGACAATGTCTCACATTTATTCAGTGAGTAAGTAGTATTGTCTGCCATTGCGCTGACGAGGAGTACCAGATACCATTTTGATTCTGTTATATAACCTGTAACAATGGAGCAGCTTGGTAGTTGGTTGTCCACTACTCCTCCCAGCCACCCGTAGAGAAACCCAGAGGACAATTAAAGAGACGAGGAGATTTCCCGCTTCCCCTGGGACAATCAAAACTGCCATTTCAATTTCCAGGACTGCGTTACGGCAAATTACTTCTAGCTCGGTGATTGCAATCACTAGACTGTGGTAGCGGGACTCATGGGTGGCATGTCCCCATCAGGAACCTCTCACACTCTCTCACACACACATGCACATGCACACATGCATCCACATGCACACGCGGTATCAGAGGTTTGTTTTTGTAATCATATAGGGCGGACGTGCGTCCTTTCTCAACCCCTGCAGAGCGCGCCCATCTTACACGTCCATATCCATTTAGTGAGTGTGTGTGTAAGAGAGAGAGAGAGAGTGTGTATGTGTGTGTTGGTGTGCAGATGCCACAATCGATTGTGGGCTATGTGCCACTCGTATGTCAGAGGACAATGAGAGGGCCAGGGCAGATATTAGTGAACAATGGTCATCAGTCTGGTCGCAGAGGCACAGCGCGCCAAAAAAAAAAGGGCTGTCAGAGCAATTAAAACAGGGCTCATGGTCAGACGGTCTTTGTGTCAACGGACCAACTGATTGGAGGGCTAGGTAGCTACACCCCCCCCATACAACTAACCCAAAAGTTGTCATTTCTCTGCGAGCAATGTATGTGTAGCCCGTATTATCGCCAAAACAAGTGAAAGATGTATTTAATGAATTGCTGCAAAAGGTAACTTTTTGGGTGACATGTCATTCTCGTCGAATGCAAGTCTAACGCGCAGTAAATGTGTTCCACGTGCGCTATTTCTATGCTTCCCGCTCTTAAGCTTAGTTTTAAACTGAATTTAGGCAAACTGTTTGAGCGACCAGGAAACTCCACTTCATTTACACCCCTTCCACTGAGACGGCTGCCAGACTAGTGGTTCTATGTAGAACCATTTTCATGGAGATCTCTCTATTGGCCAGAAACAAAGAAACAGATTATTGTGATTTAGCTGTCCACTCAGCTCGTGGTTCGGGGAGGGCTGGGAATCACTCCTCACCTGTTAACCTGATCCTGTAGGAATGTTTCCCTGTGTGACCGGATGCACCCATAGCCTTGTGAACCTGCCACAGTGCTCCACTGAAGCCACCACAATGCATCTGCGTCTTATTCAACCCACGCATCTGTCCATTCTGCTTGTTAACACTGTTTCATGGACATTTAAAGGAGATTTCAATGTTAAGACATTTAAAAAAAAGTCTTCAATGGTTGTGAAACAAATGGAACCTAAATGATGTATATGATTGTTTCGTATACCTGATCTCAGTATAAGTATGATGATTACAGTATGTATTATGGCATTGGAGAGTGAAGTCCGGGCCTTGTCTGTAATAGCTCAGACAGATCATTGAATCATTATGATTTCCATGCTCCAGCCTAATGAAGTCCAAATAAATCATCTGAGCATGACAGCATGCATACCGTTCCACTGTTACAGGGTGCTTACTTCCAACTAATTGAACCAATTCAGAGTTTGGCTGACGTTGTTTTGTGACATGACTAACGTGTGGCCAGAGCGTGTCTCTCATTACTGCCACAGAGCCTGCCAAGCATCTGCTCCTCCACACCGGCCCAAGCTCTCTTTTCACCGCTTTCCGGGTGATTTCGTTACTCATATTCCAAAATCGGTTTGGCCACTCTCCTCTCTTAACCTTTGTCACCCCAGCCCTCTCCCTTCTCTGTCCATCCCTATGATAATGGGGGTCTTCCCTCTGCTCAGTCTGGTGCCTGTGGCACCTTCTCCGCTCGCCCATCTGTTGCTGGTGGGTGCGAGCGCCACGCTCCAGTCCCCTGCGCACCGTGCCAGAACCTCGCGGCCATTCATGGACACCAGCTTTGATTCCCTTTGTTGCTGCTAACTGTACTGAGGGGGACGACATTTGTTCCAGCATAAAAGAGGTCCTTGTATCTTCACTGGAGGGTGGGGTTGTGGAGGTGGAAGAGGTGAGGGGGAACAGGGAAGGAGGGTGGTGGTGGTCACATTTGTTTTGTGCCTTTTTACCAGCTCTTGACTCTCCCCTCGCACTTGACATTCAGGAGTGATATCTTTGTTTTGTTTTTGTTGCTGCTGCTGTTCCGAGGAGACGTTCAGCGTGAACAAAGCTGACACAACAGATAACAAGATAACGTGCACTTACTTTGCTATTGTTGACAGTAATGGCCATCAGCAGACAAAACAAAAGGTGGGATGGGGCGGGATTGGGGGCATTTTTGGGAAAGTCCGCTTGTTTGCTTTCCACATGGTTTCACACAAACTGTTGGCAAACAAACGTAATTAGACAACAAACAAAGGTTGACAAATGCATGTTGATAATAACAGAAAATGAGATGCATCATGCTCATTCATGCCCTTCACAGTCACTACATTGACAAACTGGAAGCATGACTAAAACCACTCCAGTTTTTCCTCTGCTTATGACGTCAACCTCCATAGACACTTGTATTGGCAAGTATTTCCAAGTATTTCCACCATGTTTAATGGCTAAGGAAAACACGTCATAACTTGAATTACCTCCAACTCCCACCGCTATACCTTGGATAATCTATGCTGTCCATTTGCACCTAGACGAGATGTCTCGCTAAATGAAGCAACGGCGAGCAAAGACAAAACAGAATGCAAGACACACAGAGACTGATCTCGGCCATTTCTTGGAAGCTCTCAATCAGTTCACTATAAGACAAATTGAAGTCCAGACAGGGTCATTGTGACGCTACTGTACCATTTCCATGTGAAACGAGTGCTCTTGTTTGTTATGACCTGAACCGCCCTGTGATTGTATCAGAGACGCGTGGGCAAATAGAAAATGACCATGGGTGGCCGGGTCTGGTTGCTCTGCTTGCCCCAAGGGATGTAACACTGAAGAGGCCGGCTGAGGCTGACCACGATCAAAACAAAAACAGCTGATGTACTGTACAGTCCAACCACCCCCTACTGACTACCAGCCTCCAACCAGCAAACTTATTTTTGGTACAGCTGTGAACTCAGCAGCAGGGAGGGGCTGGGGGTCAAAGGCCATTGTATGAGCAACTAATGAGTTTCATATAGAAAGGGAGAATGAGGTCAGTGCTCTGGGGAGATGGTGGCCTCCCGTTCAGAGAGAGTCACTGGGACTGGTCTAGGACTGGTCACCATCTTGTCACCGTCTGAGGCTGGGCACGCTTCACTCTCCCCCCACCGCTGACCCACATATCTGCTGGAGAGGAAACTCGTCAAGCATTGCATCAGGGTCAAGGAGGTGAGCTGGTGGTGGCAGGAGTTGGGGCGGTGTGTTGAGTTCCCCTCCAACTTGGTTCATATAGTCATATATAATCATGTTCACATTTCATGCTCCATAAGATACAGACATACAAAACCAGAGGACGCATTGTTTGCATTACTTTCCAATTAAACATATTGTCTTCATTAGAGGCCCTAGCTGCATTGGTATTAAGGGAACAGATTTGCTATGTGGTATCAATTATTAATTCATGAGTGAATATGTGTGCATACTGGAAGCGAGTTTGATAAATACAGTCCTGCCTATGTTTATTGAAGGATATGATAAAAAAGACTTGTAGGACAGAATATGGCAAGTGCACTTCCCTCCGTAACTCTACATGCACTTCTGTATATAAATAGATTATTTCCAAAATGCTAAATCCACCAATTTTTCACATTGGTGTTTTTCATCAGAAATGATTACATATGGTTACTTTCACGTGTGTATATTTTACTGCTCTCAGATTTTCTTTATTCATAGATGTGTATGAAAATGTTTTTGTTGTTGTCGCTAAACGCTATATATCCATTGTTTAGCTGGAATAGAATGTTCGTATCATGTACATTTGACTGTGGTATGTGGTTGTATCACCTAGCGATCTTAAGATGAACGCACTTACGGTAAGTTGCTCTGGATAATAGCATCTGCTAAATTACTCAAATGTCAAACGTTCTACTTACAGATCTGATATTACTGTATTGAATCTTTTAATTTGTTTAATGTTTTTATTGATGTCACAAATGTATCAATTGTACAGTTCTTTATAAAAAAAAWTTMTTATTTGTTACATTTGACTGTAAAACCTAGCAGTACTACTTACTTCTCTGAGGTGGAGACACACTGTACGCTGAATATACAAAACATTAAGAACACCCACTCTTTCCATAACATAGACTGGCCAGGTGAATCCAGGTGAAAGCTAGGATTCCTTATGGATGTCACTCGTTAAATCCACTTCAATCAGAGTAGATGATGGGGAGGAGACAGGTAGAAYGATTTGTAAGCCTTGAGACAATTGAGACATGGATTGTGGATGTGTGCCATTCACAGGGTGAATGGGCAAGACAAGAAATGTGAGTGCATTTGAACAGGGTATGGTAGTAGGTGCCAGGCGCACCGGTTTGTGCCAAGAACTGCAACACTGCTGAGTTTTTCAGGCTCAAACAGTTTCCCGTGTGTATCAAGAATGGTCCACCACCCAAAGGACATCCAGCCAACTTGACACAACTGTGGGAAGCATTGGAGTCAACATAGGCCAGCATCCCTGTGGTACGCTTTCAACACCTTGTAGAGTCCATGCCCTGACGAATTGAGGCTGTTCTGAGGGCAAAATTATTTTTTTGGTATACTCAGTATAGCGTTTTGCAAAAAACATGATTATTTGTCTCTCTGAAATGAAACCATCAAGTGATAGATTTTAAACAAATACATTGAACAACTGCATGCCATGATCAGATAGTGAAAAAACACCACTCTTTCACACATTTCTTGAAACAATAACAGCTAATTTACCATCATTTCTGAAAATGGATATATAGCGTTTTGGAATGAATCTCTTCATACAGAGGACATCCATTTGGACAACAGACGATAGCTATACTAACATCGTTATAACATATTTTTCAACCAACCAGTTTAATTGGCATGTAGTAACATACATTCTTCAGGTGCGTACCAACATGTCTGTTAATCTATATGATGCCCACTGGGAGCGTCAGAGACATTATGTCAATAGACAGGCCTGTGTCGTCAGGAAAATCCTTCGACGCTTCAAAGGCATTTCCAGCTAGTCAAAATAATGTTTTATTTTCATATTTCAAACAAGATCCTGGCAAAGTTGCCTCAAAGTTTTGTGACATTTGCAATAGACTAGCATGTAATTGTCTTTGACAAGCGATTAAAGTTAATCATTTCCCAATTCTTTCACCAGTCCCAACAAGAACATATATTTGAGTTTTTTCCAATCATACGCAGCTCACCTCATTAAACAGACTGATTAAATAAAACCAATGAATCTGGGACCTCCATCTCTGCCTTTCTTTCCCCGCTGACACTACAGCGTGTGTCTCAAGCTGCACACACCAGCCCTGCAAGGTCTCGTCTGTCCAGACTGCCTTGGGGTCAAAGMTSAGGCCCTCTAGCAACCATTGCTCCAGTGTATCAAGTCAGTGAGCAAAGTGACAATGCCGGGGCTATTGTCTGCTGGTACTGTCCCAGASACAAAAGGAGCACCTGCCTGCCAGATCATTCCCAGCTTCTCCACGAGTCCATCTACAGCCCCCACAGTCCCCACACTGGCCTGCCATGCGCCCGGCACAAGGCCTCCGTTGTTACACCAACTCCCCCCTCTCCACTCCCCTCTAATTTGGCAAGGGGCGTAGAGGGGGTATGTATATGGCACACCCTGGGGTCAGGTTGGCAGGAGAGTGTAGAGCCAGGCGTGTTAAATGTACATCTGTTCAGCTACATGCGCGCCACCGAAAAGAGCCAGGCAGAAGAACAAGCACATGCTTATTCTTCCATAATGAACAGATAGGCTGCGTCATGTTGGCATGTGGCGGGTGAACCAGAGGGCAAGCTGTCCGTCCGGCAAACGTTCTCGGATCAACGTCGGCGARTGCGTCCTGGGGAGAAGCGTTCGGCATGCAGGTGCAGGTGCAACGTCACGGACAGAGGGACGTATGTTACAGGATCTGGCACGGCACAAGCTAGGAACACTTGTTGCACGTCTGACCATTAGTGCGTGCCAAATAAGTAGCTCGGAGTTTGTGATGATTTGAATGTGACTCCTACCCGAGAGGCTTCAACATCTAGATAACTAGGAGCAGAAGGAGCCGTGCAGACTTGTTTGTTCCTTCAAGCAGATGATTCCCTTCAGTTCGATGGACAGGACATGTTTCAAAATGACTTACTCTCGCCTCAGAAGGTAATTGTAAAACATGTCAAATTCTTTAAGCACACAATGACATAAATCAATCCTCACACCTGTGGAAAAGGATCTCTTCCTTAAGATCAGGAAAGAGAGGAAGCAGGCATGTTTACTACCAATTTGATAGACTGTAAACATACAGTACCTTACATTTCCTAAATATTTGTCCCATCCACACTGAAACTGGTATTACATTCCACTGTAATTTAGGCATGCACAACTCGTGGCATTCTACTCTTGAGGACACCAGACGATTCTGGAAAGGGGCGTTTTACACTTAAGTCAGGGAGCTGGCGGTGTTACAATCAATTCAAGGGGTTTTTAGTAGCAGCAATATTTGAGACATTCTGTCATACACAATAGCGACAGCGGCGTGTCTCAACTCAGCWCAGAGTCGCTGTGTGTGTTGTTATGGGTCTCTGTGTCCCTGTGGGATACCKCTATGCCAGCAGCAGCATCCTGGACTGTGGAGCCACACACTGCTCTGCAGATAAGGCTGTCCATGAGAGAGAGCCGGGCAAAGCCAGCGACTGGGTCAGACAGGTCACTCTGCCCCGGCCCACTCCATAGGTGACTCAGGTACACATGCTGCTCTGACTGCTAGATTCCACTGTACACAGCCGTAGCCTGAAACACACACAGCATACAGCCGAATACACATAGCATGCTGCTGCGTGTATTAGGTTAGAGGTGGGAGGTTAGAGGGCGCAGTCCAAGTGGAGCCGCCTGCCTCAGTGCAGCCTGTTTGTTTTGGAGAGCAAATAGAGAAGAATTACAAAGCAGCGGTCACTTTGTTGAGCCATCCAACTTGTTTGGGTTCAAGAAAAGACATTGATTTTGGTGTGTTGTACAGTGGAGGCTGCTGAGGGGAGGATGGCTCATAATAATGTCTGGAACAGAGCAAATTGAATGGCATCAAACACATGGAAACCATGTGTTTGATGTATTTGCTACCATGCCACTTATTCCGCTCCAGCCACTAACCGCGAGCGCGTCCTCCACAATTAAGGTGCCACCAACCTCCTGTGGTTGTACACAGAGCCAGGGCATCAAGATTGATCACCCAAGGTCTACTACCAATAAAAACAGGATGAATAATAATAATTTTTAAAAAAAAGACAAATGCTGATGGCCCATAAAACTGGCCCATAAAACTACTATTGAGTAGTCACATTAGTTGACAATAACTATATAAAGTAAACTAAGTTTAAATTAAAGGCCCAGTGCAGTCATAAACGTGATTTCCCTGTGTTTTATATATATTTACGAACCATGAGGTTAGAATAATACTGTCAAATTGTCAAAATTATGATTATGTCCTTTTACTGTAAGAGCTATTTGAAAAGGCCATCTGAAATTTCAGGCTGTTTTGGTGGGATGGAGTTTTGGCCTGCCTTCACCAGGCGGTACATTTTATTTATATTTGTTTATATTTTACCTTTATTTATACAGGTTTTTTCTCATTGAGATAATATCTCTTTTCCAAGAGAGACCTGGTCCAATAGCAGCAGGGGGAACAACGTTTCAGACAAAACAACTTACATATACTAACACAACATTAAACAAAACTATAAACACACATACAGAACAACAATTACATATTACATTAAAAACACAAACATCTTGACTAAAAACAGCTGGCCTAAAAACAATTACACTCTTCTATGATATATACATCGATCAAGTGTTTAAACTCCACCAACGAAACTAGATCATCACATTTTAAAAATGTTCAGGAGAGAATTCCAGGACCACGGTGCTAAGTAACTAAAATGATTTCTACCATGACCTGTTCTAATTTTTGGTACTGTTAGAAGCAAATCAGAATGGGACCGTAATTGATATTTATTCACTGACCTGACTAAAAAAGAACAGAGATAAAATGGCATTTTATTAAATTCATTAAATTCATTCATTAAATTAGTAAAGAGACCAACAACAAAGGGAGTTCCAAACCTCTCTGTTAATAACAGCTAGTTTTCAGTTTTCCRCTCCCCACTCAGACCACTCCCAGACAGTCATAGCAAAATTCTTGCTTGAGAACTTTCTATTTTTGCTAAGAAGCTATTTTTGTTTCTTTTAAACCACTTTCATTAAAAACAATGAAAGTAAGGTACTTCATTGTTACCAATAAACAATTTGATATTGAGATAAAAATGTCTGCATTGGACTTTTAAGATTGAACAAAGACACAAACAAAGATAAACTCATAATAAAACACAAGTTATAACTCAAATGTATGCAAGCATTTAGACTGACTTGCTGACCATCCACTTTAGTGCAAAGTTCCTTTGAGGAATGGGCGCCACCTATTGGTGAATTGATTAACTAGTTCCTCTGCACATCAAAGATGTTCCCGCAGGATCCTCACTATAAATATGTATATGTAGTAGTGTTCAGCATGCTCCTAACAAGAGCTCCACAAAACACCTCACTTTTAGTTTGCAGCATTTGGAAACAAAAAAATGCTAATACCACATGCGAGTCAATGGAGGGAACAGCAGAGAAGACAAAATGTGCTTTCAGGACAGGGAGTTTCTGAACACATAAATCCCCTGTGCTCTCTTTGATGAGGCTTGAATTCACCACCAATCATGTAACACCACAAAAGCAGCCACAACCTCCACCATGTGAAAAATGCAAGGCCATACAACACATCTGAAACCAGGCCAACGTGAATGCCGTCTTGAGCTGCTCGCACAATCAATTTACCCTAATGCAAGTGGACAGGCGATCTTTCTGCTATAGTCAGCAGGCACAATATGCCATAATTACGTATTCACAAAATGCAAGCATCTTAAATGTTTGCGCTAAGGAACCAAAGCCAATTCAACTAAATAGGGCCAGGGGAGATGCTAAAAGGAAGTGATACACTCGGATCACTACAAGTAAATTACAACTCATGTTCTCGCTAAGTAGAGGAGGYCTCAACTCATTCCAAATAAATACACCGTCTCAACCCATAGGTCAATAGGGAGCCCATATTTACAATGTGCTAAGTAATATGGTGGTCTGGCATCGTTCCACTAAAAGGGCTAGGATATTGGGCGTACCTTCYACTGGGATAGTGTTGAAGATGTGGGAAACTTGACAGGATACTTTTACATCCACAACACAATATAAAAGAGACTACTAGGAATGTCTGTTTTAACTCCTGGAGGATCGCACAAGAATGCATAATTATTCATTATTTGAGTATTCACTTTCAAAGGGCTAACTAAGGTTGGAGACCATGTTAGTAGATGTCTGCTCCTCTCTTCACACCCCAGGGGAGATGGATTGGCTCATAATTAGATTCAAACACAACCTGAAGAATAGTTAAATACGTGGAGAACAACATCAGTCCAACCTCTGGGGACAGGCCAGGGCCCTCACTCCATAATACTCTAATGAGAAAATAGAGATACATCTACTATGGTTTTACTTTTTACAATAGTGTCAGATAAATCCTTACACTGTATCTGTAATACTTTGTATTGCCCCTAAAAACCGAACAAATCTTTTTGGTAAATGGCCTACGTGGCATCGATGAGTCAGAAACATGTATTCTAGTGTCAAAATTGACCACAAAGTGTAAATAGGATTATTTTGGTCATGGAGTCAGTCTCGTCTAAAACGGAGTTTGGAACCTCAGTGCCTAGTGAATAAATGAAGGTTGGGTTTGGATTACAGTTATGTCAACAAATCATGCCCCCCAACGTGCAAATCGCCCCTCTGCCCACTTCGCTTCGCTTCATTGAACGGGGCTCCGTTGTTTCGTCGCCCCAACGCGTTCAAAGGTCACGGCCGTTTGAGACTAAAAAGCCCTACCTATACGTGTTGACCAACTATGGTTTGCATGCCCTGCTGAAGGAATAGGTGGTTGGAGTTTGTTGGTTCCTAGTTGTGGTGGATATACTGGTAGCTAGACCATACAGCAGACTGCTGGTTATGTATCTGGTTATGTACATTTTGATAATCCATATCACCATCATCGCTACCATAGCTGACGTTAGCTACCTAAGTAGCTAGCTCAATACAACTCGGATTTGACTTGGTAACATTTCAAAAGAAGGCAAATAGTAGTAGGAAAACCTTTGGTCATGAGTGTGATGTCGCCAGATTCACTTTAGATGCAGTATAACTTTAGCCAGCTAACATAGATTGAGGGAACCTCCATATTTTATTAAGCTTACATTAGCATTGCTAGCTATTTTTGACAGACTTTGCTAGTAACAGTAATGACAACATTGCCATATTTCTAAAGTAATTTTGACGACATCATAATATTGAAAATATATTTTCCTACTAATTCCTACTTGAGCAATGTCATCGTATTTCCATGGCACTCTAAGTTAGTGTAATTAAGAAAAAACAGTCACATTAGCCTCCTAGGTGCAACTCATGTCTAGGGCACAAATAAGGATGCAGCTATGGTGGTACTACTGTAGCCAACTTATGTTGAGCAGCAACAAACTCAAACCAATCCAGGGCCATAGCAAAACATGTCACAGTTGGTTGCGTAGTGTAACGGCATCACCGCCCTGAATCTAATCCAATCTGGAGCCAGTCAATCTACATCTGTAAAGCATTGGGGCGGCAGGTAGCCTAGTGGTTAGAGCGTTGGACTAGTAACCGAAAGGTTGCAAGATTGAATCCCTGAGCTGACAAGGTAAAAATCTGTTGTTCTGAACAAGGCAGTTAACCCACTGTTCCTAGGCTGTCATTGAAAATAAGAATTTGTTCTTAACTGACTTACCTAGTTAAAACATTTTTGAATTAGCTTTCAAATGAGATTGCTATTTCTCAAGCTATGTTTATAATTGAGGGATAATGACAATCGTTGACCCTGTTTTTCTGTTAGACAAAGTGCACAGTTGGGTGCCAGACTGATCCCCTTGTCATGAATGGATCCCGGGAGCAACGGTGAGTATCATAACCCTGTTTGTTCCAAGATGACGTAGCAGTCGGACGTGTGTTTTGTCTTGTCCAGTCCTGTCCCGTGTAAATATTGTTTTCCTCGTATATATTTAGAATATATTTTAATCTCACTTTCCATCTATGGACTGAATATACTCTCCTGCAACCCGCCTCACTCAATATGGTACGGATCTGCTAATTTTATACTTTAGAACCGGAACCCCCATCAGAGGCTAGCCAGCTAACTAGCTACTAGCTAGTTAGCCACTGCTAGCGGTCTTCACCGTTAACTCGGACACCAGCCAGCCTCAGCTCGGTCAATACCTACCAGTCTACTCAGAGCGATATCAACCCAGAGCATATCGGACTGCTTTTTCTCTACCACATCTCCGGATTCCTACCGCAAGCTCTGAACCTTTACACCGGAGCATCGCAGCTAGCTAGCTGCAATCCGAGTGGCTACTCCTGACTAACGTCTCTGTGCCGAAGCAAGCAGCAGTTAGCCTTGAGCTAGCCTCGAGCTAGGCCCATCTCCCGGCTAGCCGAAGAGGTCCATCAGCTAATTTCTTGGGCTACAATACGTATTTTGCCAATTGGCCTGGACCATTTACTGCCAACACGGAGCCCTGCCGATCCATCACGACTGGTCTGCCGACGCAATCATCCGAGGTGGTTTCAACAGGCTCTTCCGTTGCGACTTTGCCGAAGGTCCATCTGCTAGCCCCAGCCTGCTCGCTGTCTGAATCGCCGTGTCCCCAGCTCACCTAATGTAGTAGCAACTACTGAATCGGCTCCCTGACTCACCTATTGCTACTCATTGGACCCTATGATCACTCGGCTACACATGCCTCTCCCTAATGGCAATATGCCTTGTCTATTGCTGTTTTGGTAGGTGATTATCGTCTTATTTCACTGTAGAGCCCCCAGCCCTGCCCAATATGCCTTAGATGGCACTTTTATCCCACCCCCCACACATGCYGTGACCTCACCTGGCTTAACTGGTGCCTCTAGAGACAAAACCTCTCTCATCGTCACTCAATGCCTAGGTTAACCACTGTACTCACATCCTACCATACGCTTGTCTGTATATTATGCCTTGAATCTATTCTTCCATGCCCAGAAATCTGCTCCTTTTACTCTCTGTTCCGAACGCAGTAAACGACCAGTTCTTATAGCCTTTAGCCGTACCCTTATCCTAAACCTCCTCTGTTCCTCTGGTGATGTAGAGGTTAACTCAGGCCTTGCAGCCCCCAGCACCACCCCCATTCCCCAGGCGCTCTCATTTGTTGACTTCTGTAACCGTAAAAGCCTTGGTTTCATGCATGTTAACATCAGAAGCCTCCTCCCTAAGTTTGTTTTATTCACTGCTTTAGCACACTCCGCCAACCCTGATGTCATAGCCGTGTCTGAATCCTGGCTTAGGAAGGCCACCAAAAATCCTGAAATTTCCATCCCCAACTACAACATTTTCCGACAAGATAGAACTGCCAAAGGGGGCGGAGTTGCAATCTACTGCAGAGATAGCCTGCAGAGTTCTGTCATACTGTCCAGGTATGTGCCTAAACAATTCGAGCTTCTACTTTTAAAAATCCACCTTTCCAGAAACAAGTCTCTCACCGTTGCCACTTGTTATAGACTCCCCCTCAGCCCCCAGCTGTGCCCTGGACACCATATGTGAATTGATTGCCCCCCCATCTATCTTCAGAGTTRGTACTGTTAGGTGACCTAAACTGGGAAATGCTTAACACCCCGGCCGTCCTACAATCTAAGCTAGATGCCCTCAATCTCAAACAAATGATCAAGGAACCTACCAGGTACAACCCCAAATCCGTAAACATGGGCACCCTCATAGATATCATCCTGACCAACTTGCCCTCTAAATACACCTCTGCTGTCTTCATCCAGGATCTCAGCGATCACTGCCTCATTGCCTGCGTCTGTAACGGGTTCGCGGTCAAACGACCACCCCTCATCACTGTCAAACGCTCCCTAAAACACTTCAGCAAGCAGGCCTTTCTATCTTGGAATGATGACCCCATCCCGTCAGTAGAGGATGCCTGGTTGCTCTTTAAAAGTGCTTTCCTCACCATCTTAAATAAGCATGCCCCATTGAAAATAATTTAGAACTAAAAACAGATATAGCCCTTGGTTTACCCCAGACTTCACTGCCCTTGACCAGCACAAAAATATCCTGTGGCGTTCTGCATTAGCATCGAATAGCCCCCGCGATATGCAACTTTTCAGGGAAGCCAGGAACCAATAAACTCAGTCAGATAGGAAAGCTAAGGCTAGCTTTTTCAAACAGAAATTTGCATCCTGTAACACTAATTCAAAAAAGTTTTGGGACACTGTAAAGTCCATGGAGAATAAGAGCACCTCCTACTAGCTGCCCACTGCACTGAGGCTAGGAAACACTGTCACCACCAATAAATCTACGATAATTGAACATTTCAAAAAGCATTTTTCTACGGCTGGCCATGCTTTCCACCTGGCTACCCCTGCCCTGGCCAACAGCTCTGCACCCCCTGCAGCTACTTGCCCAAGCCCCCCCCTGCTTCTCCTTCACCCAAATCTAGACAGCTGATGTTCTGAAAGAGCTGCGGAATCTGAATCCCTACAAATCAGCTGGGCTAGATAATCTGGACCCTCTCTTTCTAAAATGATCCGCCGAAATTGTTGCAAACCRGATTACTAGCCTGTTCAATCTCTCTTTCATATCGTCTGAGATCCCCAAAGATTCGAAAGCTGCCGCGGTCATCCCCCTCTTCAAAGGGGGAGACACTCTACACCCAAACTGTTATAAACCTATATCCATCCTACCCTGCCTTTCTAAAATCTTCGAGAGCCAAGTTAACAAACAGATCACCGACCATTTTGAATCCCACCGTACCTTCTCCACTATGCAATCTGGTTTCCGAGCTGGTCATGGGTGCACCTCAGCCACGCTCAAGGTCCTAAACGATATCATAACCGCCATCGATAAAAGACAGTACTGTGCAGCCGTCTTCATCGACCTGGCAAAGGCTTTCGACTCTGTCAATCACTGCATTCTTATTGGCAGACTCAATAGCCTTGGTTTCTTAAATGACTGCCTCGCCTTGTTCACCAACTACTTCTCAGATGGAGTTCAGTGTGTCAAATTCTCGGGCTGACTCTTTTCTCTGTATATATCAATGATGTCGCTCTTGCTGCTGGTGATTCTCTGATCCACCTCTACACAGACGACACCATTCTGTATACATCTGGCCCTTCTTTGAACACTGTGTTAACAAACCTCCAAACAAGCTTCAATGCCATACAACACTCCTTCCGTGGCCTCCAACTGCTTTTAAATGCTAGTAAAACTAAATGCGTGCTCTTCAACCGATCGCTGCCCGCACCCGCCCGCCCAACTAGCATCACTACTCTGGACGGTTCTGACTTAGAATATGTGAACAACTACAAATACCTAGGTGTCTGGTTAGACTGTAAATTCTCCTTCCAGACTCACATTAAGCATATCCAATCGCAAATTAAATCTAGAATCGGCTTCCTATTTCGCAACAAAGCCTCCTTCACTCATGCTGCCAAACATACCCTCGTAAAACTGACTATCCTACCGATCCTTGACTTTGGCGATGTCATTTACAAAATAGCCCTCCAACACTCTACTCAGCAAACTGGATGTAGTCTATCACAGTGCCATTCGTTTTGTCACCAAAGCCCCATATATTACCCACCACTACGACCTGTATCCTCTCGTTGGCTGGCCCTCACTACATATTCGTTGCCAAACCCACTGGCTCCAGGTCATCTATAAGTCTTTGCTCGGTAAAGCCCCGCCTTATCTCAGCTCACTGGTCACCATAGCAACACCCACCCGTAGCATGCGCTCCAGCAGGTAAATTGCACTGGTCATCCACAAAGCCAACACTTCCTTTGGCCGCCTTTCCTTCCAGTTCTCTGCTGCCAGTGACTGGAACGAATTGCAAAAATCACTGAAGCTGGAGACTTATATCTCCCTCTCTAACTTTAAGCATCAGCTGTCAGAGCAGCTTACCGATCACTGTACCTGTACACAGCCAATCTGTAAATAGTAATTTACAGATTGGTTGTGAAGTGCATTAGCAAAAAGCGCTGTCCTTTCTTTAGAACAAAATGCAATTCACCACTTGGCTGTCTATTATATCACCCTCTTACAGGCCCTCCCAGTCCACACCACCTTATAAGATTGCCTGCTGCAGTTGTTCGAGAGATGTCCAGTTTGCAGCCGAACATGCAGCATAGAGAAGACCGGCAAGGGGGCCCTCATCAGCACCATGCAGACATGTCCTCTCTGTGAGGATTCCTATGAATGGAATAGTCAGCCACTTGTTGGCAAGTATCCTGCCAGCAACCTTCACCTATCAGTGGCAACAGCTTTCACAGGCTCATCATTTGTACAAATACAGAAGTTAACCCATTTTATTACTTTGATACATTTGATAACCCAATTGTTAAACATAATTTATGTAAACTGACATTACTTGTTGCTTATTTTCTACTTCTTAGATGCGTACAATGTCCAGGGCATATCTTAGCCTGCTGGAACCAGTCTGATCGCTGTGTTCACCATTCTATTTCACTTCACAGTTTATGATATCTGAAGTGAAATAGAAAGGTGAACGCAGAGATCAGATTGGTTCCACCAGGCTAATCATAACCAACATTGATAATGTAATCAGTGCTCTGTGTGTGTGTGTGTGTGTGACCGACCAGTATCTTTGATGAAGGGCTGATCTACGCTGCTATGTCGATCAATGGGGCAATGTCAAAGATCTCACCTCCAACCTCACCTCTTGCCTGCTCACCAACGGTCTAGTATATGTTTGTCTGTCAGATATCACCTATCCCTAACTGCCATTTGTAATAGAACAGAGAATGTGTGTATGTGTTCACAGATGCATGAGATGCAGAGAGAACTGGCACTCAACACATCCACTCAACACACCCAGAGTGATTACTAATAATACAGCAGAGCACAAATGTCCAGTATTAGCAACACCCTTTTATTTCCATGTGTCATGAAAGAGCTCTGCATCAACTCTGCCTATTTCTACAGATGGATTGGAGATGCTTTAGCCAGATGGCAGCCTCAGTCGTTTGATGGGGAGACCATCATTGGGTATGTTTATCTGACCTGTTAACTGCCATTAGTAATAGAAAAGTGACTATGTGTGAGATCTTATGTAATCTTTATTTTTTTCTGTATTTATTTGTCTATATATGTATGTATGTATGTATGTATGTATGTATGTATGTATGTATATGTATGTATGTATGTATGTATGTATGTATGTGTGTGATTACAGTTGAAGTCGGAAGTTTACATACACCTTAGCCAAATACATTTAAACTAGGTGTTTTACAATTCCTGACATTTAATCCTAGTAAAAATTCCCTGTTTTAGGTCAGTTAGGATCACCACTTATTTTAAGAATGTGAAATGTCATAATAGTAGAGAGAATTATTTTTTTCAGCTTTTATTACTTTCATCACAGTCCCAGTGGGTCAGAAGTTTGCATACACTCAATTAGTATTTGGTAGCATTGCCTTTAAATGGTTAATTTGGGTCAAATGTTTCGGGTAGCCTTCCACAAGCTTCCCAGAATAAGTTGGGTGAATTTTGGCCTATTTCTCCAGACAGAGCTGGTGTAACTGATCAGGTTTGTAGGCCTCCTTGCTCGCAACGCTTTTTCAGTTCTGTCCACACATTTTCTATAGGATTGAGTCAGGCTTTTGATGCCACTCCAATACCTTGACTTTGTTGTCCTAAGGCATTTTGCCATAACTTTGGAAGTATGCTTGGGTCATTGTCCATTTGAAGACCCATTTGCGACCAAGCTTTAACTTCCTGACTGATGTCTTGAGATGTTGCTTCAATATATCCACATCATTTCCCTTTCTCATGATGCCATATATTTTGTGAAGTGCACCAGTTCCTCCTGCAGCAAAGCACCTTCACAAAAATGATACTGCCACCCCCGTGCTTCACGGTTGGGATGCTGCTCTTCGGCTTGCAAGCCTCCCCCTTTGTCCTCCAAACATAACAATGGTCATTATGGCCAAAAAGTTATATTTTTGTTTCATCAGACCAGATGACATTTCTCCAAAAAGTACAATCCTTGTCCCCATGTGCAGTTGCAAACTGTAGTCTGGCTTTTTTATGGCGGGTTAGGAGCAGTGGCTTCTTCCTTGCTGAGCAGCCTTTCAGGGATGTCGATATAGGACTCTTTTTTACTGTGGATATAGATACTTTTGTACCTGTGTCCTCCAATCTTCACAAGGTCCTTTGCTGTTGTTTCTGGGATTGATTTGCACCTTTCGCACGAAAGTACATTCATCTCTAGGAGACAGAAAGCGTCTCCTTCCTGAGCGGTATGACGACTGCGTGGTCCCATGGTGTTTATACTTGCGTACTATTGTTTGTACAGATGAATGTGGTACCTTCAGGCGTTTGAAATTGCTCCCAAGGAATGAAACAGACTT
>NC_036855.1:52061931-52063226 GCF_002910315.2 Salvelinus sp. IW2-2015
TCTCCCGGGGCTACGGGCTACCCAGCCGTATCTACAACCATTCGTAGCAGCCTATAACAGTAAAGGGCCTCGGTGTGTTTTGCCTGCAGGGGAGGAAACTCTCTTTCAAAGAGCTCAGACCATTCTCAACGTCTCCTTTAGGGCTGTCATAGTTAATCAGTTGACTCAAGATAKCMTTTTGTKATTTTTGTGCTCAAATTATGACATTTTTCGTAATTAATCGTATTGTCTGAAATCGTTGAAAATGCACTGAAAACATCCAAAATACATCATCTACACTGCTAAAAACAACAATGAGATGTCAAAACATGTTGACATTGAGGTTAAAGAAAGCGTGCTTTATCAATCTACCTGACTTTTCTAGACGTTACTTTGTACAAAATTAAAACGCCAATATTGTTGTATAAAAAAATCTTAAATTACAGCTTCATTTGGGCAAATTCAGAACTTGCGGTTAATCGTGATTAATTACAGCAATTCCTGCGACTAACTCGATTTAAAAAAAATGATCATTTGACAGCCCTAGTTAACTTTATTTGCTTAAATATAGCATCAAATCAAATTATATTTGTCACATGCGCTGAATACCGTGAAATGCTTACTTACAAGCCTTTAACCAACAATGCAGTTTTAACAAAAATAAGAGTTAAGAAAAATGATTTACTAAATAAACTAAAGTAAAAAAATAAAAGAACAACAATAAAATAACAATAACGAGGCAATATACGGTACTGGTACCGAGTCAATGTGCGGGGATACAGGTTAGTCGAGGTAATTGAGGTAATARGTACATGTACTGTAGGTAGAGGTGAAGTGACTATGCATAGATAATAGATAAGAAACAGCAAGTAGCAGCATTGTAAAAAAAAAAGTGTCACCTTGCAACACATTTTGATACTATAAATGTATTAATCGTGCATATGTTCAAGTTGGGAATGTAGACGAGAAGAAAGTTGACAATGTCTTTTAGCTGGAATATGGCTGGAGTGGTCAACAGACATGCCTTTGGTATTCCAATGGGAAGGCCTTATGTCCCTGCAGACTGGTAAATCCATCCACTCTCCCTCCCCTACCTGTTTTCATCCTGGGTTGGAGCAGAAGCGAAACTCTGTAACATGGTGGGTGACTTTGTGCTGCTAGTCGCCATCCCTGTGTCCACGCACCTCTGGCAAGACAAACACTGGCAGGAATTCATAGGGGTCACACAGGTTGATCATGGGGCCCAGATGCATTCACACTGTGTGTGTGTGTGTGTGTGTGTGTGTGTGTGTGTGTGTGTGTGTGTGTGTGTGTGT
>NC_036855.1:52063237-52105834 GCF_002910315.2 Salvelinus sp. IW2-2015
GTGCATGCGTGTCGCAGCCTTTCCGTATACCTAACACACTAACAGCTAGTGGAGGAAGTCACCCCTCCTCTTCTACAACTGAACAGTGGGAACATTACTTACCAAGCTGAGAGACAGAACGGCAGGAACAATGAGCGCAAGTGTACTGATGGACCACCCCATATTGCAGAGATATCATCTCCCTGCCTTCCAATAGGTGAGGCCCTTGACTTTGAGGGCTAATAAACGTGCCATTAAACCTCTATCAACAACAAGGATCTGCTGAGGGAGAGGTTGTATGTAGTCACACCCTCCACATCACAATCCCCAACCCCACTGTGTTGTTCGTTCGGGGCAGAGCTATCACACAAAGAGGGGCTGTGCCCTCATTTACAAGTAACAAAACAACAGTCACAAAAAAAGAGTCATAAACAAGGGGACTAACACAATGGTRCCATTTCAGCACAAATGAGWAAGAAATGCGGGCCAAGAGCCGATTTAAGGCAGAGGACCCTTCCAGTAGAAAAGGGTCATTCTTTCACAGTCACCCCCTCATAAATGTGTCACTTCTCTTTGTGTCACGTATAACATTCTGCTCATGCGTTGATCCACGTCTTTTTCCAGCTCTTGCTTCACAGGGCCCGAACAATCAAACATCCATTTTCCTCATCATAAACCAGCCTTACAAAACATCCCCAGCTCCACTGTGTGAGTGTTCAGAGATTGAACAGAATTTCAAGGTTAGTATATTATGATTCCTGTTGACAAAGCTTGTGCTGGTAATTGGGCTCAGGAGTGGCCACACACCCAGAGCCACAGGCCCACTGGATGCTCAACGGGATGCCAATGTATTACAGCACCATTTTATTTCTCAGACGCACCAGGGAAGTCAATTAAATCATCTTTATTTTGGCTAGGTGTCAGAACGCCATTCTTTTGCACCATTGTTATTTGACTATTTCTAGGTTGTCTGAAACTGCACTGCATTGTTTGCRGGTTCCTGCTAGACTACAACAAACCAGAGACCTTGKGACCAGTTGACCTTCTAAAAATATCCCCAAATAAAGTAACAATAAAATAAATGATTCCACAGTGATGCAATGGTCTTGTTTTCAGCAAACAAAGCCCAGAATACATTACTGGTGCTTTTCACCAATATAAATAGTCTTCAATGACACATAGCTCTATGATCATAGCAAACCTTCCCTTGAGATGGCCATTAAATTCAACTCTCCGTTATTGTACTATACTGCACATAAGCTAATGTTCTGTTTCAGGGAGCATTTTTTTCTGCTAGGGAAAACACCATGACACATTTTATTTTTTTTACTCAATAAATAGTTTTCGGCCTGCAATTAAATAGTGTCCACACAATGACGAAACAAAGAGTGAGTCGCCCCGTTCGCTCTCACACACACACAGTCAGACACACCAATGAGAGAGAAAAAACACACCATTCGACAATTAAGACATGTTTATTACCTCACTGTGAGAATACATAGGCTAATGCACACAGAATATCCACATATGTCAGTGAGTGAAATTGAAAGCCTTCCAGCAAAGCCATAGTAGTTATGAGAACACATCCTCCTCCTCCTCATCTTCATCATGGCTCAACTGCCTATTATTGTTATTAATAATACGATGAAGAGCCGGTGTGGCTGCTCTGGACTTAGCGGGCCTGTTAAGCATCTTGTCCCCGATAACAAGGCAGACAGTATGCCATATGATCCTCCTAAAGAGAATCAGGGCCACCAGCACTACCACGAGCACACCGGAGAACATGGTAGAAATAACAGCAATGGAACCACTAAACTCGGTTAATCCAGAACTCAAATCTCACAGAATTTGGTCAGATGTTTTACGTAGTCTCTGTCTGTCCACAAGATATTATGTAACCACTACTAGTCTAGGATACTGATTCATTTCCATCAACCCCTCCAATGTTTACCTTTTTATACATTTCTCTCCCTCTCCCTCAAACATGTGAATCTATTAATCCTAGAGGAGAAATAAAGACAGTCCTGCTAAGGAATGTGATTGTATGCTGCTCACAAACCCAGCCTACAGAGACAACTCAGAGGCGGTGGAACGGGGTGCAGTGGTGGTGTTGGGGGGAGGGGGGCACAGTCCACAGCACTATTCATCGCTGTCTTCAGCCACTTCAGCCTGCTAACAATGATAGCTCTGTCAAGAGGAACTCCGGAGCAATCTCCTGCTCCCTTCAGAAAGGAGCCCTGATTTGTGGAGTGTGCCTCACACCCTTCTCCCTGTGCCCCCTTTTCGATCCCTCCTTCTCTCCTTTCTTCTCGGCTGCTGATGTAATCCAAAATCATCCAGAGGAGCAGCTGCACAGCGAAACTGCGCTCTCTCACTCGCTCGCACTCTCTCTCTCTCTCTCTATATCTCTTTCCTTTCTCTTTCCAGAGGCGCGCAGGGCTGTCACAGGGAAGTAGAAGAGGGCTGCGGAGACAATTGGGTCCTTTCTCTCCTCTATCACTTCAAATCCCCTTTTCTGTCCACCACTGTATCTTGCTTGAAGAGGTGTCCGGGTTCGGAACAGCCTGAGGGACAGACTGTTGTGTGTTTGTAAAACAAACACACAACTGGAAAATCAACTGTAGCTATCTCCCTGTTGGGCCACCAAAGCCTTTCTCCAACAGATGTTGTAGTCTGAGTATACTTTCTAAGTATACTGTGTAAATATCACAAAAGAATCCCACCTTGCGTGACTGGCTTTTCCGTCTGAGGGGAGACGAGTCATAACCATCTGCTGTGAAAGGTGTTGAGTGCACTAATCTGTCAGCAGTGTGAAGAACAGCCTTATCTTGAATAAAGTATAGCACTAGTACATAGAGTTTACCCATGGGGGTGTGATTTAAAGTCCTTGTTTTGACTTTCCTGATAACGTTAAGGGAAAACAGCCTGTCGACATTGAGATTCTTTTCTCAGATCAGTTCATTGTATACATATTCAGGTGTTTTTTCAGTTTCAGAGCTGTCATGTGAAGCCCATACACAAAGATGGTTCCAAAAATGACATTGTCTGTCAAATCACCAGCTAGCCCCTGGAGGTCATGCTAGCCCCTTTCTCATTTCCAGGCCTGGAGGTCATGCTAGCCCCTTTCTCAGTTCCAGGCCTGGAGGTCATGCTAACCCCTTTCTCAGTTCCAGGCCTGGAGGTCTTGCTAGCCCCTTTCTCAGTTCCAGGCCTGGAGGTCATGCTAGCCCCTTTCTCAGTTCCAGGCCTGGAGGTCATGCTAACCCCTCTCTCAGTTCCAGGCCTGGAGGTCTGACTCATGCTGGTTTCCATTCTTTCATCCTAATCAGGAATTGATCCAACCCTGGGGCTTCAGATGAAGGAACTGTCTGGCCAATCGGTGACATGGATCAATAAATGAACTCCCAGGGTGGAAAGACAACCATCAATACTCCGGACCTTCACGCTTAAATGTGACTACCTCTGCTCTACCACATAGCAACAGAAGGGAGAGCTAAGCGGAGTATATACGTAGTCATGAGGGATCCATCCAGAATGGCTTCCAGAACATAGGTACCGTTACATAAATTGTAAGCTTAACACTGCCTTGTCAATGTGACCGCATGCAGGGAGCAAAGCTCCAGGAAAACAAACATATAGAKTGGGACTCCTTTTTCTAAGTGTCTCTGCTATCTCTATGACGATCTGAGAAAGAAACACCTATCCCAGCATTCCACTGACCCGTTTGACCCATGAGCAGTATGAGGTAAACCACAAGCCGGGGGACGGCTAACCATTATTTTCTCAAACCCCCAACCCCCCCCACCTCATTTCACTCAGTCATGGAGAGCAAAGCCGAGTTGCCTGGGGGCTGAGTACCTGACATAGGGCTGGGATAGTGTAGGGGTGTAGGGGTTTAGGGTGAGAACCAGGGGCCTCTGTTCTCTCTGCTCGGCGGGCAGTAAATAAACGGAGTCAACAGTAAATAAACACCAGCAACCGCCCACTCACCAAACACACAAAACAGATAACCCATGACCGGCAGTCCTACTGCTCAGGACTGATGTAGACCTGGCCAGGGGCTCTGGAGCTCTGGGAGAGATTGGAATGTCATTGTAAAAGGTCACCGGTCAAAAGGTTCTTCATGTGCGACTGATTCAGAGGTGAAACAGACAAAGTYCAGAGCAACAGGGCATCCGGGAAGCAGGACAGCCAGCCTCATTATGATGTGGAGGTCAACTAGCTGTGTTTGTTTAGTTCCAACAAGGAGTAAAAATAAGAATTTCAGAAAGAAAATCATTATAAGCCTGTCTGGGAGTTGAGTCTACAGAAGAACTTCCAGAACAAAATATGACTTGTGTAGCCCACTGGTCCATCCACTTTTCTCTCGAAGCTCCAGGGCGAGTTCTCTTGCCTGCAGAMACATGTTCTCTATCACTGGCCGATCTTTCTTACCAACACAGATGTTCACTGACCTTAGGGAATCCTTCATTCACCTCAGACCTGATCAACATGATCAATGACCACACACGCTGTATACAATACAATTTTTTTTGTATTTAACCTTTATTTAACTAGGCAAGTCAGTTAATAAGAACAAATTCTTATTTACAATGACGGCCTACCAAAAGGCAAAAGGCCTCCTGCGGGGATGGGGTCCTGAAATTAAAAAAAATTACAATAATAAATACAATATAAATACAGGACAAAACACACATCACAACAAGAGAGACAACACAACACTACATAAAGAGCGACCTAAGACAACAACATATCAAGGCAGCAACACATGACAACACAGCATGGTAGCAACACAACATAACAACAACATGGCAGCAACAGAACATGGTAGCAGCACAAAGCATAGTACAAACATTATTGGGCACAGTCAACAGCACAAAGGGCAAGAAGGTAGAGACAACAATAGATCACACAAAGCAGCCACAACTGTCAGTAAGAGTGTCCATGATTGAGTCTTTGAATGAAGAGATTGAGATAAAACTGTCCAGTTTGAGTGTTTGTTGCAGCTCATTCCAGTCGCTAGCTGCAGCGAACTGAAAAGACGAGCAACCCAGGGACGTGTGTGCTTTGGGGACCTTTAACAGAATGTGACTGGCAGAACGGGTGTTGTATGTGGAGGATGAGGGCTGCAGTAGATTTCTCAGATAGGGGGAGTGAGGCCTAAGAGGGTTTTATAAATAAGAATCAACCAGTGGGTTGCAGCAATATGGGTGAATTGCAATAAATGCAGCAATATGAAATGTCAGAGCCTAAGAGTGATCATTGCAGTAAATGTCATGGCTTTCCTTGAAGGCACGCCATACTGTACTTCTAGCGTCATACAACAGAAAGCGTTGAACCGTGCAAGTGGAGAAGCAGTACGGGTGGTGTGTGTAGTCACTAAACACACAGTGGTGTCTCCAGGAAAGGAGAAGAGAGAGAAAAGAGGAAGTGGAAGTGGCAGACAATAACCCCAAGTGCAGAGGGCAGACTTCTGCTCTGGCACAACTTGAAAGGATGAAGGGGGTTGGATGGGGGCGAAGAGGAGAGGAGGGGACGGAGGTGGAGGGGCGGGGGCGGCTGCTCCATTGCTGTGGCAGGAGCAGCCGTCTGGGTTCCCATCCAAGATCCAACCTCCAACTTAGAGCCCAGCAGCCAGGGCACAGGACTCACCCATGAACCATTCTGCAGCCTGGGTAGGCTAGCCTCCCTGTCTTCCATTCAGACCTGAGCTGATCTTCCAGATACACAGGCCAGCGCAGATCACAACATCATTAAGCTACATCATATTGACTGAATCCTGAGGTGTCACAACCATCTATTATTCACCAGGTCCCGTTTAGAGCATACGGCATCACAGTTTCTGCTTGCGATGGGTACGGCGAGTTTGGCCATTTTAAAGAAAAAGGGTTATGGTTCCTAAGGATAATTCATATCTATGCCAATGGCAACATATTCAATAATTCACAAGCATTGCGCTGTCATAATCATCACTATCGTCAATGGAACAAATAATCAAACGTAAACAATAATTGATCAACAATTACAAAGACTGTTGTGTGACTGTTGTGCAACCGTAATGGAAGTGGTTCAAACATATTTCCATCTAATCAGACATCCAATTCTTTCCATAGCTTTAGGGAATGCCCCCCACCCCCCTCAGCGCCCATCTTCCTTCTTCCCTGAACACAGTGTCAGAGAGGGGAGCCAGACAAGACCAGGAATGCCAGGTTTCACCAATCACCATCCGACACCCATTATGCAAATCCAACATTTGCCTGCTGAGGTCACAGTAAATTTCCACTAGCAGACTTCCCAGCATACCATGCAACAGTTGGGCCATTGATGATCAGTCTGGTGATAGTAGTGTGAGAGAGGGAATAATCCTTATCTTAACTATGATCCTATCTCTCTGTAAAGAGAAACGTGATATCTAGCACAAGTTATGAAATGCAACGCACAGACCAGTTTCATCCTTTTCAAGCTTTTCAAAAGTATGTCTGAACAAGTCATTTCCTCAGTGAGAAGTGAAGTTACATTCCTTTAAGTTGTTACTAGTGTATTTAGACAGAAAGGGGGCAACTAATAGTTGGCGCCATTCGAGCCCCACTAGTAAAGGGAAGGTTTAGTCAAAGAGAGGGTGTGTGTGTGTGTGTGTGTGGTTGGGTCAGGGTCTGCCTGTGCCCTGAATGCAGAGCTGTTCAGGGCAGATTTCACGGCTGGCTGATCACAGGCGTCCATGGGCCGACCCTCGCGACAGCTGCAAGGCCCCGCCGGCTGCCCCTGCTTCCCCCTCCATCCCTCCCTCCAACACCCTCCCCACCTTGGCACAAAGGAGGCCCTACACTGCACACCAGAGCGCCTGACAGGCTACTGCCGCCGCTAACGATGGCAACTGTGTGAGGCATGCGCAAGGAGGGGGGGGGCACTAAAATACTGCACACCGTGCTAATCGAGCAGACGAGTGAAGTGAGGAGCCCCCTTCTCTTCAGCACCCTGTCTCTTCCCTCCTCTCTCCTCCCGCCTCCCTCGTTCATCCATCCAGACTACGAGGAGCTTTCTTTTCCACGAGATTATTCCTCTTCATTATTCTCATTTGTTTCATTGACATCATTTTCACCCTCTTTTATTTCCAGCTCTCCCTTCATCTGACAAGTCCGCATCCATCCGAGATCCACACCAGAACATTATGCACCGAGACGTCCATGTTCATTGCTTTCCCCACTTCACTTCTCACATCCCTGGCCTGCTGGTGGTCTGATCTGCCTGGAAGAGCCATGAAGACTACCGTTCACAAGGGTAAAGGTTGGAGGCCAGGACAATGTTTGGACTTTGCAGCCAAGTCATATCAGAGGGCTGTAAGCAGAGCAAGGAGCGCAGCTTGGACATTCTAGTAAGGATGTCTGTTCCTTAACTCCCCATCTCCACACCAACCATTCACCCAACTTCACCCCGAATTCCCATAGACTCCCTCCTTCTCCGGGTCATCAATGAAATCAAGTTGGATGGATGCATTCAATTTATAGCTCAGGGGTATAGATCCAGAATAGAGAACTGTTAGTATTGTCCCTTGGGAGCTCATGTTTATCATGTCAGCCTCATTGTATGGCACCCCCTCCGTTGACCCTGCATGTTGACCCCGCGACCCTCAGGGGTCAGCAGGGTCGACCACTAGACACCACACTGCTGCCCACGGGACTGTAATGAGCTTAGGTGGTTCCGTCAGCCTCTGAGATAATGTATTGGAGCGCATCGAAACCACTAACAGTCTTAAACAGTGGTAACATGGGCTTAAAGCAGAGAATAATCCTTGGCTTTAACAGGATGGGCCACTAATATGGCAAAAACACACACGTCCATCCGGCCAATCCCGCCACATTTCCTCAAGGCACTTGGGTAGGCTACAGTCCTGCCAAAACGACACTGCACACTGAACAATACATGTAGTTCATTAAGGACTACAACGCCACGTTTTGAAACACACCTGAATTCACTACCTGTAACTCTCCCCACCTACCGTATAACCAGTGCAAAAACATGACAGAAATCGTATTCCCTAAAAATCACTGAAACAGCTTTGGACATTTTCAAGGTAAGGTTGTAGATCTATTAAAGCCAATGTAAACAGTTTCATTCTAGGGGTATCCATTACATACCCTTTGTGAAGAGACTTGATCTATGAAAATATGAAGGCTCCCTTTCAATGGAGAATGGTTTGAGAGATTGGGAGGGAGAGCGAGTGAGGGAGAGGGGTGGCAGGTAGCCGCGTTCCACCAAGCAAGACTAGACTCATTGTCCTGTCTCTGTGGGAAACTCTGAACACTTCCTTCAAGAGCGATTACCAGGAAACTTAAGARGCCACATCAGTGACCCTTCTCACGTTCACCGCAACTAAGTACAACTCTGCCCACAGGAGATGGCTCCCCCTCATCTCTACAGACACACGCGCGCGCACGCACGCACGCACACAAACACAAGAATGTGGACGATGAACAATAGGCCCTTATATGGAGAGTAGGTAGATAGGTATTATATCCAAATAGGGGTCAATCAGCATTAATAAAAACATGAGACACTTTGACATGGTGGATCACGGAGAAATCAGAACAAGATTGGGATGGGAGTAGGGGCCGCTGATGTAGGGGTGATAAGAGCTGGGCCATAATGGACATCATATGATAACCTCATCATTATCATAGCAATGCAGAGCAGTCCTTCCATTTAACCAGGGTCCACCAAACAGCATGACTAAAAAGCCAGCTATGTCCAACAACAGGGAACTGGACTTTTTCCATGGTCATGTTTGCACACCATGCCTGATAAAACTGGTAACACCATAGGCCTAGGTCTTAAAAACTTCCATAAACTACAAGTCCTTTGTTTTCTCTTCATAGAAAAAGTGGGGGTAAGATGGTCTCATAGAATTCACCACCTGTTGCATCTAGGACTTGTRGCATCTAGGAAGCAACTACTGCCATCTAGCGGTGAGATCCCTCTCATTAAGTATGGAAGTTCCCKAGAGCAGCTCTGCTCTGACAGAGACTAATGGCCGCCTTGCCTCCTACAGACAGAGCCCAGAGGACAGCTGCTGGCTTCTGTCTACATGCCAATGTTGACCTAAATCTTTCTGAGGGAAAATCCCCCTCATTCTGTTCCCAGAAAAAAATCTTTGCTTCTTACTCTGCAATCATCGCCCTGGTCGTTCCCTATTCCCTTTCTAAAGACCTGCTTCATCTACTTTCTTCTTCTCACCTGTATGCTAATGAGCCTGCTCTCTAAGTGTWTTGAGCGGGAGAGAAAGGGCAGTACGGGCAGACTGATTGCTTCCGCTGCTGAAGAATGCATTCCGCACTTTGGCCACAAGTTAATTTATTACTGGAGAGTTACAGTGCCAGACACAGAGAGGGGTGTTTGCAGAAATCGCTTTTCATGTCATTAGGCTGGCAGAGCAATCAACAGTGCTTTGAACAGCACCTCGTTTTTCTGAAGTCTGCTCTGCCATAAAGTGTGGAAGAAACTTGACGAAAGTATTCTTGTGGGTTTTTAACTGAATATTCAATCAGAAAAGGGCACTTCAATAAAATATCTGTAYCTAATGCTTAGTCATTTCAACAAAAATTCTTATTATGGTGTTATGCAATTTGGAGTATTGATCAAAGCAATGCACTTCTCTGTTTCCCTCACACACCCAGAGTGGGAGAGAGAGAGAGAGAGAGAGAAAGTGGGCGAGTGAGAACCAGCTGCTGCTTGCTAAAGATGGGCTGGGTCGTGAGACAGGCTGAAAGTGGAATGTCCTGAACTTTTCTCCCTTATTGTTTACAGCCCTCCTTATCCTTTATGGGGAGTGAAACCGGACAAACAGAGGCGAGAGGGAGGGGGCAGTGAGGCGATAAAGTGGCACCTGGCTGGCAGGTGTTGGAGGAGGCTGCCAGAGTGCACCGTGCCCCAGATCAACGGCCCCGCTCACCTGAGTGGGCACCAGCCCCAGCTCCGCCTCTCCACCAGGCAGAGAAAGGAGCTGGGCAGGGCCTGACAGACAGGTGCATCTGCTCCCACTCAGTAGGGCAGACAGGCAGCCATTGAACAGAAGAAAGGGGCCAGGTCGGTTTGGTGGGCGGCCGAGTAATTAGTCAGGGAGACCTCATATAGGACCTGGAAGGTGTGGTGACGAAGTTGTGAGGCAGTAGGTGGTGAAGGGGAGGTGATATGTGGTGTAGGTCATACCTCTCCCGTGTGTCCAGATATGGGTGGCCTGGTCTCAGAGTAAAGGGTATAGGCGTAGGGACATCTCCTTCTCTTCCTGTGGCTTCACAAAGGGTGAGAATGGCCCAATACCTCACCATAAAGACCTATGGAGTTGGATCCCTTTAATTATATAAATCCGCCTTTTCCCTGGGCGAAATTTAAGATCGCACCCAGGTGCGGCAACTTCAAAAGGTCCTGTAAAAGCAGGCCTCCCGCATTTATTGAAAGGGGTGAGAGAACGGGCCGGGGCCAGCAGGTATCATTAGAGCTTATAGAGGCAGGTTAGCTAAGCCTTCAGGTGAACAGGGAAAGGTGGAGAAGTAGGTGGCGACTAAACCGGCCCCTCGACAGTTGCTCCTGGATCAGTTTCCTTGCTCCTCCTCTATTAACTATGGTGGCGGGATTTAAGATGTGAAAGATGATCCACAATCAGCAGCTGGATGGTGAATGGAATCTTTTTGTTCAATATTCTTCAACTTTCTAGATGCCACACTACTTATAAGGGTGACAGCTTGAGATTCAATAGAGGGACAGAATTGGCAGTTCAATTGGATTTTCAATAGCAGATATGTTGGTATTAGGCCTATTCACCCAAATAAGAAAGACCTTGAGGTACAGTCAAACCATCTGACTGATCAGGTGACGCATATTGATCAGGAACAAAAAGAGCAGTAATTCACTTATTACAGAACGAGAGAGAGAAAAGACAGATAATGGAGAAAAAAACCTCAGTAATCAGTGAGAACATGGTGCAGCTGCTCAGAACCCTTTCAGGTCAGTGACAATGACAAGATATTAGTAGAACAATTCTGGAAGGACTGACGACCGCCACAATGAGCTCACTAGTAGGGAAATACAGGTTCAAAAGCAGTGTGAATTATGATATTTTTGCTACTCCAGAAACAAAAAGGGTTACCAGGGGTCAGTCCCACGTGCTGTAACTAGCGTTGGTAGTCCTGCCAACTGCTTCACACAGGGAATAACACAAACACAGGGAATAACACAAACACAGGGAAAGATCAACCAAAACCCACAGTGAGCAACAAACACCACCTTCTTCAAGCAGTAGGAGGCAAGACCAACTAGTCTGTTTGTCACTGCATGTGAATGCCTCACTTTGTTTCCAATATCCTCTTTAGTAAAGAGAGAGAGAGGGAGCGAGAGAGCTAACCCTGTTGAGTCCTCCTCCCCTGTCGGCACCTGCATTCTTCAAATGCTTGGAGAACTGACATCTTTCATCCATGGCATTTCAGCGCACAGAGCAAAAGGTCGCCAGGCTATGACATCATTTAGTTTGGCAACCACAGAGTGCTAGCTTCCCATGAGCATCTTCTGCAGGGAATGTGTGAGGGGGGGGGGGGGGGGGGTAGAGGCACTGACAGCTGGAGATCAGACAGAGAGACACGTGACTCATTCAACCAATTACCGTAACCCTGATTCCTCATGCTGTTTGGTATGCATGTAGACCTAGATACCAGCACTTCCCAAACTCGGTCCTGGGGACCCCACATTTTGGTTTTTGCCCTAGCACTACACAGCTGATTCCAATAATCAGCTCATCATCAAGTTTTACATTTGAATCAGCTCTTTCGTGCTAGGGCAAAACCAAAAACCTTTGCGTCCCCGTAACTGAGTTTGGGAAACACTGCAGTGATATAGTAGGTTCCTAGGGGATGTAATGACTATAAATGCCACCAGCGTCATTACAATACAACTGACTGAGGTCAATGAAACTACAGCAACCACTGGGGATCAACCATTGTCCCGTATCCATGTTTGAGCAGGAGGACAGTATGTCTAGAGTGTACATCTCCACGTACATATATCTGCCCAGCCTGCATTCCTCTAGCACAGTCCTTCCCAGACTGTGGCCCCACAGCTAGCCTGTAAAGGGCATGATTTTGTTTCATTTTTAAGGAACTCAATCCGGCTTTCAACCGACCTCTTATTGTTGTAATAGTAAAATGCACATGGTGCAATTTCTAAATTGGGTAGTGCATCATCAGTTCCTCTTGTCCTGTCAATCATTGCAGACCATAGAGAGCTATTTATAACTTTTCAGAAATGTATAGATCATGTCAGTTCACATTTCTTAGCTAGGTTTCTTAGCCCATTGATTTTGTTGTCATGTTTGAGTCACTGAAATATCACATGAACACATAAGACAGGAAAATGTGGAGAATTCCAGGAAATTTACTTCAAAACTGCAAAATGTTCCCTGCACCGCACACCATAACAAAATCTGTAGAATTGCATTTTCTCTTCGCCAACAAGAGGAATCTGAACAGTTTGTGTCATGAACAGTGCTTGTGCCAATATAAAGTGCGCAGGGGGAGGGGGCACGGGATGTTCTCCAATGCTGGAAAGGGGGCCTGAGTAAAAGAGTTTGGGAACCACTGCTCTACCACACATCACCTAGGCCTATCCCTCCTGCTAGTGTTGGTATTCCAGACAGCCAGGCTCTGTTGACCTAATCTGTTCTCATCAAGCTGGGTAAACAGTAGTCATTAGTCTGCTGGACTCATTAACCACCTGTTTCTAATTATCACCAATCATGCCTCATCTGGGATGCCTCTGGCTCTGCCTTCACTGCAGTGGTGGGATCGAGATAGAACATGGCTGACATGTTGGCAAAATTGATGGAAGCTTCAACCTTTTAAGTTTAAGTTTTAAGTTAATTTCCTGCAATTCTGCACATCTTGCCATGGGCATAGAGAAAATGTTTTTGTTTTATAACTAATTTCATGCAATTCTACACATTTTGCCATGTGTGGAGGCAAATGTTTGCAGTTTTTAATATGATATTTGATGATCAATGGGACCCAGGCCGGTTGGTAATTCGACCATGCTTACTACAAGTTTAGATAGCTGGCCGCTAAACTAACTTACCAATAAATAAAAAACATGTCATGGGGTAATTCTGATGCACAACCAAATCTCCAAATTGCATCTTGGGTATTCTATTATTCTAAGTTCAGACCCCGACTGAGTTCCCCCCAAAAAATAATTATAATTGGTCCGCTGGCCTACAAAAGTGGGCCCCCGCCAGTTGCCCATCCCTGTTCTAGAATGTAGAACTCACTACTCTGAAAAGACTCAAAGAGAAGGGTCCAGATAGCCCTACATCATATCTCAATGGTCTGTCATATTGTCATGCAATGGGCTTTTAACCTGATATGTCCCTACATTCTTATGTGGTTGTGGACAGGGTTTGTGGTAAGGCTTTGCACGAGCCCAAACTCACCAAGAGGAAAAGCAAACAAATAGTGGGAAGAGAGGAGGTCAGACCTTTGATGGCCCTCTGGAGGTTGGCTTGTTTGCCCTAGTCTGTTTCCAGTAAACATGATGCTTGAGTGTGTGGGGTGTGGAGTGTCAACACCAGTGTGTGTGTGTGTTTGTGTACTCTATTAGCATAGAACCACAGAACAAACCCCAGGGACAATGCCTAGGACGGTGCCATGCCTTGATCACCGTAATTATCTTTCTGATTGCATTTTATTATGATGTTGTAAAACATGCTATTTTTATTATTCACAAAAACATGTTTCTCCCGCTGCCCTTCAGGTAGAATAACAGTTCTCCATTCCATTCTATACCGTGCCATTCCGCAGTGTGAGCAGGATTCCTCAGTCAAGACTTGCATGCCCCGGGGAGAGCTAATTACCCTTATCTGAAATGACCATCACCAGGATGCATCAGCAGGAGTCTTCATTTAATCTTAGCATTAACTAGCCTGGCCTGATGAGTGTGGAAGAGGGAGACATCAGTTGGTGCTTAWGGTCGGGAAGACCCTCGGGTCAGAAAACACACAATGCCGGCACCTTCCAACTGATTGCAACAGTCAGGTAATTATATAACTTCAAGATAGTTAAATAAAGGTTKAATAAAAAATACAAATAAAAGATTAAATTGTAGCTGTAGCTATCCAAGAGATATTTTACCTAATGCATAAAAACAACAAGGGCGGGTCTTGTCTAAAATTTGTTTTACACATTTGAGAGAATAATTTCCAGCCATGCTAAACACATATTTCATAATTTATATAAAGTTCACTGAGATTTCTTTATTTAGCTAAAAGCACAAATATAAAATGCATCCCATGTTTCCCCCCTGTACAGCTTTCTTTTTATAAATTGCATTAAAATCCTATTTACATTGCAAGGCAGGTAAGCAAAAGAAACAGCTTTCATGACAAATATACGAATAAAAACTAGTCCTTTTTTGTAGACAGACTTAACATGAACAAAACGCTTAGCAACGTAATCTTTCAAACTCACTTTTAAAGTAACAGATGCAGGGAGAGAGGCATTTGTTCAGTGGTTTGAGTGCAAAAACATACAAAATTTGACAACATAGGACTAATCAGAATTGATAGAGCACTAACAATATTGTCCCTTTTGAGTCCCTGCCATTCACACAGAAATACGTGATAGCCAGTAAAGGCCCTGTTTATTTTGGATTGGCACAAGCCTGGTCGGACGCAGGGTCCAATGGTGTGTGAGGGGTGAAGGGTCATCAGCTGAGATGCAGGTGAGGGTGCTGGTGGAGTTGGGTGACCAGCTCCTCCTCTGTAGGCTCTTGAATTTGTTCTCTGGAAGGTACAGTGTAGTTTTAAAGACAGGACACGAAACTGTGTCAAGAGACACACAACGAGTTGAAGCGAAGCACGCTCATGCGAGCGGCTGCTGTAGTCCACAACGTGCATTTAGGGACGGGCATTAAGGGTTGCTCTTCTGACTTGTCCCTGCTAAACATATCAACCACACCGTCAGCAAATATTTTAGCGACATGCGTTTAGTTAAGCCATTAAAGAGGTAGGCGGATGTTTTTGCTACCAATTATATTAGTGATGGGGWAAAAATTGATACAGTTACATATCGCAATATTATTTGTGACGATATTATATCGATACTTTGACTAGTAACGATTTTTACAAAAAAAATGCGAGTCGGCTGTACCTGCACCTAAACACCTAAAGCTGTACCTGCGCCTATCCTATAAATAGTGAGCCAACATGTTTTCAACGCTTTCATTTCCATGACTGATCAAGGCTCTCTCTTGTCACTCTGCAGCAGACATGGTGAGCAATATGTTTGGAATATCGAATCGCGAACAAAATTGCAGTATCGCAATAAAATCGTGAGAATCGCAATACATATCATGTCGGCATCTAAGTATTGTGATAATATCATATCGTGAGGTCCCTGGTAATTCCCAGCCCTAAATGATATAATTAATTATCTGCAAGCTAGGTCATGAAAAAATACTTGCCCTTTAAGAGTTTGCTATCAGAAAGCTCACCAGACACAATTGCCCAGATAAAAGCATTTCCGAAGATTTTTGGGAAAAGTGATACAGTAGTGAAATGTGAGTAGCCAAAGAGCATGGTTTTAGGCAGTGCCTTTTGATGCTAAATGACGTACAGCCAAAACATTTGACTGCATTCACAGAGAACTGGCAGAACCGCTGACAGTGAGGGCATCCCAGTTTGTGACTGGGATAGGCCTAAAACCAACACCAAATAGTAGGAATATGCAACCGCCCAGACAACAAACAGAAGCAAAAAGCCAGAGCGGAGTTAAAAAAGCAACCTACCTGAACATGAGCTGGACAGTGGTCTCATAGCCTGTTCGCTCAACGTCCGCCACTGAACATGTGACACTTCGGTCCCACTTATAGATGAAGTTCTTTCACATAAAACGGAAGATTCATTGAGCTTACATCTTTTCAGAAAACATCTTGCACTTAAACTACAGTAAGTACAGATCAGGCCAGCATAAGTTCATACATACCTCCAAGATGAGAGCCACAAACAAGTTGACCCACATGACAGAGGAGGTAAGCCACCAGGAGACAAAATAGACCTTGGACCACCTGGGAGGAGAGAAGAAACCTGATCAACTGTTTACATGGACACATCCCCATTACCCATAATCACTGTTTTACAAACGGAGCCCCATGCACAATTAACTTGTCTTCATCCTCTTTAAGCAGGGCAAATAACGAACGTGAACTATGGCCCCACTCCTACATGTATTTTCACTGTTACTAGCCTTGTTCCTGAGTTGAGTACAAAAGCTTATTTAACCAACCAAACATTTGCAATTTTTCGGGAACAACTGGAATTAGATAAATATTATGAAGTGGGAGCTCACTAAAGTAAGGCATGGCCCAAAATGAAAAGGACTGATGTGCTTCAGCGTCAACTGCTGCCCTCTAGTGGATAGGGAAACGAATTGAAGCGTCTGACAGTTGGATCATAAAACTCATGTACGGATTTGTATTATTGTTGGCTTACTCTGTGGTGTATCTGGTGTAGGCATCCATAAACACCTGCCAGTTATTCACCACCATGATGTTGTAAAGGAGGACGAGGGAAGACTGAGCAAAACCGAGGGAGAGGAGAAAGAAAACACAGGTTAGTGTCCACTCTCTCTCTCTCAACATTTAGACACAATTTAAAGATTCATTTGATTGATCAGGACTGAAATGTCAACATACCCACCATGGTATTTTACGGGTGTCTTTTAAAAGTTACTTCAGTGCATTATCCCCTTGAGAGGTTACCCCCACAACACTAGCCTTCTCAGTCAGAGCCAGTACAGATGAGGCACAGATAGAATGCCAACCATGTGTTTTACAGTTTCATTCCCTCCAAAGTCTATTCTCATTAAACCGGTCTCTTACAACAGTAGAGCGAATATTCGCCTTGAGCTAAACCTCCCCTGTGTTCTCTGCCTATGATTCTACTTCACGGGCTGGCAGAGCGAGAGACAAGAGAAGGGCACCCACAGCAAAGTCGTCAAAGTTGTTTGGCCAGTAGCCCAGCTGCTCGTAGGAACCACACTCCATGGTGAAGTTAATGGTGATGTTCTCCATACTGGAATTGGACATCACACTGTAATGAATACGTACAAAATAACTTCCAATTACCTCACACAGTAAACACATTAAAACAGCCATATTAGCTACTGTATGAGGCCATTGCTACTTTTGATGTTTGTGAATAGTGTACAAGCTTTCAAATACATAATTGTCAAACTGTACCTCATCTTCCCTGGAGCTGTGATGGCTCCCTGGAACAGCCAGATGCCAAGGACAGCAAACACATAGAACACCACCTAAAGAACAAACAGGATGTTAGCTGTGATAGGGAATCCATGATGTCCAGCAAATAGACGCCTAGTGTATGGATATGCATTTAAAATGACTAGCTGGATGAGAGAACGAAAGAGAAAAAAACAGTGTCATTGTGTCACTCACCACTAGTATTCCTGCAAAAGCTCGGAGGTTTTTCACCAGGTCAACCAAAGTACTCGCTACAAGGGCCATCAGCTAAAAGAGGCATTAAAACACAAGGATGACTATTTATATATTGTAATACCAACATGCATAACCAGAGATGATAAAGACATTGGCTGTACCGGCATGAATTTACAACAATACAACTCTATTGACATAGAGTACACCAAAATAGAGCAAAAGTCAAGCAATAAACCATTTCCACCACTAGGTGGAGCAAAATACAACATATACAATGGTCTTATCACATATATTGAAAATGATGGCACTAATACTACCCAGCGGCACCACTTCCTCACCTTGATATCAGGGATGATTCGGAGGAAGCGGACGACGATGAGCATATTGACCAGACGCACCATTTCCCACAGAGACATCAGACCACGCGACGCTGGGTTCCTGGGACAACCACACAACACAAAGGTGTATTCAATCTCACAGTGTTACTTAGTTTCTTATCTATTATCATTCATAGCATTTTAWTCAGTAACTCTCTTCCTCTGCTATGTTTATCACTATGTAACATATCTTCATGTCCATGTTTCTGTTGCTGTTTTAGACCATCCCCATGTACCTGTGTGTGAGTGTGTGTGTAAACAAAGTACCTCTTTCATCACTATTGTAACTCTATATACAAATGAGCACCATCCTTCAAGACAATTTCATTATACAGAATGCATTTGTTGAGTGAGAAATATGACCGAAGTGAAGACACCAACCATTTAGGAAATGGAAGCCTGTAGGTGGCAAAAATGGTGATCTGAAGGACCTGTAAAAAATAAAAATAAAATACTTTCAGTTATATTACCAAGACAGAAATATGCTTAAAGGGGCAGTATGTAGCTTTTTGGGGCGACCCGACCAGATTCACATAGAAATGTGAGTTATAGATTTGAGAAGCGGTAGACCCATTCTATGTGCGCTTTTTCTATGCTCCCCGTTAAGTTACGTTTTAGCGTCTTTTTTCTTTCGGTTTTGTACACCAGCTTCAAACAGCTGAAAAAAACAATATATTTGGTTATTGAAAATATATTTCAGAGCAGTTTAGATTGTACAATGATTCTCTACACACACTATACATTGTCAAACTGAAATTAGGAGAAGCATTGAAATTGTAGAGTGATTTCTACATATTGCACCTTTAATATGTTTCCTGTCATTTACAGAATATCTTACCAGAAGGCAAACTGTGAGAAGTCCATCAAATATGTTGTTTCTGTATGACAGGTAGCCTTTCCACCCAAAGGCTAATATCTTTAGACTCATCTCCATCAGGTAGTATAGAATAAAGAAACAGTTAATAACTTCCATGTAGTAGTCATCCCGCTCTGCAATGGACTTCTCGGAATCAAGCACCAGTATGGTCTGCAACACACCGAGAGAAACAGAGAGACCAAACAAGTTGAGCCTCGGTCTAATATGCTGGACAAACAAACAACAGGTCCTGGACTTACACAGATGCACATGACATTGGCCAGGGCCACGGCGTTGCCCACTATCATTACATAGTAGTGGCTGAAAACCAACTGAAGCCTCTGGAGGAGTGGAGAGTTGTACTCTGGCTTTGGAGGGTGCTGCAGGAGAAAGACAATGAAGACTCGTCAAATCATACAGGAGCAATCTAGCTATCATTTAGACAAGTAAAATAAGCCAGTTTAGAACCAACAATGAAGTTCATCCAAAACAGTAACATTGATCTGGTGAAGAAGCACAGAGTAGTTAATGAGATGTGGCTCCACCTCTTTGATGCGGTCCTTGTCCAGCTCATCAAAAAGACTCCGGAAGGCCTCCCACTGGATGAAGCCATCTGACAACTGCTGCACTCTCTACAGGAAGAGAGATAGAGAGAGAGAGAGAGAGAGAGAGAGAGAGAGAGAGAGAGAGAGAGAGAGAGAGAGAGAGAGAGAGAGAGAGAGAGAGAGAGAGAGAGAGAGAGAGAGACAGGGAAACAGGCACATTCAAAGGGAGTTATATTCAAATGTTTATCCACATGTTCTAAAGATTTGCACTGTAGTCTTTTCTCACCTTGATGATGGCTTGTCTGTAGTAGGACTTCATTTGTACCCTCGCCATGACCTGCAAAGATGCATCCACCCGCACACGCTCTCTGGAAGGGACAAGATGTAAGGCCATTCAGTGTGTGTGTGTCTTTGTGTGAGTAGGGCTTAAGGATAAGAGAATAGGCAGTCTTACACATGCTCCTCTGAGTGTGTAGCGTCGTGACCCCGCCCCTGGCAGGACATGACCTCAAAGGCAGCTCTGATGCCAAGTCTCCTCCTTAGGATGGATGCCTGGACAGACATCTGCCACAAGAGAACAGTTTCATCATGATATTCTATGGGGTTTACACTGTACCTTAAAATGCACTGATATTTAAATCATATCAGTCCAGTGCCAGTCTTAAACTCACCAGCAGGTATCCCCTGAACTGGTTGTAAATGATGGCAGTTAGTAAGTTCATCAAGAAGTAGGTTCCTGGAAGCAGTAAATAGGACAAATTAACAACAGACTGTGTTACCACTCAATCTGTTTCATATTTTCCTTGTCCCTGAACAGCTCATTTGGTGGCTAGCTCTTACCAAAACCACTAAAGAGAATGAAGAAGATGGAGTATCCTCGGTTTAAGGAATAGGCCGGAATCATCACTGTTAAAAACATGAAGACAGCTTTAGGTGGAGTAGACAGCTGTATATTGTGCAGCAGAAAATATATGTTTAATTCACTATGACCTACACAGTGAACTTACCATCAGGGTTATTGGCTGTAGTGAGGAGCACCAAGAGAGAGGAGAGAGATGTGGGCAAGTCTCTGAAGTAGGTCTCCCACTCCCCGTTGCGCTTTGGGTTCTAGGGACAAAACAGAGGTAATACGGAGATACTTAACTCCCTTATAACAACAATGTTAAATGGACATCTATTGTGCTTCATCCTGGTCATGTGGGGTGAGTTTCTGTACAGGTCTCTATTCAGGCAGGTGTAATACTACACATCTACAAGCTCTGTTAAAGCCTGTACCACCGAGTGAATAAAACAGTAGTGAGGTAAGGTAAAAAGGCACGTTCAGGCTTGAGAACTGGGCGTCAACAGTACAGCCAGCAGGGTGTAACAGAACGTACCTCTCCTTTCGCAAAGAGCAACATGCCAATCATGGTGAAGAGGCAGAGGTGGAGGGCCAGGAGCAGGATAACACTGGGAGGTAAGAGAGAGAGAGGAGTGGTGCATTAGACACACACCTCTGCAATGACAGTCAAGCCTACATACAGGCATCCATCCTAAGGAGGAGAAGTAGATTAGGGTGCCCTCTGCGGGTCTCACATGTACTGAAACAAGAGTGAATCATGTATCAGTATATAACCCTAAATATAGGAGTTATAGCAGTTTTAGGGAACTATGTATGTGATAACAGAAGTGAGAGTATTTTGAGGTTGATGATCATTGTAAAGCTGTGAAGTGAAGATATGAGATTGAACAAAGTGTTGGTGTTTAACACAAATACCTGGCTATCTCTGGGAGAGTCCTCTTGATGCACTTTAATGTTTTCTTCATCAGGGAGGAGTTTTGAAGGAGGAAGAAGGGCCGAATGAGTCTCCTAACTCGTAAGTTCTGACATCGAACAACAAAGGGAAAGAGCAATATTCCATTTGAGTCTTTGTATTGTAAACCATGCCTTTATCAACTGTCAAGAGACATGTTACAGAGGATGTATAAACCAATATCTTGAATATGATCTCACCTGATCACAATACATGCTCAACGTCAATGTCCAATCAATTACAGATGCTGAGATGGCCAAGATGTAGACCTGTCTCTTATACACATCTAGATGTGTATAAGAGACAGGTATAAACCAATATCTTGAATATGATCTCACCTGATCACAATACATGCTCAACGTCAATGTCCAATCAATTACAGATGCTGAGATGGCCAAGATGTAGACAATCAACCACTTGCATTTCCGAAACTCGTCCCAGCCAATCAAATAGCTCTAAGGACAATAGATTAAGCTCGAGCCATATATATATATTTATTGCAAATAAATACACAAAATTGATGTTTATGTACTTTGAGATTTCTTGTTGCCCATCTACTCTCTTCCCCGTTGACATTGTCAGAAACATGGCCTGATGGTTACCTTGGTAGTGAGGTCAATGGCAAAGATTATGAGGCAGACAATCTCTATGCCCTCTGTCAGGCCACAGGGGGGCTCCCAGGGGGGAGGTCTGAAGCGAGGGTCTGATGTGTAGGAGAAGGACGAGGGCCTCTCGATGAAAGCCAGCATCAAGACGACCGCAATAGTCAGGCCCAGCCCCCTGAGCAACACAGACAGTCATTTAACAATGACACAAAACCTGTGAGAGGGTTTCAAACTGAGAACGGGAAGGCTGATGGTTGGCTTCACCGTCATAAAGTGCTCTTTTCACTAGACTTAACCACAGAGGAAGCTAAGACAGGACAGAGTTAAGTCACCAATGCTGATGACAATACTGAATACTGCACATTGCAGTGAGATGCAGTGCAGAAAGGATATAATGATTGACTTCAGAGGATAGGACAAATATAAGAATAGAAACATGCAGAACAATCCAGAACAATATACTTTGACTCATCACGACAGTAGCGGCTTACCATTGCCATAACCTGGAGTAGTACCACCTGTACAGACGTAATGAGTTTGCATCCACTCTATGATTGATGGATCGGTACTGTAGAACAAGAAACACATTTCATTGTTTTAAACAGCAGTTTAGGGACAGTTCATAATCAACACAAGTCATACAAATAATATATTTCAATCAGTTACAGCGAGAGTTCATACAAAGGATATATATGTTTCACCTGTATGGCGTCCTCAATAAACACAACAGCTTGCTGGAGGTAGAGATCCTCATCAGCTGTGTAAGAGGAGAGGGAAATGATTAAGCAAGTGATGTAAAACAATAGTTTTTCTCAAGCAAATGAAGTCATACTTTGTGTTGATTCAAAAGAAAACATTGAAAACAAACCTATCGACCTATCTGTAGTTTTTCTCAAGCAGATTAATAATAACCACAACCAAAACCTTGCATCTCATGCTCACCTTTTATCAGTGGCCACTGATTATACAACAAAAACAGACTGTTCCACAGAGGTCAAAGTCTGAGCACATATCCTAATCCTACGATAGGCCTGTGTGCATGTGTTTGCAATAAAGTTCAATACATGTCTGAATTCATCTTAATCTTTCAAATATTCCAATTGAATTTTAACCAAGTCTGGATGGATAGTGTGCTTCAAACATCCCTCGCCAAGTCAGGTTAAATTAGCTACCGATTCCAGGCATTTTTCCACAGACCTGATCACACATCTAAATGTCAATTGAACTCTCTTTCACTTACTGGACTGTCACTTCAATTCAATTATTATTTTCAGTTTGGGTCTACAATAATATATCAAATTCATACAGCTATTCTGATCTGTGTCAAGAAGCCATATTATCTCCTGGATTTGTCTTTGTCCCCATTTGTCCCCCTACAAATTAGTGAATTTGGCTATTTCAGCCACACCCGTTGCTGACGGGTGTTTAAAATCGAGCACACCGCCATGCAATCTCCATAGACAAACATTGGTAGTAGAAAGGCCCGTACTGAAGAGCTCAGTGACTTTCAATGTGGCACCATCATAGGATGCCACCTTTCCAACAAGTCTGTTTGTCAAATTTCTGCCCTGCTAGAGCTTCCCCGGTCAACTACATGGCGTTATTATGAAGTGGAAACGTCTAGGAGCAACAACGGCTCAGCKGCAAAGTAGTAGGCCACACAAGCTCACAGAACGCMACTGGCAAGTGCTGAAGTGCATAAAAATGGTCTTTCCTCGGTTGCAACACTCACTACCGAGTTCCAAACTGCCTCTGGAAGCCACGTCAGCACAAGAACTGTTCGTCGGGAGTTTCATGAAATGGGTTTCCATGGCTGAGCAGCCACACACAAGCCTAAGTTCACCATGCACAATGCCAAGTTTTGGCTGGAGTGGTGTAAAGCTTGCTGCCATTGGACTCTGGAGCAGTGGAAATGTGTTCTCTGGAGTGATGAATCACACTTCACCATCTGGCAGTCCGACGGATGAATCTGGGTGTGGCAGATGCCAGGAGAACGCTACCTACCCGAATGCATAGTGCCAACTGTAAAGTTTGGTGGAAGAGGAAGAATGGTAGGGAAATCTTAACGCTATAGCATACAATGACATGCTAGACAATTCTGTGGTTCCAACTTTGTAGAAACAGTTTGGGGAAGGCCCTTTCCTGTTTCAGCATGACAATGCCCCTGTGCACAAAGCGAGGTCCATACAGAAATGGTTTGTCGAGATCAGTGTGGAATAACTTGACTGGCCTGCACAGAGCCCTGACCTCAACCCCATCGAACACTTTTGGGATTAATTGGAACGCTGACTCTGAGACAGGCCTAATCTTTGCCCGACCTCACTAATGCTCTTGTGGCTGAATGGAAGCAAGTCCCTGCAGCAATGTTCCAACCTATAGTGGAAAGCCTTCCCAGAAGAGTGGAGGCTGTTATTGCAGCAAATGAGGGACCAACTCCAAATGAATGCCTATGATATTAGAAAGAGATGTTTGACAAGCAGGTGTCCACATACTTTTGGCAATGTAGTCTATTTTATTACATGACTGCCTTTCAAAAGCTTTGTGTGGGGTGTAAAGTAGAGCTGCACATCATCAGTAAAACGGGACGTTTGAAAAGGGCAGAGTAATCTAGGGCAGGGCCATCCTTGTTCAACAGGATATAACACAATGTGGAGCTTGGCATTTCAACCTGGCTTCAGGGCAATTCATAGGATTTGGGCTGTTTATTGTTTCCCTCCATTTAGTATGACAAGAATGATAGGCTTCATTCAAATTCTCAACATACAGCTGAACCGTTTACCCAGAATCCCACTGCCTCTGCAATGTCACTCCACTGGTCTAACTTTTAAAGGTACATTTTCCAGTCATAATACATGGTCACATGCATGTTTGATAGTGTTTCCCTTTTCAGGTGACTATTATTTTCTTCCCATATTTTGAAAGAACATGTCCTGCCCATAGAGCAATTGTTATTAACCCAGACTGGATGACTCATATTAGACTTTGTTTCCCTCCACACTACCACTGCTGACTACAACCACATTATGTGTCATCACTCATCATGGCTGTCTCTGACAAGGGCAACTTTTCTCAAAATTAGTCCACAATATGCTGCCAAAGAACACTTCCTGTCACCAAGCATCTTAAAGATTTTTTTATAAACACATTGTGGACCACTCAAATAGAGTTTTGAGACATTAAAAACAATTGGTAACACTTTACTTGTAGCATAGCGTCATAACACCTTACAACAAGGTCATAACACATAGTTATTTGTTTATTATTTGTTTTATGGCTGGTTATGACACCTACATAAGAGTGTTAAAACCCACAAAACCTACCACACAAGACAAACCACTCCATTCAAGCATAGCCTACTTGTAAATAGTATGTTTTATAACATTTCCTGAAATTGACCATTTTATTACCATGGCAATTGCACATACATTGATATCAAACATGTGCCTACCCCAATGCTCTGTTGCTGATGACTTGCATGATTTCAAGAGCAGGACAGCATTTGTGACTTATGACTGATATATGGTGATGTATGTGATAGGCCTCTAGACAGTATGAAATTCTATATATAATAATATATATATAAATATATACAGTGGTGTCCGAAATTATTGACAACCTTGATAAAATGAGCAAAAATTACTGTATAAAATAAATAATTTAAATACTGAGCTACATTGTATTCTCAACAAATGGGGAAATTATATTATTTTATACTAATACAATGGCTCAGAAAAATATCTTGTTTAACAAGTAATACCTTTTTTCTCAAAAAGGTAGGGGTAAAAATGATTGACACCCCTGTTTTCAATACCTTTTAATACCTCACCTTGCGGGATAATAGCTGTAGTACTACTGTTGCCTATAACGTTACGATGCATGGGTGGATAGTTACCTAGTAGTTGTGCACACCAACATATGTAGTGATTAACAAACACTAGCTAGGTACTGTAGTTAGCTAGCTACATGAATAGTTGATAGCTAACGTTAGCTATATGTTATGAAAACATTGAGAAAATAAGATTCTAAAGTGTTTGACAATGTGTGAATTCGTTAGCTATTGGTATGTAGCCTTAGATTTTAGTGTGTCTTTCTTTAGCTGTATTACCCCAGTGTTGCATACTCTACTCTGATTTCTGTTCTTTACTTATATTTTTCAGAGAAAGTAGCTAGCTCATGCATCTGTWTCCATTGTGGAGGTTAAGGCTTTGGAGGGAGGCTGCCATAAAAAAACGTGGGAGTCTAACTTCCTGTGAGTGACCTCAAAGACAAATGTCCGGGCCTGTTTCAGCCCACTCGCGTCAAATTACAGTTGAATGACAATAGACAATAATTAATGTAAGGATTAATCATTATTCTTTGTCTTGACCTGAGATACTCATCACAGCATCAGTCACAAATCTCTCTGTTTCTTTCTCTCACAGATTGAGAAGGAATTCAGAAGGATTACTACAACCATCCCGGCTTCAGTCCACCTTCATGGAGAAGCTGGATCATTACAAGACTTGTCCTTGTTAAGATGAGAGGTGCTGCCAGGAGATACAGAGCATCCTGGAAGTGCTACGGGGTATGCGCTCACGGTAGTCACATTACAGTCAATAATTACATTTGGTGACAATTTGGTTGACCGTAGTATACAACCATTTTAATTCCATCTCATGTCAGTGTAACACCGTCCAGACAAGAGACTGGGTGATCAGTGGCCTGATCGTATACTTCGGCGAAAGGGTAGAGGATCGTATCATATGTCACATGTCACAACAGGTCTAAGTATGTGTAATGACAGCGTTGTGAAAATATTATGTCAGTTATGACATAAAATGGTTATGACCGTGTTATAACATGTTAGGAAGCTATGCTTCAAGGCGAAAGGGTAGAGGACCGTATCATATGTCACATGTCACAACAGGTCTAAGTATGTGTAATGACAGCGTTGTGAAAATATTATGATAGATTATGTCAGTTATGACAAAATGGTTATGACCGTGTTATAACATGTTAGGAAGCTATGCTTCAAATATTGTGAACTACTGAAACGCTTACCCCCTTCGACACAGCAATACTCTGCAGCAACCGAGTAGGACAGACGTCTTGTCTTTGGGGATCCCTTTTCAAGGTGATCATTGTTGTCAGGGTGGGAGCCGTAGTTAATGCTTCCAGTCAGCAGTGGTTCCGATTCCATCTAGTATATTTGACCAAACTAAGCGAGTGTTAACTTGTTTATGCGGCGCCTGTAACTCAGATAAAACAAACTGAACCTCCGCCAAGTGTAAATGGACAGTTTTAGTGAAGAAAATGAGAACTATACTGGAACTGTCAGAGAGACAGAAAACATGTTATGCTGTCAAAAACGTGTAAATTCGTTAAATCCATAGTTTTATATTTACAGACAGTTTCTCCACTTACGACTGTACGGGAAATCTGTTTTTAGCAAACGAACTAGCTAGCCTACTCCTCCCTGTGTTCTCAAGTATCACTTTTCACCAGCTGGTGACTCACCGCGCCACTGAGCTATATCGCGCGTAACTCAAGAGTAGCCTGTCCCCAAAGTAGCTCTTCATTTAAAACAATGGTAGRCTACTTAAGGTCTAGTGGTAGTTTACTCTCTATTTTGTTAGTCAGCAGCTTTCTACGCGCCAATAAAAGGGGTGCGTAGAAGACGTTTCACACTTACTCGTTTTCGGTTTGCCACTTCCTTGGTAGTAAATGTTACCACTTAAGACTCATGTAATACACATCATTGATAACAGTACAAAACAAGATAAAACGTGTTTAATAGTAAAGCTGTACATCACTATTTCAATAAACAAGTGTATTGTATTTGAACCTGAGAGAATAGACTGTTGTGAATATTTTTAACAAGACATTGTTACTCCTTTTGACCTCCAGTTTAAGCTGGCCTAGAGCATGTAGAACGACAACATAATTAATGCACATCATGCTGAACCACTGACACAAAATACTCATTTTGAATACCCTTAATTGTTAGAGTCTATAATATCAATCAATAACCTAGGTCTATTTTCAGAAATTAGAATACTGTACCGTAAGAAGGCATTGTGTGTACAGTAAGAGTGTTTGGAGTTGCACTACAGTGTTTATTGTCACAGTTCAGATGAGTTCTTTGGGATTTTGCTCTGGCATTGGGAGGAGCCTTAGTCGTGGTAGTCATTCCCAACCTCCATCTTGGACACCTGTGTATGAAATAACAATATTTATTTATTTTATTGAACCTTTATTTAATTAGGCAAGTCAGTTAAGAACAAATTCTTATTTACAATGACGGCCTACCAAAATGCCTCCTGCGGGGACGATTAAAAAAAATAAAAAATAAAATTATATATATTATACACATACACACTACKGTTCAAAAGTTTGGGTGTTTTGAAACAAAAGACAGATTTTTGTCCATTAAAATAACATAAAATTGATCAGAAATACAGTGTTGACATTGTTAATGTTGGAAATTACTATTGTAGCTGYAAAGGTCAGATTTTTTATGGAATATCTACATAGGCGTACAGAGGCCCATTATCAGCAACCACAGTCTGTACCCGCAAAACACCAGTCTCAACGTCAACAGTGAAAAGGCGATTCTGGGATGCTGGCCTTTTAGGCAGAGTTGCAAAGTAAAAGCCATATATCAGACTGGCCAATAAAAATAAAAGATTAAGATGGGCAAAAGAACACAGACACTGGACAGAGGAACTCTGCCTTAGGAGGCCAGCATCCCGGAGTCGCCTCTTCACTGTTGATGTTGAGACTGGTGTTTTGCGGGTACTATTTAATGAAGCTGCCAGTTTAGGACTTGTGAGGCGTCTGTTTCTCAAACTAGACACTCTAATGTACTTGTCCTCTTGCTCAGTTGTGCACCGGCGCCTCCCACACCTCTTTCTATTCTGGTTAGAGACAGTTTGCGCTGTTCTGTGAAGGGAGTAGTACACAGCGTTATACGAGATCTTCAGTTTCTTGGCKATTTCTGACATGGAATAGCCTTCATTTCTCAGAACAAGAATAGACTGACGAGTTTCAGAAGAAAGGTCTTTGTTTCTGGTCATTTTGAGCCTGTAATTGAACCCACAAATGCTGATGCTCCAGATACTCAACTAGTCTAAAGAAGGCCAGTTTTCAGCTGTGCTAACATAATTGCAAAATGGTTTTCTAATGATCAATTGGCTTTTTAAAATGATAAACTTGGATTAGCTAACACAACATGCCATTGGAACACAGGAGTGATGGTTGCTAATAATGGGCCTCTGTATGCCTATGTAGGTATTCCATTAAAAATCTGCAGCTTCCAGCTACAATAGTCATTTACAACATTAACAATGTCTACACTGTATTTCTGATCAATTTCATGTTATTTTAATGGACAATTTCCCCCCCCTATTTTCTTCCACAAACAAGGACATTTCTAAGTGARCCCAAACTTTTGAACAGCAGTTTATATACAGTGGCAAGAAAAAGTATGTGAACCCTTTTGAAATACCTGGATTTCTGCATAAATAAGTCATKAAATTTGATCTGATCTTCAGTTAGGTCACAACAATAGACGAACACCATCTGCTTCAACTAATAACACAAACAAGTATACGTTTTAATGTSTTTATTGAAAACACTGTAAATATTTACAGTGCAGGGTAGAAAAGGTATGTGAACCCTTGGATTTAATAACTGGTTGACCCTCCTTTGGCAGCAATAACCTCAACCAAACATTTTCTGAAGTTGCGGATCAGACCTGRACAACGGTCAGGCGGAATTTTGGACCATTTCTTCTTCACAAAACTGTTTCAGTTCAACAATATTCTTGGGATGTCTGGTGTGAACTGCCCTCTTGAGGTCATGCCATAGCATTTCAAATCGGGATGAGGTCAAAACTCCAGAAGGTGTATTTTCTTCTGTTGAAGCCATTCTGTTGATTTACTTCTGTGTTTTGGGTCGTTGTCCRGCTGCATCACCCAACTTCTGTTGAGCTTCAATTGGCGGACAAATAGCCTAACATTCTCCTGCAAAATGTCTTGATAAACTTGGGAATTCATCTTTCCATCGATGATAGCAAGCTGTCCAGGCCCTGAGGCAGCCCCAAACCATGATGCTCCCTCCACCATACTTTACAGTTGGGATGAGGTTTTGATGTTGGTGTGCTGTGCCTTTTTTTCTCCACACATAGTGTTGTGTGTTCCTTCCAAARAACTCAACTGTATTTTCATCTGTCCACAGAATATTTTGCCAGTAGCACTGGGGAACATCCAGGTGCACTTTTGCAAACTTCAGACGTGCAGCAATGTTGTTTTTTTGGACAGCATTGGCTTCTTCCATGGTGTCCTCCCATGAACTTCATTCTTGTTTAGTGTTTTAGGTATCGTAGACTCGTCAGAGATGTTAGCATGTTCCAGAGATTTCTGTAAGTCTTTAGCTGACACTAGGATACTTCTTAACCTCATTGAGCAGTCTGCGCTGTGCTCTTGCAGTCATCTTTGCAGGACGGCCACTTCTAGGGAGAGTAGCAACAGTGCTGAACTTTCTCCATTTATATACAATTTGTCTTACCATGGACTGATGAACATCAAGGCTTTTAGAGATACGTTTGTAACCCTGTCCAGCTTTATGCAAGTCAACATATCTTAATCTTAGGTCTTCTGAGATATATTTTGTTTGAGGCATAGTTCACACCAGGCAATGCTTCTTGTGAATAGCAAACTCACATTTTGTGATTATTTTTTAGAGGGCAAGGCAGCTCTAACCAACATCTCCAATCTCATCTCATTGAATGGGCTCCAGGTTAGCGGACTCCAGACTCCAATTAGCTTTTGGAGAAGTCATTAGCCTAGGGGTTCACATACTTTTTACAACTTACACTGTGAATGTTTAAATTATGTATTCAATATAGACAAGAAAAATACAATAWMTTMTGTGTWATTAGTTTAAGCACACTATGTTTGTCTATTGTTGTGACTTAGATGAAGATCKGATCAAATTTGAWGACCAATTTTMGAAGAAATCCAGGTAATTCCAAAGGGTTCACATACTTTTTCTTGKCACTGTATATACATTTTGGACAAAACACACATCACGACAAGACAACACTACATAAAGYGAGACCTAAGACAACAACATAGCAAGGCAGCAACACATGACAACACAACATAGTAGCAGCACAAAACATGGTACAAACATTATTGGGCACAGACAACAGCACAACGGGCAAGAAYGCAGAGACAACAATACATCARGCAAAGCAGCCARAACTGTCTGTAAGAGTGTCCATGATTGAGTCTTTGAATGAAGAGATTGAGATAAAGCTGTCCAYTTTGAGTGTTTGTTGCAGCTCATTCCAGTCGCTWGCTGCAGTGAACTGAAAAMASYAGCGACCCAGGGATMTGTGTGCTTTTGGGACCTTTAACAGTGACTGGCAGAACAGGTGTTGTATGTGGAGGATGAGGGCTGCAGTAGATTTCTCAGATAGGGGGGAGTGAGGCCTAAGAGGGTTTTATAAATACGCATCAACCAGTGGGTCTTGCAACGGGTATACAGAGATGACCAGTTTACAGAGGAGTATAGAGTGCAGTGATGTGTCCTATAAGGAGCATTGGTGGCAAATCTGATGGCCGAATGGTAAAGAACATCTAGCCGCTCGAGAGCCCCCTTACCTGCCGATCTATAAATGATGTCTCCGTAAACTAGCATGGGTAGYATGGTCATCTGAATCAGGGTTAGTTTGGCTGTCTGGTGTGAAAGAGGAGCGATTGATATGTGCTGAGAGAAGGACAGTGTACCYTCTAGCCATACTCCCAAGTACARGTATGAGGTGARTACRTCAAGCTCTAAACCCTCAGAGYTAGTAATAACACCTGTGGGAGGAGGGGCATTCTTCTTACCAAACCACATGACCTTTGTTTTGGAGGTGTTCAGAACAAGGTTAAGGGTAGAGAAAGTTTGTTGGACACTAAGAAAGCTTTGTTGTAGAGCGTTTAACACAAAATCCAGGGAGGGGCCAGCTGAGTATAAGACTGTATCATCTGCATATAAATGGATGAGAGAGCTTCCTACTTCCTGACCTATGTTGTTGATGTAAATTAAGAAGAGCGTGGGGCCTAGGATCGAGCCTTGGGGTACTCCCTTGGTGACAGGCAGTGTAACTTACCATGTTCAGTGGACATTCACAATTCTTGTGAGATTAAATGAAATCCGAAAAAGCCGTTGAGGGAACAACCAAATGTGAGAGATCCACAGTAAAAAAATCCTGAGTGGCGCAGGYGTCTAAGGCACCGCATCGCAGTGCTAGAGTTGTCACTACAGACCTAGGTTCTATCCCGGGCTGTATCACAACCGGACGTGATTGGGAGTCCCATAGGGTTGCGCACAATTGGCKCAGCGTCGTCCGGATTAGGGGAGGGTTTGACCGGGGGTAGGCCGTCATTGTAAATAAGAATTTGTTCTTAACTGACTTGCCCAGTTAAATAAAGGTCAAATAAAACAAAATGTCATGTTGACTGTCAGATCCCCACCTGATTATCAATGGCTCTGAACTGCCAGGACCAGCGAGTGTTGTAGAGGAATGGCCTGAGGTCAAAGCGGTTGTCATCGCAGCCATAGCTCTCAGCGTGGTAGGATGGTGTCACAGTTGTCATTTTGTGTCTGTTCACAGAATACATCTGGAAAAAGTGTTTCACTTTGGCCGCCACCTGAAATGTCAAATGGTCAGAAGAAGTGTTATTCTCAAATCATACAATTAGATAGCATACACCGAGTGTACAAAACATTATGAACACTTCTTTCCATGACCGACTAACCAGGGGAATCCAAGTGAAAGCTATGATCCCTTATTGATGTCACTTGTTAAATCCACTTCAATCAGTGTAGATGTAGGGTAAGACACAGATTAAAGAAGGACCTTTAATCCTTAAGACAATTGAGACATGGATTGTGTATGTGTGCCATTCAGAGGGTGAATTGGCAAGAGAAAATATTTCAGTGCCTTTGAACAGGGTATGGTAGTAGGTGCCAGGCGCACCGGTTTGTGTCAAGAACTGTAACGCTSCTGGGTTTTTCACGCTCAACAGTTTCCCATGTGTATCAAGAATTGTCCACCACCCAAAGGACATCCAGCCAACTTGACACTACTGTGGGAAGCATTGGAGTCAACATGGGCCAGCATCCCCGTGGAGCGCTTTCGACACTCAATTAGGAAGGTGTTCTTAATGTTTTGTCCACTCAGTGTAAACATGACTGTGTGAAACAGAACACTATCATTGAGATTTTTCCTAATTTTACATGGCAGACATCTAATAGTATGAAAATAGTAAAAGGTGTGCGATACAGGGGTGTAGAGTGACCTGTAGAGGGGAGAGGGCCTCCCTCCATGTGTGGATGAGTTTGCAGAACATGCTGTACGGGCCACACTTGGAGATCTTCCTGAGCCGGCCAATCACAGACAGCTCCGAGTATGTCATCCCCATATCAGACTAATGAGAGGGGGACACAGAGAGAGCAAGAGAGAGGACGACAGCAAGGGATAAGGAGGAGGTCAGATTACACCATAACTGAACAAACCATGTGCGCAGATGACATCCCTGAAGAGACATTAATTTTCCAAGCTTGTGAGGTGGTATATATAGACAGGGGAAGTTGAGTCACACAGTCACAGAAGAAAAACATGGTGGGACAATAACAACAGTAGTCAAGCTGAATAGAGCTGAGGGTTTATGGTATGACTTTCACCTGTAAGTCTGAAATGTCAACTTTTCTTAATACGTATACAGAACGGTCAATCATAGCAGTGTGTGCACAGTATGTGAGGAAAATAAATAAATAGAAAGAAAAATAAGTTGTCACTTCATATGTGGTTGGCCCACACGCACAACGATCAACATAATCAGAGGGCCCAAGGCCACATCTGGCTCTACTTGAGGTGACATGCTGACTCGTTACCTCATCAGTCTGCGACACCTGGCCGTCCGTCAGGGGCTCCAGCTCTGCAGTGGGAGGTGCAGCCATGATACTACAGAGGACATAAAGACAGTTGCCAACATGGTGAGTCTCCTGACATTATACTGACTGTTTTGTATTGTCCCAGAGAAGAAGACGGGTTTGCAGAGCAGCGTGCTTCACCTTTTGAGGGCGGTGAGCTGGAACTGTTCGACACAGTACTGCAGGAAGCTTTTTAGGTCTGTCTTACTGATGCCCCCAATGGGATTGATGTCAGCACTGGAGCAGTCATACTTAGTGAAGTAGCCAGTGAGGCTGCAGAATAGAGGGGTATTGAGGTGAAGGTCAAATACAGAGAGGGGTCTATACAAAGAGGGATCATACACTTTTTGTACTTTTCTGTTGGACTGAAGCAGACAGCACATAGTAAAAAAAACAATTTAATAAAGAAACATTGACATTCTCTAGTACTCACTAACCTCTCATCCACATTGGCTGAGCCAAGGACTAGGAGGCCACCAGGTTTCCCCTCTGCCCACTGACTGAGCTGAGCAAAGAGATAGGCCAGAATCATCCTGATTCGGGCCTGGAAGGGACAGGATAGTGGATAAGGGTTTCATACAATTCACACACCACACAATTGCTTACTCAGATCAGACCGTTTAACTGGTACATGATAGTGTGAGGATTGTGGTGAGCATGTGTGAAAATGCAAGTAAATGGTGCGATTAAAGAGAAATACAAGCGAGGGGAAAAGCTCTGCTCATCTCAGAAACKATTTTTTGGGTTCATTTTGCAATAACGGGTTTCTGCTTTGTTGAAGTGTTTCAGGTAACACCTGAACAATGTACTGGAGTACTCCTTGACACTCAACCCACCTGCACATTCTGTAGGGCAAGGTTTTCTCTTGTGCTTCCACCGTTAGCACGGAACTGGGGACACTTTCCCGTAACCATGGAGAAGATTCCCAGCATGCCTTTCACTGCCATGTCGATGTTGAGGTTCATGTGTGAGCTGAATAAACAAGATAAATACAAAGCAGAAAAAAATACTTTTGAAGAAAAGCATAAGGTGAGATTTAGAACAGATGCGAGTCTCATTGTGTTCTAATTTGTTATTCTGTAACCTGCCCAACTATGATGGGGCCAGTGATGCTCACCTGCCAACCTGAGAMGCCAGCTCTTTGGCCCTGTTACGGGTTCCTTCTGAGGAGTTCTCACTGGCCATGTAGCAGGTGGTAAAGATGCGTCCGCACAGCTCCCGTGMGTCCCGGGGGGTGTAGGACACATCATTCACTACCCGTTGAACATCCTCCAGCACCTGGGTGTCTGATACAGGGAGAGGGAGGGAAGAAGCTGAAGCTGTAGCTGTCAGAAGCTGTAGTGACAAACTCTGAATGCAATGTCAAACTTTAAAATAGGAGCCATGTGCTTTTGTGGGACACAACAAAACACTATGGGCCTGTACAGTATCCAGTCCAGTACTCACTGCCATCTCTGACTGCCTGGCAGACCAGRACACACATGGAGTAGACAATGCAGGCTGTAGAGGAACTGTCCACACCACCACTGAGAGGCAGGAGGAAACCAGCCTGGAGCAGGGAATAACAGGAGTGTTTATGGATAGAGATAGACAGACAATATAAATATTCAGTACATTTTGTATATTTGTATATTTAGTACAAATATTCAGTAATAAGCAGGTACGCATAAGCACATTTACACATCATTTAAACCAAATATAGCACTACTCACCTGACCACTTCTCCTCAGGTAGTCCCAAAGCCAACATGCTGGCCCCAGGCTGAAGACACCAAAGACAAGAACACAGAAACACGCATGTGCATGTATTTGACATGGGTCAAATTGCAGGTTAGAATGAAGGCCCTGTGCTGTTTGTCACATGAAGGGAAGGGTATATATGTGTACACTGTAAACTGTAAAGAGGTGGGCAGTCACATGATCTGGAAAGTAGCTTWAAAAAAAAAAGGTTTCTCTAGTTTTAACTTCTCTCAGACAGGGATTGGCTCCACCAAAGACAGGCAGCTCAGTTTCAGACACAAAGGGAGCAGTCAGGGTAAATGAATGTCACACGCCAAGCTCCTGAATCCAATGTGTGGCAATATAGTAGGCTGCTATCYCTGTCTGTTTCCAATGATTCCATGGTGAAAAAAACGAAATACAGGGAGACACAGTCAAAAATAGCTACTATTTATTATGGGAAGCATTTAAGCACACAACACTCTTGTGATCACAGTCTTTGTCAGGGGGTACCATACCTAATCTCCTCCTCAGGGGTGTGGAACTGCCACTCAATGGGCTGGTGAGTGGGGAGGTAGACATCTTCACAATCAGACAGGGAGAAGTCCACTTTGACTCGATGGCACGGCTTGTGCTCATACTCCTGGACACAGTGGAGCAGAGGACATATCAGCAAACCATGTGACATTTAAAATGTAACCGGCATGCTATTTTGAGTCTGAGTCAATAACTGAAGGGACTCTCTCTGTGTACCCAGTATAGGGAGGAAAGACGACACCGGACAGAGACAGAGCCTTGGGTTGAGGAGTTGAACAGGATTACCTCTGGTTCCCCTTGTGTGGCTAGTTTCACTTGGGGAGTAATGCGTTTCTGAATCACACCTACCATTTCTGAGAAGTAAAAAGTTCCCTGTTTTGAAGAGAGATGTCAGCTCACCACGTGTGGGTGGCAATGCTCTCCTCTGTAGCTGCGGACATCCTCCAGATCCAGAATGGCAGTCACAACCTCCTGCAACACACACACACACACACACACACACGCACGCACAGTCCAAGAGTTCACTTTGGGAATGGCTAGCATTAACGATAACATTATACAACATGCTGACTTGGCCAACCATATAATCAAACACAGCTCACCCTGGTGTGTGAAGTGAGGGTGAAATAACAGGCTGTAAGATATTCTCACATTTACATTCTGTTATGTTTAACCTGTCCTTACCACGTCATCCAGGGAGAACTGTCTTCCCTGGGCCACTATGTCCCCGTTGATGGCCACCGTAGCACAACCATCATAGTAGAGTCTGTCTCCATCACAACCCTTCTGATTGGCAAACATGTAGATCCCCCCACTCTGTGCAAAACAACAACACACTTGTCCTTAGTCCACTTGTAATATCAGAAACCGCTCAACATCATTACTATGCAATAACATTTTACTAAAATAACATGTAACAACAATGTTGTTATCTAGTAATTAGTGTTATTWCACACGTCTAGGATCAATGTGATGATAAGTGTTACCCAAACTCATACTAAGCAAAATATACATGTAGGCAAAACACTATGAACTGGAGCAGTATTATAATGACAAAACAGTGCCTCCAAGTGGTTACTGGGCAGGCAACATGCAGTACCTCTATTCTCACTAAACATACTGCATAACAGGGGTACTCAACTCTTACCCTACGTGGTCCGGAGCCTGCTGGTTTTCTGTTCTACCTTATAATTAATTGCACACGCCTGGTGTTCCAGGTCTAAATCAGTCCCTGATTAGAGGGGAACAATAAAAAAATGCAGTGGAACTGGCTTCCAGGTCCAGAGTTGAGTTTGAAGGGCTGTATAACATGTGCGTGTATTCATGCATGTGTCCGTCCGTCCGTTCGTTCGTGTGTGTATGGTCACCTTCGTGGTGGCTGACTTAACCAGGTTGACTCTGTGGTCTGCCTTGCGTAGCTCGTGGTAGCTGGCTGAGGAGTTGGTGAAGATCTCCACACCGTCCAGACCCATGTCCACATGGGGGCTGCCAAGCACATGACATTCCCACATACATCATTACATACCGTAGCTTACTAGAAAAACACACACACARTGTATATATTTATTCACATATGCAATCTCACTTAATCTCTCAAAAACATTTGAGCTCTCCTTCAATCCATTACACAAATAACTAAGGACACACAACTCATTACAGAAATTAATTAAAGGTTTGAAAAGAAAAGTCCTTCATTTGAGACTCTTCATTGAATGTACCTCCTAGGGTTCCACAGCTCTGCACAGATCTCACTCCCGATGCAGGTGTCTTTGGTTGAGAGGACGCAGTCACCAAAGGGGACAGTGTCCTTCAGGAGACAGAACAATGGAAAGGAATTTCATTAACGATAACATTAAATGGATGATACTATTGATTGCTGCACATATACAGTACCATTCAAAAGTTTGGACGCACCTACTCATCCCAGGGTTTTTATTTTTTACTATTTTCTACATTGTAGGATAATAGTGAAGACATCAAAACTATGAAATAACACATGTGGAATCATGTAGTAACTAAAAGAAAGTGTTAAACAAATCAAAATAGATTTTATATTTGAGATTCTTCAAAGTAGACACCCTTTGCCTTGATGACAGCTTTGCACACTCTTGGCATTCTCTCAACCAGCTTCATGAGGTAGTCACCTGGAATGCATTTCAATTAACAGGTGTGCCTTGTTAAGTTCATTGGTGGAATTTCTTTCCGTCATAATGCGTTTGAGACAATCAGTTGTGTTGTGACAAGGTAGGGGTAGTATACATATATATCTCCATCCCTAACTACAAAATTTTCAGACAAGATAGAACGACCAAAGGGGGCGGTGTTGCAATCTACTGCAGAGATAGCCTGCAGAGTTCTGTCCTACTATCCAGGTCTGTACCCAAACAATTTGAACTTCTACTTTTAAAAATCTACCTCTCTAAAAACAAGTCTCTCACCGTTGCCGCCTGCTATAGACCACCCTCTGCCCCCAGCTGTGCTCTGGACACCATATGTGAACTGATTGCCCCCCATCTATCTTCAGAGCTCGTGCTGCTAGGTGACCTAAACTGGGACATGCTTAACACCCCAGCCATCCTACAATCTAAGCTTGATGCCCTCAATCTCACACAAATTATCAATGAACCTACCAGGTACCACCCCAAAGCCGTAAACACGGGCACCCTCATAGATATTCTCCTAACCAACTTGCCCTCTAAATACACCTCTGCTGTTTTCAACCAAGATCTCAGCGATCACTGCCTCATTGCCTGCATCCGTAATGGGTCAGCGGTCAAACGACCTCCACTCATCACTGTCAAACGCTCCCTGAAACACTTCAGCGAGCAGGCCTTTCTAATCGACCTGGCCCGGGTATCCTGGAAGGATATTGACCTCATCCCATCAGTAGAGGATGCCTGGTTATTTTTTTTTAAATGCCTTCCTCACCATCTTAAATAAGCATGCCCCATTCAAGAAATTTAGAACCAGGAACAGATATAGCCCTTGGTTCTTTCCAGACCTGACTGCCCTTAACCAACACAAAAACATCCTATGGCGTTCTGCATTAGCATCGAACAGCCCCCGTGATATGCAACTTTTCAGGGAAGTTAGAAACCAATATACACAGGCAGTTAGAAAAGCCAAGGCTAGCTTTTTCAAGCAGAAATTTGCTTCCTGCAACACAAACTCAAAAAAGTTCTGGGACACTGTAAAGTCCATGGAGAATAAGAACACCTCCCAGCTGCCCACTGCACTGAGGATAAGAAACTCTGTCACCACCGATAAATCCACTATAATTGAGAATTTCAATAAGCATTTTTCTATGGCTGGCCATGCTTTCCACCTGGCTACACCTATCCCGGTCAACAGCACTGCACCCCCCACAGCAACTCGCCCAAGCCTTCCCCATTTCTCCTTCTCCCAAATCCAGTCAGATGATGTTCTGAAAGAGCTGKAAAATCTGGACCCCTACAAATCAGCCGGGCTAGACAATCTGGACCCTTTCTTTCTAAAACTATCTGCCGAAATTGTTGCAACCCCTARTACTAGCCTGTTCAACCTCTCTTTCTTGTCGTCTGAGATCCCCAAAGATTGGAAAGCAGCTGCGGTCATCCCCCTCTTCAAAGGGGGGGACACTCTTGACCCAAACTGCTACAGGCCTATATCTATCCTACCCTGCCTTTCTAAGGTCTTCGAAAGCCAAGTCAACAAACAGATTACCGACCATTTCGAATCCCACCGCACCTTCTCCGCTATGCAATCTGGTTTCAGAGCTGGTCATGGGTGCACCTCAGCCACGCTCAAGGTCCTAAACGATATCTTAACCGCCATCGATAAGAAACAATACTGTGCAGCCGTATTCATTGACCRGGCCAAGGCTTTCGACTCTGTCAATCACCACATCCTCATCGGCAGACTCGATAGCCTTGGTTTCTCAAATGATTGAACTCTGATAGAGTTCAGTGTGTCAAATCGGAGGGCCTGTTGTCCGGGCCTCTGGCAGTCTCTATGGGGGTGTCACAGGGTTCAATTCTCTGGCTGACTATTTTCTCTGTATACATCAATGATGTCGCTCTTGCTGCTGGTGAGTATCTCATCCACCTCTACGCAGACGACACCATTCTGTATAATTCTGGCCCTTCTTTGGACACTGTGTTAACAACCCTCCAGACGAGCTTCAATGCCATACAGCATAACTTCTTGCATATATTGTTTTAGTCTGAACCGAAGGCTCAATAACATGAGTAATATTTCTGGCCGTAGCTAATTGACAAGAAGTAACGAAAAAGCGCTTGGCCAGGTCAAGGTATAGGAAGACGGCTGCATCGGTCAGTAAGGCCTTTTGACCGATAGAAATACCGCTAAAGATATCGTTTAGATGACCCCATATGAGACAGTCGGCCTGTAGCCAGGGTGTCGGCACCCAAAGACGGTGACCGCTGCACCCTCGGAAAGTACACGGCTGATTTTGTATCCCACAGATAGCCGTAGAGGTATTACATAGGTGGCGGATTCTTTGAAGAGTACCCTTAGATGTCCAGTGGGTGATCTGATGGTGGCACCCCTTGCTTTGGAGCCCGGTCTTCGGCTCAGAAAAAAACCGTAAGAGCAGGGCAGAGGATAGTAAGGTACGGAAACGTCTTGTTCCAGAAGGGCCCTGGAATGACCGACGAAACGCCAGCGTGAAAAGCCTGGAAGCAGCAAGGAGAAAACCGAGTGGAGATTCACGAAGGCCGATGGGGGTTCGAGTGATCTGGTGATTACTTGCTTCGAAAGAACCTTAGATACAGGGCAGGGATGGATTATAAGTCTTGTCAAAAACAGTGGTCCAGGTGTCCTCCCCCTCTTAAGAGGATGGACCCGGCAGCTCGGCAGGCTCCAAATCCTTGGTATCTCAAAGATGAACAAGGAAGTGGAACAGGGCTGAATAAGGGGGTGCGAAACAATGCGCGGAAACACAGGTTTCAGACTAAGGGGTCAGAATTTCAAGCCCAGCTATTGTATGGTCAAGGTTTCCCAACTCTTTCGAAACATCTTGTCTCGGAATTTGTGGTAGTAAAGGAGAAGAAAAGAACTTGGGAGCTGCGATTAAGGCTAAGTAGCGGCGGGGGGGGCGGTGGGCTCGGTTGCCAAGGGTTGGAGTCGCCTCAGGCAGGAAAGGCATAGGCCAGCCATTGGAAAAATGCTTCTGTTAAAGAGTACTCGATATCACGGATTTACGTGGGTGGACCCGTGTTTTTACGCTAGCCCCCCACCCGGCCCTCATGCATGGCACCTGGAGAAGGGAGGGGCTCTGTTCTCATCGGACTACAGTTATCCAAAAACTTTTGGGAGTAAGGCTTAACGAGATAGTCAACTTTCTGGCTTGAAAAAAAGGCTGGCCTTTGGCTTTCCTGAACTAAACTTGCGTGATTGGTTCTGAACTTCCCTGAACAACAGTAGCATATCGCGGGCTTGCACTCATCTAATGTGCAAGCCACAGAGTTTTTTTCGTGGGGCTGGATCGAAGGGGGCAAGTCAAGTCTGGAGTAATCAGGGGCTATATCTGTCTTGTTCTGCAGTTTTTATTGAATCGGAAGCATGGCTTGTCAATATGGTGAGGAAAAATAACATTAAAGAGGAACAGGCATCCTCCAAACATGATACGGGAGAGGGGTTACAATATCCTTCCCTGGAGTTACCACTGGAGCCAGGGTCGACTAAGAAAGGCCTGCCGCAAGAAAATTTGTTTTTAGAGGAGCGTTGACAAGTGATGAGGGTATGTGTCGTATGACCGCGGAAGCCCAGTGCGGGGCATATCAGGCCAAATGAGGCAAGTAGACGCTAGAGATAATTAGAATTGAAGAACAGCGGGTGTATTTGGAAGGGCAAGGGTTGTCAGGATAATGTCTATTAGGGTGCCCATGTGTTCGGTGTTAGGGTGTACCTGGTCGGTTCCTTGATGATTTGTGTGAGATTAGAGGCATCAAGACTTGAGGATGTAGGACTCCTGGGTGTTAGAATACCAGTTTAGAGTCACCATAACCGAGAACAAACTCTGAAGTAATGGAGCGAATCAATTCACAGATGGTGTCCAGGGCACAGCTGGGAGCGGAGGGGGTCGGTAGCACGGCGGCAACAGTGAGAGACTTATTTCTGGAGAATAGATATTTAAAATTAGAAGTTCGAACTGTTTGGCAGTAGACTGGAAAGTATGACAGAACTTTGCAGGCTATCTCTCGCAGTAGATTAGCAACTCCTCCCCCTGTGGCAGTCATATTACATTTACATTTAAGTCATTTAGCGACGCTCTTATCCAGAGCGACTTACAAAATGTGGAAAGTTCATACATATTCATCCTGGTCCCCCCGTGGGGAATGAACCCACAACCCTGGCGTTGCAAGCGCCATGCTCTACCAACTGACCACACGGACCACTTTCCGTTCTATCTTGACGGAAAGTGTTATAGTGGGTATGGAAATCTCAGAATTTTTGATTCGTATGTATTATATTAGTTAAAATAATGTTCATTCAGTATTGTTGTAATTGTCATTATTACAAATACATTTTAAAAAATCGCCGCATTAATCGGTATCGACTTTTTTGGTCCTCCAATAATCAGTATAGTTATCGGCGTTGAAAAATCATAATCGGTCGACCTCTAGTCCAGAGTAGTGATGCTGGACTGGCGGGCAGGTGCAGGCAGCGATCGGTTGAATAGCATGCATTTAGTTTTATTGTATTAAGAGCAGTTGGAGCGCCGGAAGAGAGT
>NC_036855.1:52105895-52125247 GCF_002910315.2 Salvelinus sp. IW2-2015
CCGACTCTAGAAGATGGTTGGGACATCTATAAGTTACCTAGGGTCTGGCTAGACTGCAAATCTCCTTCCAGACTCATATCAAAAGCATCTCCAATCCAAAAATTCAAATCAAGAATCGGGCTTTCTATTCCGCAACAAGGCCTCCTTCACTTCACGCCGCCAAACTACCCTAGTAAAACTGGACTATCCTACCATCCTCGACTTCGGTGATGTCATCTACAAAATTAGCTTCAATACTCTACTCAGCAAAACTGATGCAGTTTATCACAGTGCCATTCGGTTTACTAAAGCACCTTATTACGACCGACCACTGCGACCGTATGCCCTAGTCGCTGGCCCTCGCTACATGTTCGTCGTCAGACCCACTGCTTCCAGTCATCTACAAGGGCTTTGCTAAGGTAACAGTGCCGCCCTATCTCAGTTTCACTGGTCACGATGGCTACAACCCACCCGCCAGCAACGCGCTCCAGAGGTGGATTCTTCACTGATCATTCCCTAAAGCCCAAAACCTCATTTGGACGCCTTTACCTTTCATCTCTGCTGCCTGGCGACTGGAACGAATTGCCAAAAATCTCTGAAGTTGGAGACTATCTCCTCAACAACTTTAAAAAAATCTGCTATCCGAGCAAGCCTAACCGATCGCTCACTGTACATAGATCCATCTGTAAACTAACCCACCAATTTACCTACCTCAACCCCCCCATACTGCTTTTTTATTAACTTTTCTGTCTCTTTTGCACACCAGTATCCTTCTGCACATGATCATCTGATGATTTATCACTCCAGTGTTTAATCGGCTAATTGTAATTATGCGATTTTATTGCCTACCCATGCCTTTGCCACACTGTATATAGATTCTCTTTTTTTGTCTACCATGTTATGACTTGTTTATGTTTACTCCATTGGTGTAACTCTGTGTTGTCTGGTTCACAACTGCTATGGCTTTTATCTGGGCCAGGTCGCAGTTGCAAATTGAGAATTTTCTAAACTAGCCGTACCTGTTAAATAAAGGTTGAAATAATTTTTTTTAAAAAGCTTTAGAAATACGTGTTTGTGCAGGGGTCAGTTCACCTCTCAGGAGGTTCAGTCAGCCTGTCAGGAGGTTAATGAACAGCCTTATTAAAACTTAACTCCAATTGGTATCTGCAAAAACCAACAAAAATAAAACTTTATTTCCAGCTGAGAGAAAGAGAGAGTAATGGAAAAGAAAAGTGATCCTGAATTCGAAACTCACCACAAGTTGCAGCCTGTTTTTCATGTTCTCCAGTTGTGCTACACAAGCTTGGAACGACAGTCACCAGTCTCCTCTTTCTCTTTCAAACTTGACTGAATCACCACTCAGAAACAGTCGGGGGAGAACAATGCAACTCAAGAGCAGTGTCCACACACAAATGCACGCTCCAGACCACTATTGCCCAGCAGAAGATGACCCTTCACACCACTATGCTCCAGATATGACCCATCACACCCACTATGCTCCAGATATGACCCATCACACCACTATGCTCCAGATATGACCCACACACCACTCGCTCAGATATGACCCATCACACCACTAGTCCAGGATATTACCCATCACACCCACTACGCTCCAATACTACCATTCACACCACTTACGTCCAGCATGACCCATCACACCACCAGTCTTCCAGATTATGACCATCACACACTACGTCCGAGATATGGTACCATCACACCACTATGCTCCAGATATGAACCCATCACACGCACTATGGCTCCAAGATATGACCCATCACATCAAGCCTATGGTCAAATCATAGTCACATCCCATTTCACCACACACTCATGTCTCGCAGATATGACCCAATCACAACCACTTAATGTAGAACCCCTAACTCAATATGACCCAGTCACACCACTATGCTCCAGTAGAACCATCACACCATTCTATGCTCCAAGGCATTACACACACTAGTCAATGACCATCACACCACTACACTCAGATCATGACCATTCACACCACTATGCTTCCAGATATGACCCATCACACCAACTATGCTCCAGATATGACCCATCACACCACTCTGCTTCCCAGATATGACCATCACAACCACTATGCCCAGAATATGACCCATCACACCACTATGCTCCAGATATGACCCATCACAGACCACTACACTCAGATATGACCCATCACACCACTATGCTCCAAGATGTGACCCATCAACCACTCCTCCCAGATGATACCATCACACCACTACTGCTCCAGATATGACCTATCACACCACTTGCTCCAGATGATGACCCATCACACACTACAGCTCCAGATATGACCCATGCACACCGACTAATGCTCCAGATATGACCCATTCACACACTAGCTCCAGATATGACCCATCACACCACATGCCTACCAGATATACCCATCACACACAATCTCAGTTGCATCCCCACTATGCTAATATGACCCATCACACCACTATGCTCCAGATATGAACCCATCACCATAACTCCAAGATAATACATAACACCTCTCCAGATATGACCCATAACAGCCACTTGCTCCCAGATATGACCCATCACACCACACTGCTCCAGATTAGAACCCATCACACCAACTAACGTCCAGATATGACCCATCACATCCACTACTGCTCAGATATGACCCAATCACACCACTAATGCGATCCAGATATGACCCATACAACCACTTCAGATGACTACCACTACAGATATGACCCATCACACCAACTACACGCCAGTATGACCCATCCACACACACACTCCAGATATACCCATCACACCACTACTGCTCCAGATATCGACCCATCACACCATCTAAGCTCCAGATATTGACCCATCACACCACTTGCTCCAGATATGACCCATCACACCACTATGCTCCAAGAATAGACCCAGTCCACACCACTACTCCAGATATGACCATCCACACCACTACGCTCCTCAGAATGACCCATCACACCACCTATGCCAGATATGACCCATCACACCACTCTCAGTATGACCGATTCCCCCGTCCAGATATGACCATCACACCACTTCTGCCCAGATATGACCCATCACACCACTATGCTCCAGATAGACCATTCACACACTTCAAGGACCACTACTCCGATATGACCCATCACACACTCTGCTCCAGATATGACCCATCACACCACTACGCTCCAATATGACCCATCACGATTAACCACTTTAACCATGCTCCAGATATGACCCATCACCACACTCCATGCATCACCCACTACTGCCCAGATATGACCCATCACACCACTACACTCCAGATATGACCCATACACCACTACTACCAGATTATGACCCATCACACCACTACGATCTCCAGATAGACCCATCACAACCACTCTGCTCCAATATGACCCATCACACCACTACTGCTCCAGATATGACCCATCACCACTATGCACCAGATATGACCCATCACACCATCTTGCTCCAGATATGGACCCATACACACTAGGCCAAATGACCCTCCCCCCGCTCCAGATAATGACCATCACACCAACGTCTCTCCACAGATATGACCCATCACCACCACTACGCTTCCAGATATGCCCATCACACACACTATGCTCCAATATGACCCATCAACACCACTATGCTCAGGATTACCAAATCACACCCTACTGCTCCAGATATGACCACATCACAACCACTACTGTCTCCAGATATGACCCCCATCACAACCACTATGGCCCAGATATGACCCATCACACCGCACTAGTTTCCAGATATACCCATCACACCAGCATGCTCCAGATATGACCCATCACATCCACTATGCTCAAGATAGACCCAATCACACCACTGGCCTCCAGATATGACCCAACACACCACTAAACGCTCCAGATATGACCATCACACACGAAATTAACCCCACCAACCACTAGCTCCAGATATGACACCATCCCACTAGCCAATTGCATAACCACTACGCTCGATAGGACCCATCACACCACTTTGCTCCAGATATGACCCATCACACGCACTCATGCTCCAGATAGACCATCAGCACCACTCTGGCTCCAGATATGACCCATCACACCACTAGCTTCCAGATATACCCACACACACACGCTCATTGACCCTCACAGCCAACTATCGATATACATCCACACCACTTACTGCTCCAGATATGACCCATCCACACCACTACGCCCGTAGCATACCACTGTCAAAGCCCATCCACACCACTACAGTCCAGATATGACCAACACACCACTCGCGTCCAGATATGACCCATCACACCATCTCCAGATGCTCACAACACTAGACTCCATCGACCCATCTACAGGACCACTATCCTTCACAGAATTTGGACCCATCAACCACTACAACGCTCCAGATATGAACCATCACAACCACTCAGACGTCAGATATGAACCCATCACACCACTCTGCTCCAGAATATGACCCTCCACCACTATGCCCCAGATATGACCCAATCACACCACTCTGCTCCAGATTATGAACCCATCCACTACACCGAATACCATCACCAGCACTCCAGGATTATTGGACCCATGCACACCACATACGCTCCCAGATATGACCCCATCACACCACATGCTCCAGATATGACCCATCACACCACTATGCTCCAGATATGACCATCACACCACTACCTTCCAGATAGACCCATCACAGCCACTACGCTCCAGATATGACCCATCACACCAAGGTCTGCCAGATATGACCCATCACACCACTACTGATCCAGATAGACCCATCACACCACTAGCTCCAGATAGGACCCATCACACCACTTGCTCCAGATATGACACATCAACCACTATGCTCCAGATATGACCATCACACACTACGCTCCAGATATGACCCATCCACAACCACTATGCTCCAGATATGACCCAATCACACCACTGACCCAGATATGACCATCACACCACCGTCCAGATATGACCCATCACACCACTCACTCCAATAGACCATCACACCACTATGCTCCAGATATGACCCATCACACCACTAGCCTCCAGATATGACCCATCACACCACTACGCTCCAGATAGACCATCACAAACGCGAGAGAGTACCACTACTGCTCCAGATTGGACCCATCACACCTCTGCTTCCAGATATGACCATCACCAATCCAACTATGCTCCAGATATGACCCATCACACCACTATCTCCAGAATGACCCATCACACCACTATGCTCCAGATATGACCCATCACACCACTATGCTCCAGATATGACCCATCACACCACTATGCCTCCAGATATGACCCATCACACCACTACACTCCAGATATGACCATCACACCACTATGCTCCAGATATGACCCATCACACCACTATGCTCCAGATATGACCCATCACACCACTACACCCAGATATGACCCATCACACCACTATGCTCCAGAATATGACCCATCACACCACTACTGCTCCAGAGTATGACCCATCCACACCACTATGCTCCAGATATGACCCATCACACCACTATGCTCCAGATATGAGCCCATCACACCCACTATGCTCCAGATATGACCCTCACACCCACTACACTCCAGATATGACCCATCACACCACTATGCTCCAGATATGACCCATCACACCACTCTGCTCCAGATATGACCCATCACACCACTCTTGCTCCAGATATGACCTATCACACCACTCTGCTCCAGATATGACCCATACACACTACGCTCCAGAATATGACCCATCACAGCCACTATGCTCCAGATATGACCCATCACACCACTACGCTCCAGATATGACCCATCACCACCACTCTGCTCCAGATATGACCCATCACACCACTCTGCTCCAGATATGACCCATCACACCACTATGCTCCAGATATGACCCATCACACCACTATGCTCCAGATATGACCATCACACCACTACACTCCAGATATGGACCCATCACACCACTATGCTCCAGATATGACCCATCACACCACACTGCTCCAGATATGACCCATCACACCACTAGTCCAGATATGACCCATCACACCACTCTGCTCCAGATATTGACCCATCACACCACTTATGCTCCAGATATGACCCATCACACCACTATGCTCCGAGATGTACCCATCACACCACTCTGCTCCAGATATGACCCATCACACCACTACTCCGGTATATGACCCATCACACCACTACGTCCAGATATGACCCATCACACCCACTCTGCTCCAGATATTGACCCATCACACCACTAAGCTCCAGATATGACCCATCACACCACTATGCTCCAGATATGACCCATCACACCACTATGCTCCAGATATGACCCATCACACCACTACACTCCAATATGACCCATCACACCACTACGCTCCAGATATGACCCATCACACCACCTATGCTCCAGATATGACCCATCACACCACTCTGCTCCAGATATGACCCATCACACCACTCTGCTCCAGATATGACCCATCACACCACTATGCTCCAGATATGACCCATCACACCACTACGTCCAGATATGACCCATCACACCACTCTGCTCCAGATATGACCCATCACACCACCTACGCTCCAGATATGACCCATCACACCACTTTTCAAGAGGACCACTATGCTCCAGATATGACCCATCAACACCACTATGCTCCAGATATGACCCATCACACCACTACACTCCAGATATGACCCATCACACCACTACACCTCCAGATATGACCCATCACACCACTATGCTCCAGATATGACCCATCACACCACTCTGCTCCAGATATGACCCATCACACCACTCTGCTCCAGATATGACCCATCACACCACTACGACCAGATATGACCCATCACACCCACTCTGCTCCAGATATGACCCATCACACCACTCGCTCCAGATATGACCCATCACACCCACTCTGCTCCAGATATGACCATCACACCACTATGCTCCAGATATGACCCATCACACCACTATGCTCCAGATATGACCATCACACACTATGCTCCAGATATGACCCATCACACCACTACGCCAGTATACCCATCACCACCACTCTGCTCCAGATATGAACCATCACACCACTATGCTCCAGATATGACCCATCACACCACTATGCTTCCAGATATGACCCATCACACCACTATGCCCGAATGACCCATCACACCACTATGCTCCAGATATGACCCATCACACCACTATACGCTCCAGATATGACCCAATCAACACCACTACGCTCCAGATATGACCATCACACCACTATGCTCCAGAATATGACCCATCACACCACTCTGCTCCAGATATGACCCATCACACCACTATGCTCCAGATATGGACCCATCACACCACTATGCTCCAGATATGACCCATCACACCACTATGCTCCAGATATGACCCATCACACCACTACCACTCCAGATATGACCCATCACACCACTATGCCAGATATGACCCATCACACCACTACGCTCCAGATATGACCATCACACCACTTTGCTCCAGATATGACCCATCACACCACACTGCTCCAGAATGACCCATCACCACCACTAGCGTCCAGATATGACCCATCACACCACTTCTGCTCCAGATATGACCCATCACACCATACCATTCCTGCTCCAGATATGACCCATCACACCACTATGCTCCAGATGTGACCCATCCACACCACTCTGCTCCAGATATGACCATCACACCACTACGTCCAGATATGACCCATCACACCACTACGTCCAGATATGACCCATCACACCACTCTGCCTCCAGATATGACCCATCACACCACTATGCTCCAGATATTACCCATCACACCACTATGCTCCAGATATGACACCATCACCACCACTACACTCCAGATATGACCCATCACACCACTACGCTCCAGATATGACCCATCACACCACTATGCTCCAGATATGACCCATCACACCACTCTGCTCCAGATATGACCCACACACCACTACGCCTCCAGATATGACCCATCACACCACCTATGCTCCAGATATGACCATTCACACCACTCTGCTCCAGTATAGACCCATCACGCCACTATGCTCCAGATATGAACCCATCACACCACTACGTCCAGATATGACCCATCACACCACCTGCCTCCAGATATGACCCATCACACCACTACGCCAGATATGACCCATTCACACCACTTTTCGAGGGACCACTATGCTCCAGATATGCACCAGATATGACCATCACACCACTATTGCTCCAGATATGACCCATCACACCACTACGCCAGATATGACCCATCACACCACTACGCTCCGAAGACCCAAGTATTGACCCATCACACCACTTTCAAGAGGACCACTATGCTCCAGATATGGACCCATCACACCACTATGCTCCAGATATGGACCCATCACACCACTATGCTCCAGATATGACCCATCACACCACTATGCTCCAGATATGACCCATCACACCACTATGCTCCAGATATGACCATCACACCACTCATGCTCCAGATATGACCCATCACACCACTAACTCTCCAGATATGACCCATCACACCCACTACTGCCTTCCAGATATGACCCATCACACCACTACGTCCAGATATGCCATCACACCACGCTGCTCCAGATATGACCCATCACACCACTATGCTCCAGATATGACCCATCACACCACTATGCTCCAGATATTACTGTTCTGAAGTGGATTAAATAAAATAAAAATCCTCATCAATATACACACAATGCCCATTATAACAAAGCAAAACAAGTTTTTGTAAAGTTATACAAAATACAAAACAGAAATACCTTTTTTACATAAGTATTCAGACCTTTTAATAGGGCCACAGTTGACAGTGCTTGTCAGAGCAAAAACCAAGCCATATGAGGTGACAGGAATTGTCCGGTGAGTTCCGAGGCAGGAATGTGTCGAAGGCACCGATCTGGGGAAGAGAACCAAAAAATGTCTGCAGCATTGAAGGTCCATAAGTACACATCATATAATGGAAGAAGTTTGGAATCACCAAGACTCTTCCTAGAGCTGGCCGCCCGGCCAAACTGAGCAATCAGGGAAGAAGTGACTTGGTCAGGGAGTTGACCAAGAACCTGATGGTAACTCTGACAGAGCTCCAGAGTTCCTCTGTGGAGATGGGAGAACCTTCCAGAAAAACAACCATCTCTGCAGCGCTCCACCAATCAGGACTTTATGGTAGAGTGGCCAGACGGAAGCCACTCCTCAGTAAAATGCACATGACAGCCCACTTGGAGTTTGCCAAAAGGCACCTAAAGGACTCTCAGACCATGAGAAACAAGATTCTCTGGTCTGATGAAACCAAGATTGAACTGTTTGGCCTGAATGCCAAGTGTCACGTCTGGATGAAACCTGGCACCATCCCTACGGTAAAGCATGGTGGTGGCAGTATCATGCTGTGGGGATGTTCTTCAGAGGCAGGGACTGGGAGACTAGTCAGGATTGAGGGAAAGATAAACGGAGCAAAGTACAGAGAGATCCTTGATGAAAACCTGCTCCGGAGCCCTCATGACCTCAGACTGGGGCGAAGATTCACCTTCCAACAGGACAAAGACCCTAAGCACACAGCCAAGACAATGCAGAGTGGCTTCGGGGACCAGTCTCTGAATGTCCTTGAGTGGCCTAGCCAGATCCCGGACTTGAATCCAATGGAACATCTCTGGAGAGACCTGAAAATAACTGTGCAGCGACGCTCCCCATCCAACCTGACAGAGCTTGAAAGGATCTGCAGAGAAGAATGCGTGAAACTCACCAAATATAGGTTAGCCAAGCATGAAGCGTCATACCCAAGAAGACTTGAGGCTGTAATCGCTGCCAAAGGTGCTTCAACAAAGTACTGAGTAAAGGGTCTGAATTCATCCGAAAATGTGATATTTCAGTTTTTTATTTTCAATAAATAAGAAAAAATCCTAAAAAAACAGTTTTTGGTTTGTCATTATGGGCTAATATGTGTAGATTGATGAGGGAAAAGCTGTAACGTACGAAATGTGGAAAAAGTCAAGGAGTCTGAATACTTTCCAAATGCACTGTGTGTCCCAGTCTTTCTATGCATCTAATTTCTGTGAATTATAAAACAATTAGGCTATGCAGATGTGCAGAAATGTGTGATGTACATTTGTTTTTGCCATCGCTTGATCTTTTTTAAATGTATATGTTGCAGATTTAAACTTAATTTAGTGCCTATGGAAACAAATACAAATGTAATGAACAATGTTTTCATTATCCAACTTTTCCTCCTCAATACGTTTTACATTAGGTAATAAGCTGTAGTCAGTTGGTCATTACCAGGTTATGATGAGGTCTATGACCAGTAGGATCATAATATAGCACATAATACAGTGGTCACTGTTGTGATCAGCTGGTCACATAGAGGTCACATAGAGGTCACAGTTATGATCAGCTGGTCAGATAGAGGTCACAGTTGTGATCAGCTGGTCACATAGAGGTCACAGTTGTGATCAGCTGGTCAGATAGAGGTCACATAGAGGTCACTGTTATGATCAGCTGGTCAGATAGAGATCACTGTTATGATCAGCTGGTCAGATAGAGGTCACAGTTGTTATCAGCTGGTCAGATAGAGGTCACTGTTATGATCAGCTGGTCAGATAGAGGTCACTGTTATGATCAGCTGGTCAGATAGAGGTCACAGTTATTATCAGCTGGTCAGATAGAGGTCACAGTTGTTATCAGCTGGTCAGATAGAGGTCACATAGTGGTCACAGTTATGATCAGCTGGTCAGATAGAGGTCACATAGTGGTCACAGTTATGATCAGCTGGTCAGATAGAGGTCACAGTTGTGATCATCTGGTCAGATAGAGGTCACTGTTATGATCAGCTGGTCAGATAGAGGTCACATAGAGGTCACAGTTGTGATCAGCTGGTCACATAGTGGTCACATAGAGGTCACAGTTGTGATCAGCTGGTCACATAGTGGTCACATAGAGGTCACTGTTGTGATCAGCTGGTCACATAGTGGTCACATAGAGGTCACTGTTGTGATCAGCTGGTCACATAGAGGTCACATAGAGGTCACTGTTGTGATCAGCAGGTCACATAGAGGTCACAGTTATTATCAGCTGGTCACACAGTGGTCACTGTTATGATCAGCTGGTCACATAGAGGTCACTGTTATGATCAGCTGGTCAGATAGAGATCACATAGAGGTCACTGTTATGATCAGCTGGTCAGATAGAGGTCACAGTTATGATCAGCTGGTCAGATAGAGATCACAGTTGTGATCAGCTGGTCAGATAGAGGTCACAGTTATGACCAGCTGGTCAGATAAAGGTCACATAGAGGTCACAGTTGTGATCAGCTGGTCAGATAGAGGTCACATAGAGGTCACTGTTGTGATCAGCAGGTCACATAGAGGTCACAGTTATTATCAGCTGGTCACANCAGTTGTGATCAGCTGGTCAGATAGAGGTCACATAGAGGTCACTGTTGTGATCAGCAGGTCACATAGAGGTCACAGTTATTATCAGCTGGTCACATAGTGGTCACTGTTATGATCAGCTGGTCAGATAGAGGTCACATAGAGGTCACAGTTGTGATCAGCTGGTCAGATAGAGGTCACATAGAGGTCACTGTTGTGATCAGCTGGTCAGATAGAGATCACAGTTTTGATCATCTGGTCAGATAGAGGTCACAGTTATGATCAGCTGGTCAGATAGAGGTCACAGTTATGATCAGCTGGTCACATAGAGGACACAGTTATGATCATCTGGTCAGATAGAGGTCACAGTTTTGATCATCTGGTCAGATAGAGGTCACAGTTGTGACCATCTGGTCAGATAGAGGTCACAGTTATGATCAGCTGGTCAGATAGAGGTCACAGTTATGATCAGCTGGTCAGATAGAGGTTTTCCCTTTTGTAGTCTGTGATTGTCTGTAGACCCTGCCACATAAGTCTCGTGTCTGAGCCGTTGAATTGCAACTCCACTTTGTCTCTGTACTGACGTTTTGCCTGTTTGATTGCGTTAGGGAGGGAATAACTACACTGTATTCGACCATATAACCAGTCACCCGTGGTTAAATGCAGTGGTTTGCTCTTTCAGCTTTGTGTGAATGCTGCCATCTATCCACAGATTCTGGTTTGGGTAGGTTTTAATAGTCCCCAGACATTTCACCCATTGATCATGTTTGGGATGCTCTGGATCGACGTCTACGACAGCGTGTTCCAGTTCTCGCTAATATCCAGCAGCTTTGCACAGAGAGTTTTGATGCACCTGTACAGCGGGGTGAACAGGCCGTGTTGACTTTCTGCATATTGTAGTGTACGGACGGTAAGTGGCTGTACACGCACATGCACACGCACATGCACACAGGGAGGAATGATGGGAGTTACAGTTCCATTCAAAAGTTTGGACACACCTACTCATTCCAGGGTTTTTCTTTATTGTTTTACTATGTTCTACATTGTAGAATAATAGTGAAGACATCAAAACTATGAAATAACACATATGGAATCATGTAGTAACCAAAAAAGTGTTAAACAAATCAAAATATATTTAATATTTTAGATTCTTCAAAGTAGCCACCCTTTGCCTTGATGGCAACTTTGCACACTCTTGGCATTCTCTCAACCAGCTTCACCTGGAATGCTTTTCCAACAGTCTTGAAGGATTTCTCACATATGCTGACCACTTGTAGGCTGCATTTACTTCACCATGCGGTCCAACTCACCCCAAACCATCTAAATTGGGTTGAGGTTGGGTCATTGTGGCGGCCATGTCATCTGATGCAGCACTCCATCACTCTCCTTCGTGGTCAAATAGCCCTTACACAGCCTGGAGGTATATTGGGTCATTGTCCTGCTGAAAAACAAATGATAGTCCCACTAAGTGCCAACCAGATGGGATGGTGTATCACTGCATAATGCTGTGGTAGCCATGCTGGTTAAGTGTGCCTTGAATTCTAAATACATCGCTGACAGTGTCACCAGCAAAGCACCCCCACACCATCACACCTCCTCCTCCTTGCTTCACGGTGGGAACTACACATGCAGAGATCATCTGTTCACCTACACTCTAAAAAGTAAAGGTACCTGGAGCATCCTTTATGGATTCTTCAAATTTAAACTGTGGGGGAACCTCTATAAGTTCTTAGAAGAACCCCTATAAGTTCTTAGAAGAACCCCTATAAGTTCTTAGAAGAACCCCTATAAGTTCTTAGAAGAACCCCTATAAGTTCTTAGAAGAACCCCTATANCCCTATAAGTTCTTAGAAGAACCCCTATAAGTTCTTAGAAGAACCCCTATACGTTCTTAGAAGAACCCCTATAAGTTCTTAGAAGAACCCCTATACGTTCTTAGAACCCCTTACAATGGTTCCTCAAAGAACCTTTTGGGGTTCATTTATTTAACTCCCTGTCCACCCTCCCTCCATTATAATAATAATATTGACAATATTGATTTAAATAATGCATTGTTTATTTAGTGACACCACAAATGTGAATTAATGTTTACAAAACAATTTACCAAACAAAACACATTACAAAATTGCATCATTTTTGCAGACATGTCAGACCATAATAAATAATACATTTACTTTGTATAGTGCTTTCATTACAATTTTTTAGGGAATAAAATAATGATGTACAATAAAAACGACATACATAAAAAATAAATCATAGGTTAAACTAACAATATTGTAGACTTGATGCTAAATACAGAATCCATTTTTTTGTTGCTTTAGTGTGTGTGTTCAACAACCACTTGCCCACAACCAATTAGTTATGTTAGGAAGTTTGCCATCTTTACGACCGGCCCTGGTAACTTCATCCCAACTTCTCTTATCCCCAGAACACAGTACATAAGTGTTTTTCTGACATTTTTGGGAAATGTAACTGAAAATAAAAAAAATACAGCCCTAGCAGAGCCCCAAGTCTCATGGGGACGTCCTCTAGGGTGTGGATGTTCTCCCCTTCAAAGGCCAGCGTGATTTCACTCTCACGGTGAAATGGATTTCCGCAGTAAAGAAATGGGGAGCGGTGAAATCTATGTCAACAAAAGTAAGAAAAGATTAATACACAGCCGTAGTTTTATATGTACACTTAAACAGATGATTGGTGCATAGGCTTACCTTGCCACGGACATAAAGGCCACTCCGTCCTCATTGAAGAGGTTGGGCAAGAGGTGGATCGCTGCTGTGGTCTCGAGTCGTAGTAAAGTAAAGCAATGATCTTACTACACTTGCTAATTTTATTTTTATGTACTATGTATCGTCTACATTAGCCATTAAATGCTGAAACACAAGACGTAAGTCTCCATCTTAATGTTCGTCATATTTTAGACAAAATCACCTGCAAATCCAATGCCAGAGAGGGATTGTGAGTGTCCCCCCAGGACCGAGGTAGCTGTCCAGACCACGACAGGTCCTCCCCAGGCATCACGGCTGCCCACTGGAGACTGTCCTCAACCACATAGACGTGTACATGGCTGTTGAAACTGGAGGGAGTCATCAGCTTTCCACACAAATGCCAGCTGCCCAACATGCTGTATTATGTGGATGCTCCTCAGTGTGCCCCATCCCAATCACCAGACAATTATCTTAATACCCATGAAATGACCCACCAACTCACCAAAGACACTGCCCTTTGAATGACATTTGTATGCTAATAGATTTCAGGTTGTATTGACTGTTATGATAGTTAAATGTACATTTCAAATGCAACTGTCCTACAAAGTGTCAAAGAATCTTACAAGCATTAAAAAAAAATATAAAATAAAAATAAATATAGAAAGATAAATGGCATCGACATGCAATGTAATGCAAAATAGAAGAACATAAGAACATATAATACAGTACTGCCATCCAGTAACAGTACTGCCATCCAGTAACAGTACTGCCATCCAGTAACAGTACTGCCATACAGTAACAGTACTGCCATACAGTAAAAGTACTGCCATCCAGTAACAGTACTGCCATACAGTAACAGTACTGGGCACTCCGATACTTAAAGTTAAATCATTCTAACTGCATCTTGCCTATGCCGTTCTGTACGCTATCATCTCACATTTCATTATGTTATATCCTTTTATGTACATATTCTTTCATCCCTTTAACACTTGTGGTGTATAAGGTAGCTGTTTGTGAAATTGGTTAGGTTAAGATTACTCGCTGGTTATACTGCATTGTCGAACAAAGCACAAGCATTTCGCTACATTCGCATTAACATCTGTACCCATGTGTCATGTGACAACTAAAATTTGCTTGATTATATTTGAATGCAGCTGTGTTAGTGGTAGGGCTAAAAAAACAAAACGTTTTTTTAACTGACTACCTATTTAATTTGGGTCTCTGAGCATTAATCATCAGAGAACACTGTCTAGTATAACGTAAGAACTCACTAAATGACTGCTTCTGTGACTGGAACTAGAGATAGGCATGACCCACCGTATGGCAGTATGGCTTCCTCTTCAACATATGTGTCCTGCGAGCACCCTACGAGTGGGTCAGTATAGCTTCTCTTACGCTCTTGTCGGATGTGCTAAACAGTAAGCTGTTCACATCGGCGAAAGGGAAGGTGAGAGACTAAGATCACTGTATGTACCAGTTGTACGTAAAACTCTGGAGCAGTAAATTGGTATTTATCCAAAGAGAGTGAAATGTGTGTCGCAAACACCTGTCAATGTTCTTAACAGTATACCTCAAGCCACGCTCACCTAGGAGAGAGAGTAGAGTGCGTGAAGGGCTGCCTTTAATCGATATCCGGATGGCAGTCACCTCGTCTCGAGTTACTCGGAGAAACTAGTCAGAGGCTTAAACGTTTAGTCCTTGCGCGAGGTAGGATCGAGCGCGCAAATAACAAGATTGTTCACTTACCTTGAGAGGCTTACGTGGTGGACTAGTACTAGTTAGAATCCAGCGAGAGCTTTATTGGCACAAGTTTAATCGTTGGTATGCTGTATGGCAGTACTGTTACTGTAACTAACACTCATGTTACTCCAGTTTACCTGAGAGTGTAATTGAGGTGACAGTCCCGCTGTGTACGTCTGTATAGCTATCTCAGATGCGTGCAAGCTAGAGTGTGTAATTGACTCAGGTTTGAATATTGAAGTTTGAGCCTTGAGCGCAATTCAATGTAAAGCAGAGCGCTGTAAAAGCCATTAAGTTTGATAGCTCCTCAGCTATTTGAAGCGTCACTCATAGGGGAGCGCAGGGATGACAGTACTGTTTACTGGATAGGGAGCTTCGTGTATGAACTTGTTTACTTGCTCATGTGTAATGAGTCATGTTATCTTGTATAACTCACACCTGCAGCAGGTTTCAGCGACTAAGTAGCAGTACCTAGCTATACGTTTACTCGATACATGGGCTCAACTCATTGGATATAGCAGTTTGAGTTATATACTTGTGTATACGTCACAAAAGTAACTAGTTTAAGCGGTAATCAACAATTATATGAATGAAAGTATTACCTTTCCAAACCCTATCCTCCTTATCGAAATATGTCAATGCACAGTAACCCTGGGTTATTCAGGATACGACAAAAGATCGTAAAGTCTAGGAGACAAAATTAACCATCAATGCAGATATGAAGTGAAACGTATTGTTGGATGGCAGAGTTGAGCCTCGTAACTTTTTAATCAGTGGCCTGTTGGGTACATGAGAGGTACATTTAACTTTAGCTATGCGTTTATGTTTCTACCTGGGGTCTGTAAGGCCACTACTCTGGCCATGTGGATTGACCGGGTGGCTTAGAATCTGTCCCTTACAGCGGGCTGGGCATTGTCTTGTGTTTTAGTTATGTTCTTAGGCTGAATAGGACGAGCCCTTGAGCCAGGCAGCCACCGTCTGGAGGCTGGAGGGACTGGGTTTCTCTATTCTCCCTGAAAAAGGCAGAGTGGATGGATGATAGGGCAGTGGAGCTCACTTCTATGTTACTGTGTGCCTCATTGCCGGAACTTGGAGGAGCAGCTGAGCTCAGGGAACTGACTAGGGACTGGGCTAGTTCTCAGCACTCAGCACTTTGTCGCAGAGCTCAACAGCCAAACCTCAATGAACCTCTCAGCCATGCTCGTTTCTGATCCAGCACTTTCACAGCCCACTGGTTGGTGAGATCACACAGCCCTGGTCAGTGTAATGCCCCCTCAGGTGGCCAGACAAACACTCCACTTCCACTGTAAGGTCACATTGGTCAATTTGAAGGTTGAATGTCTATGATTATGATGTATAGGCTATAACCCCATAAGGTCTACGTGAAAGAATATGTAAATGTTGTTTATTTTTAGACCCGAGGAAGAAGTACTCATGTGAAGCTACTTGGCGTTCAGTTTTTTAGGAGGAATGGCTACCAAAGCAGACCAAACTATCAGCACCCCTGGATGTGTCTGTAAGTTCTTCAATAATGCAAGCAACCATTGTCTATAATGATAGATGATAGTTATTATAATGACATAGTTATCAATCCTTGACGCATGAGTACTCTGCATAATTTTTTTTCTGTGTCATATCAGCGGTCCGTGATCGTATGGTGCCCCTCCCCACACGCCCTCACCACGTGTATGCCAAGGCCCACAGCTCGTCTGCCGTGTTCCTCCACTGGGGCAGTCCAGATTTCACCTCCAGCCAGATCGGTCACTAAACACCATCCGCTGTAACGCCTGTGGGCCTTCAGAACGCCTTCCCTGGTACTCTACCTGCAGACGTGGAGTGTCTATATAATACCTTCCTCTTCATACTCCATGCACAATAGTCATTTAAACTGGATAGAGTGGTGCTTACTATGGTCATAGAACTCAGGTAGCAACTTAATACGCATTTAAGAATTTGCAGGTCAAACTTGAAAGTAATTGGATCTGATTAATAATCTCCATATACAGTATACAGTTTGAAGGTCGGAAGTTTACATACACTTAGGTTGGAGTCCATTAAAACTCGTTTTCAACACTCCACAAATTTGTTGTTTAATTAACAAACTATAGTTTTGGCAAGTTGGTTAGGACATCTACTTTGTGGGCAACTGACACAAGTAATTTTCCCAAACAATTGTTTGCAGACAGATTATTTCACTTTAATTTCACTGTAATGCACAATTCCAGTGGGTCAAGAAGTTTACATGACATCTAAGTTGACTGTGCCTTTAAAAACAGCTTTTGAAAATCCAGAAAAGGATGTATGGTTTTTAGAAACTTCTTGATAGGCTAATTGAATATTTGAGTCAATTGAGCTGATACTGTGGATGTTACTAGGCCTACCTTCAAAACTCAGTGCCTCTTTTTGCTTGACATCAATGGGAAAATAAAAGAAAAATCAGCCAGACCTCAGGAAAAAATATTGTAGACCTCCACAAGTCTGGTTCATCCTTGGGAGAAAATTTCCAAATGCCTGAAGGTACCACATTCAATTTGTTCAAACAGCCAATAGTATGCAAATATAAACACCATGGGACCACGCAGGCCGTCATATATCCCGCTCAGGAAGGAGACGCGTTCTGTCTCCTAAAGAATGAACGGTACTTTGGTGCAATAAAGTGCAAATCAATCCGAGAACCAACACAAAGGACCTTGTGAAGATGCTGGAGGAAAACCGGGTACAAAAGTATCTATATCCACAGTAAAACGAGTCCTATATCAATAACCTGAAGGCCGCTCAGCAGGAAGAAGCCACGCGGCTCCAAAACTGCCAATAAAGCAGACCTAACGGTTTGTGCAACTGCACATGGGACAAAGTCGTACTTTTTGGGGATTCCAGTAACAGTATGCCATCAGTAACAGTACTGCCTGCCATCCAGTAACAGTACTGCCATCCCAGTAACAGTACTGCCATACAAGATCAGTAACGTACTACTTTGCCATCACAGTAACAGTACTCCATACCGGTAACAGTACTGTTATACAGTAACAGTACTGCCATACAGTAAACAGTACTGCCATAGAGGCATCGGTAACAGTACTGCCATACAGTAACAGTACTGCCATCCAGTAACAGTATGTATCCAGTAACAGTACTGCCATAAAGTAACAGTACTGCAATAGCCGGTAACAGTACTGTTATACAGTAACAGTACTGCCATACAGTAACAGTACTGCCATACAAGTAACAGTACTGCCATAACAAGTCAAGTACTGCCATACAGTAACAGTACTGCCATCCAAAACAGTACTACTGCCATCACAGTAACAGTACTGCCATACAGTAACAGTACTGCACAGTAACAGGTACAGAGTCTGCCATCAGTACAGTACTGCCAATAACAGTAACAGTACTGCCATCCAGTAACGTACTGCCATCCAGTAACAGTACTGCCATACACGGTAACAGTACTGCTATACAGTACCAGTACTGCATACAGGTAACAGTACTGCCCATACAGTAAACAGTACTGCCATACAGTAACAGTACTGCCATAACAGTAACAGTAACTGCCATCCAGTAACAGTACTGTCATTCCAGTACAGTAACT
>NC_036855.1:52125272-52127727 GCF_002910315.2 Salvelinus sp. IW2-2015
TTCATCCCAGTACAGTATGCCAATCAGTAACAGTACTGGTCCATCCACAGTAACAGTACTGCCCATCCCAGGTAAGCAGTACTGCTCTTTATACAGTAACAGTACTGCCATCCAGTAACAGTACTGCCATACAGTAACAGTACTGCCATACAGTAACAGTAACTGCCGTATACCATTACGGGTATACAGTACTGGCCATCCAGTAACAGTACTGCCATCCAGTAACAGTACTGCCATACGGTAACAGTACTTGCCATACAGTAACAGTACTGCCATCCAGTAACAGTACGCCATCCAGTAACAGTACTGTCATCCAGTAACAGTACTGCCATACAGTAACAGTACTGCCCATCCAGTAACAGTACTGCCATACGTACAGTACCCTGTTATACAGTAACAGTACTGCCATACAGTAACGTACTGCATACAGTAAAGTACTGCCATACAGTAACAGTACTGCCACACAGTAACAGTACTGCCATACGGTAACAGTACTGCCATCGCAGTAACGTACTGCCATCCAGTAACAGTCTGCCATTACACAGTAACAGTAACTGCCATCCAGTAACAGTACTGCCATACAGTAACAGTACTGCATCCAGTAACAGTACTGCCATACGGTAACAGTACTGTATTATACAGTAACAGTACTGCCATACAGTAACAGTATGCCATAAGCCATCCAGTAATAGTACTGTCATCCAGGCCTAATATCACATTTCAATATATCTTTGTACATTAATTGTTCAATATTTTATCAGGCTGACTTGAACGATTATACGCATTATTTTTGTTGCAGTCGTGATGGAGTAGTAGGGTTCTGTGTAGCAAAGGGGTTCAGTCCAATTGGCAAGATAGGTATAGTGGCCCAAGAAATTGGCCGATGGATCTCTTCAGCTAACAGTCCAATATGCTCTAGACAGCTAGCGGGCCGCGGCTAGCAGGCTAGCAGATGGGCATTCAGGGGAGGTCGTGACGGAGGGGCCTGTTACTGGGGGTATGGAGGGAAAATAAGTCCGGTATGCTCTGGTTTGAATCGCGTTGTGCAAATTGGCAAGAGTTTTCCAAGCTAAAGGTTAGCCTATGACTGCTAGCAGTGGTTAGCTGACTACTAGCTAGTAGCTAGTTAGCTGGCTAGCTTCTGTTGGGGTTCCGGTTCGGAAGTTAAGATTTTTTTTATTTAGAAAAAGCAGATCCACACCACATTGGGTGAGGCGGGTTGCAGGAGAGTATTTTGAAGTTGAGGTTTAGAAATATATTAAAAAGATATGCGAAGAAAAAATATATAAAAAGATATATACACGGGACACGACAAGACGAGGACAATCACGTGTGACTGCTACGCCATCTTGGGTAAGAAAAGTGTAATCTGAGGGAAATATGTCTCTCTAATATGGTCATACATTTGGCAGGAGTTTAGGAAGTGCAGCTCAGTTTCCCTCCTCTCCCAGTAGAAGTGATGTCCACATGTTTTCAGTAGCTAACCTCTCCTCTCCCAGTATAAGTGATTTTCAGTGGAAACCAGGTCACAGCAGCCAGCCAGTCTTGAATTGAGGAATCGAGGACACGCTCCAATTGGCCTCTTTTTACATCAATCACACTTTCCCTTTGGAGTTAGTTCAGGCCTGGCCTGGGCTTCTGAGAGAGAGAGAGAGAGAGAGAGAGGTGGGGGGGAGATAGGGAATGAGAGAGAGCAAGAGATAGAGAGAGGGGGAGAAGGGGAGAGATAGGGAGGGAGAGAGACAGAACGAGAGACATACGAAAGAGAGAGAGAGGGGCGGTGGCTCCTGAGAGACTTACAAGTCGTAAAGACTTGTCTTCTCTGCACTGGGAGCTACGTCTTAACCAGCAATTAGTTGGAGTACAGATGCATCTGCAGGATATGGACAATTCCCCATCGGATTGGTAGGTTGGCTAAGAGCTCAGAGCTCTGCGGTGGGTCTCTCTATTCTATGTGGTGGCCTACATCTCCTTGGCTTAGGGTTGCAAAGGGAGAATATATGAGGGTTTAAGCATGTCCTTTATATTTCATTTTACGTTGTCAATATGTCTTCGTTGTAAATGTTTTGGTGCCAAACTGGTGGCAGTTGTGGGAAAAAAACAAGAGTGTGCCAAGCTGTCATCAAGGCAAAGGGTGGCTACTTGAAGATTCTCAAATATAAAATACATTTTGATTTGTTTAACACTTTTTTGGTTACTACATGATTTCATATGTGTTATTTCATAGTTTTGATGTGGAAACGTGGAAAAGTCAAGGGGTCTGAATACTTTCCAAATGCACTGAGTATCTCAGTTTCAGGTTCTTGTTGGAGCTCTCTTCCCCTGTCCTCTGGAACTCTCTTCCCCTGTCCTCTGGAGCTCTCCTCCCCTGTCCTCTGGAGCTCTCCTCCCCTGTCCTCTGGAACTCTCTTCCCCTGTCCTCTGGAGCTCTCGTCCCCTGTCCTCTGGAACTCTC
>NC_036855.1:52127752-52131112 GCF_002910315.2 Salvelinus sp. IW2-2015
TTCCCCTGTCTTGGAGCTCTTCGTCCCCTGTCCTGCTGGAACTTCTTCCCCTGTCCTCTGGACTCTCTCCCTGTCTCTGGAGCTCTCCTCCTGCTCCTCGGAGCTCTCTCCCCTGTCATCTGGGCTCTCTCCCTGTCTCTGGAGCTCTCCTCCCCTGTCCTCTGGAACTCTCTTCCCTGTCCTCTGGAGCTCTCGTCCCTGTCCTCTGGAACTCTCTTCCCTGTCCTCTGGAGCTCTCGTCCTGTCCTCTGGAACTCTCTCCCCTGTCCTCTGGAGCTCTCCGGTCCCCTGTCCTCTGGAGCTCTCCTCCTCCTGTCTCTGGGAGCTCTCCTCCCCTGTCTCTGGAGTTCGTTCCTGTCCTCTGGAGCTTCTCTCCTGTCGTCTGGAGCTCTCTCCCCTGTCCTCTGGAGCTCTTCTTCCCCTGTCCTCTGGAGCATCGTCCCGTGTCCTCTGGAACTCTCTTCCCTCTTTTTGATATGTTCTCCTCCTGAATGTCTGCATAATAGCTTAATCTCATATCCTTCTCACCTCACCCATATTTGCTGTGGCCCTCCTCCCTCCCTCCCTCCCTCCTCCTCTCCCCTCCCTCCCTCCCTCCCTCCCTCCTCCCTCCTCCCTCCGTCCCTCCCTCCCTCCCTCCTCCTCCCTCCCTACCTCGTTGTATACTGCCAGTGATCAGGCCAGTGGAATGAAAAGAAGGTCTCCCACCCCCTCCCTCTTTTTCAGACATCAACGGCTCCAATGTGTTTCTTCAGATCTTGAGTGCTGCAAATTGTGACCACACAGAGAGAGAGAAACAGGGAGAAAGTTTTGGACCGGACAGAGAGAGGGAACTTCACTGCCCCTCTCTTTCGCTCTCTTCTCACACACACACACACACACACAACACACACACACACACACACAACAACTGACACACACACACACACCACACACAACACATACACACACACCACACACACACACACCACACACACACACAACCACACACTCAAGAACTGTGTGGTGTGTGTGTTGTGGTGTGTGTGTGTGTGGTGTGTGTGTGTGTGTGTGTGTGTGTGTGTGTGGTGTGTGTGTGGTGTGTGTGTGTGTGTGCTGTGTGTGTGTGAGAATTAATGAGAGAGGGTGTCGGACTGTGGTGTGTGTGTGTGTGTGTGTGTGTGTGTGTGTGTGTGAGAGAGAGCGAGAGAGATGAGAAAAAATATTGAGACTGATCCAAAAGCGTAACCTTGTATCCTTTATCCTGTACAAGCCTACTGCAGCCCAATCACTCTCAATTTCAATTCAATTCAAAGGGCTTTATTGGCATGGGAAACATATGTTTACATTGCCTAAGCAAATAAAATAAACAACAAACAAAAATAAACAATCAGTAAACATTACACTCACAAAAGTTTTTAAATAATATAGACATTTCAAATATTTTATTATTGGCTATGTTGTTTATTCTTCGCTGTTTCCATGGCAACAGGTCACAAATCTTGCTGCTGTGATGGCACTGTGGTATTTCACCCAGTAGATATGGGAGTTTATCAATGTTTGATTTCTTTTTAAATTCTTTGTGGATCTGTGTAATCTGAGGGAAATATGTGTCTCTAATATGGTCATACATTTGGCAGGAGGTTAGGAAGTGCAGCTCAGTTTCCACCTCATTTTGTGGGCAGTGTTGCACATAGCCTGTCTTCTCTTGAGAGCCAGGTCTGCCTACGGTGGCCTTTCTCAATAGCAAGGCTATGCTCACTGAGTCTGTAAATAGTCAAGAATTGTCTTATTTTGGGGTCAGTCACAGTGGTCAGGTATTCTGCCACTGTGTACTCTCTGTTAAGGGCCAGATACCATTCTAGTTTGCTCTGTTTGTTGGATGATTTTTTCCAGTGTGTCAAATAGATATATTTTGTTGTTTTTCTCATAGTTTGGTTGGGTCTAATTGTGTTGCTGTTCTGGGGCTCTCTCGGTTTGTTTGTGTTTGTGAACAGAGCCACAAAACCAGCTGGCAAAGGGGACTCTTCTCCGGTCTCTCTGTAGATGAGTGCTTTGTGGTGGAATGTGTCACTTCCTTTTAGGTAGTTGTTTAACAGCTCTTTTCCGGATGTTGATTACCAGCGGGTATATACCTAATTCTGCTCTGTGCTAGTTGGTGTTTTACGTTGTACATAAAGTATATTTTTGCAGAATTCGGCATGCTAATTCTCAAATGGATGATTGTCCCATTTTGTGAATTCTTGGTTGGTGAGTGGACCCCAGACCTCACAACCATAGAGGGCAATGGGTTATATATTTGATTAAATCATTTTTAGCCAGATCCTAATTTGGATGTTGAGGTTTATGTTCCTTTTGATGGCATAGAAGGCCTTTCTTGCCTTGCCTCTCAGATCGTTCACAGGTGTTGATGTTTAGGCCGAGGGAGGTGTAGTTTTTTGTCTCTAGGGCAATGTTCTCTAGGTGGAATTTACTTTTACCGGTGCCCTGCATCGAAAATAAAAGCTGTCCACTTCATGTGTCGATAATTTCACCAGCCACATTGCACGCTCCTTTAGTTCTTTAGATACACAGGACATCAACACCATCCTAGTTCACACTGGGCTAGATGTGAGACATCAGAGATGTATTCAGTAAACCACTGGGCTGCATGTGAGACATCAGAGATGTATTCAGTAAACCACTGGGCTGCATGTGAGACATCAGAGATGTATTCAGGTAACCACTGGGCTCATATAAAGGCAGTTACCCAACAGGCAGTGTGACTACTGAACAGATGACTGTGGCTGATTGGGCCTGTTTATCGTATTAGCCTGCTTTTAGATATTCCTCCTATCGTGTGTGTGTGTTTGCCTTTGTTTGTGTGTGTGTGGAGGCAGATTGCCATTATCCATTTAGTTCCCTCTGACTACAGAGGGGAGGAAGCATCAGCAGAGGACAAGGAAGGGGAGGAGGAGGGAGGGGAGGGAGGGGAGGGGAGGGGAGGGGAGGGAGGGGAGGGGAGGGGATAGAGGAGAGGATGGGAAGGGGAGGGACGGGGAGAGATGGGAGAGGATGAGGGAGAGAAGGGGAGAGGAGGGAGAGGAGGAGGAGAAGAAAAGGGGATGGGGAGGGATGGGGAAGGGGGAGGGGGGAGGGGAGAGGGAGGGGAGAAGTAGAGGACAGGAGAGAGGGGAGAGGGTATATGGAGGGGAGAGAAGGGAGAGGATTGTGAGGAGGAAGAGTGCGATGAAAGGGGGGAGGGGAGCACAAGTCAGAGGACAGGAGAGGAGGGGAGAGGAGGGAGAGAAGGGAGAGTGATGGCGAGGGGAGAGAAGGGGGAGGCAGATTAGGGGAGAGATCGGGAGAGGAGTAGGGAGAGAAGGGGAGCAGATGGGCTAA
>NC_036855.1:52131137-52136804 GCF_002910315.2 Salvelinus sp. IW2-2015
CTTTTCGTTGTCTTGAGGACCAACTAGGGTCCACCCCCAGCCCCCCTTAGACCTTCTGTCTGAGGACCAAACTAGGTCACCCACCACATAATAATACACCCGGCCCCCTAGCCTCTGTTTCGTGAGGACCCAACAGGGGAGGAGATGGGAGGAGAGGGAGAGAAGGGGAGGAAAGAGAAAGGAGAAGAAAGGGACGAGGGATGGGAGGAGGGATGGGGAGAGAGAAGCGGGAGGGAGGGGAGAGATGGAGGGGAGGGGGAGAGAAGGGTAGGGTAAGGCGGAGAGAGGGGAGAGGATGGGGAGGGAGAAAGGAGTAAAGGTTACACAAACACTAATGGCCTGTGGGCAATATGCATCTCCATTCACTCTGGGATAAGGCTTGACACTCCCACTCGCCATCCACAGCGATGGAATTTGTATTTGTGGTTCTGGCAACTGGACCTTTTTTGGAACACCATTATTTTGTTCTTACTGAGATTTACTGTCAGGGCCCAGGTCTGGCAGAATCTGTGCAGAATATCTAGGTGCTGATGTAGGCCCTCCTTGGTTGGTGACAGAAACACCAGATCATCAGCAAACAGGAGACATTTGACTTCAGATTCCAGTAGGGTGAGGCCGGGTGCTGTTCTAGCGCAGACTGTTCTAGTGGCCTCGCCAATTCGTTGATATATATGTTGAAGAGGGTGGGGCTCAAGCTGCATCCCTGTATCAACCCACGGCCCTGTGGAAAGAAATGTGTGTGTTTTTTGCCAATTTTAACCGCACACTTGTTGTTTGTGTACATGGATTTTATAATGTTGTCTTTTTTTCATCCAACACCACTTTCCATCAATTTGTATAGCAGACCCTCATGCCAAATTGAGTCAAAATATTTATTGAAATCAACAAAGCATCAAGAAGACTTTGCCTTTGTTTTGGTTTATTTGTTTGTCAATTAGGGTGTGCAGGGTGAATACGTGGTCTGTCTTACGGTAATTTGGTAAGAAGCCAATTTGACATTTGCTCAGGACATTGTTTTCACTGAGGAAATGTTGGTTTGCTGTTGATGATACAGCAGAGGATTTTTCAGAGATTCTGACGTATATTCCACTGTAATTTTTGGGGTGAAATTTGTCTCCACTTTTATGGATTGGGGTGATCAGTCCTTGGTTCCAAATATTAGGGAAGATGCCAGAGCTCAGGATGATGTTGAAGAGTTTAAGCATAGCCAATTGGAATTTGTGGTCTGTATATTTTACCAAAGGCCTTTTGGGGTTGGAGGGTTTGTATTTTGTCCTGTAGTTCATTCAAGGTAATTGGATAATCCAGTGGGTTCTGGTAGTCTTTAATCGTTGATTTTAAGATTTGTATTTGATCATGTATATGTGTTTGCTCTTTGTTCTTTGTTATAGGGCCAAAAGATTGGAGAAGTGGTTTACCCATACATCTCCATTTTGGAGAGATAATTATTTGTGCTGTTGTTTGTTTAGTGTTTTCCAATTTTCTCAGAATTGTTTAGAGTCTATGGATTCTTCAATTACATTGAGCTGGTTTCTGACGTGCTGCTCCTTCTTTCTCCGTAGTGTATTTCTGTATTGTTTTAGTGATTCACCATAGTGAAGGCGTAGACTCGGGTTTTCTGGGTCTCTATGTTTTTGGTTTGTTAGGTTTCTCAATTTCTTTCTTAGGTTTTTGCATTCTTCATAAAACCATTTGTCATTGTTGTTAATTTTCTTCGTTTTTCTGTTTCAAATTTTTTGATTTAATAGGGAAACTGAGAGGTCAAACATACTGTTTAGGTTTTCTACTGCCACGTTTACACCTTCACTATTACAGTGGAACGTTTTGTTCAGGAAGTTGTCTAAAAGGGATTGAATTTGTTGTTGCCAAATTCTTTTTTGGTGAGTTTCCACACTACTTTCCTTCCATCTATAGAATTTCTTAATATTACTCAGTTCCTTTGGCTTACCTCATGATTGAGTTCAAGTAGACTGTGATTTTGCTGTGATCTTATAGTGGTGTCAGTGGGCTGACTGTGAACGCTCTGAGAGACTCTCACAAACTAGTACATGTCCCTGGGCCTGGAAATTATTGATTTCCCCCTCCAGGATGGAGAAGCTGTCTTCATTAAGGTATGGGGATTCTAGTCGGGGATATAGGTAGCACACAGGAGGAACTTTTTCTCTGTTAAGATCATTTCCTTTTGAATTTCTAGCCAAATGTAAAATGTTCCTGTTTTGATTAATTTAATACAGTGATTTAGGTCTGCTCTATACCAAATTAACATACCCCCTGAGTCTCTTCCCTGTTTCACACCTGGTAGTTTGGTGGATGAGACTTCCAGCTCTCTGTAACCTGGAGGGCAACCAGTGGGTCCATCTCCTCTATACCAGGTTTCTTGTAGGATGACAATGTCTGTATGTCCAATTTCTTTGACCAGGTTCCTGCTCTTTAGGCCAAAGGCAGATGACCTCAGGCCTTGGATATTCCAGGATGAGATAGTGAAGGCTTTGTGTTCCATAAAGTGTCCAATGTTGTTGGTCGTGTGGTTTGGCCTCAGGCCAGTAAGTGTGATCAGAGCCTGCTGAGCGTCTGGTACATTCCATTGGCTTGGGCTAGTGTAAAGAGTGGGGGTTGGGCCTGTTTGCCTGCTCACGGCCTGGGCGTATGTGTGACTTTCATGTGGTAGCAGGGTGGAGATAACCACTTGTGCATTGGGGAAAGTAGAAGAAGCTTTTTCAATCACTCCCTTCAGTGCTGTGGCCACCATTTCCTGCTGTGTTCTCAGGTGGTTTGTGTTATTATGTGGCTGGGTAACCCTAGTTGGTCCTCAGACAGAAGGTCTAGGGGGCGCTGGGTGTATTATTATGTGGCTGGGTGACCCTAGTTGGTCCTCAGACAGAAGGTCTAGGGGGCGCTGGGTGAACCTAGTTGGTCCTCAGACAGAAGGTCTAGGGCGGGCCCTGGAGTGTATTATTATGTGGCTGGGTACCCTACGTTGGTCCTCAGAACCGAAGGTTAGGGCGCTGGGTGTATTATTATGTGGCTGGTGACCTAGTTGTCCTCAGACAGAAGGTCTACGGGGGCGCCTGGGTGAAGCTAAGTTGGTCCTCAGACAGAGGTCTAGGGCGCTGGGTGTATTATTATGTGGCTGGGTGACACCTAGTTGGTCCTCCAGAACAGAAGGCGTGTGCGCGGTGGATGTGGGGGAACCGTGGCTTGCCAGGGAGTGAGCGGGTGAACCTAGTTGGTCCTCAGACAGAAGGTCTGAGGGGGCTGGGTGTATTATGTATGTGTGCTTGAGCTCGAACCTAGTTCCAGACGAGTCCGCGCTCGGACCTATTCCTCAATCGACCGAAGGTCCTAGGGGGCGCTGGGTGTCCACTTAGTATGTGGCTGGTGAAACCCTAGTTGGTCCCTAGACAGAAGGTCTAGGGGGCGCGGGATATGTGCGAACTAGTTTGGTCCTCACGACAGAGGCTCTAGGGGGCGCTGGGTGAACACTCAGCTGGGTCCTCAGCAGAAGGTCTAGGGCGCTGGGTAACCTAAGTTGGTCCTCAGACAAGCTAGGACGCGATGCTAGTCCTAGAGGCGCCTGGGTGTATTATTATGTGGCTGGGTGACCATAAGTTGGTACTCAGCCAAAGCGTCTACGCCGCGGCGCTGGGTGTATTATTATGTGGTCTGGGTGAACCTAGTTGGTCCTCAGACAGGAAGGGTCTAGGGGGCGCTGGTGACACCCACGACTAGTTGTCCTCAGACAGAAGGTCTAGGGGGCGCATGGGTGAACCTAAGTTGGTTCCGTCAGACAGAAGGTTAGGGGTGGCGGTGGGTGATTATTAGTGGGCTGAGGTGACCCTAAGTTGGTCCTCAGACAGAAAGGTCTAGGCGGGCGCTCGCAGCTGAACCTAGTTGGTCCTCAGACAGAAGCTAGGGGGCGTGGGATGACTAGTTGTCTCCAGGCACAGAACGGTCTAGGTGCGCTGGTGAACTATATTGGTCCTCAGACAGAAAGGTTCTAGGGGGCGCTGGGTGAACCTATTTGGTCCTCAGGACAGAACGTCTAGGGGGCGCTGGGTGACTAGTTCCGGTCTTCAGACAGAAGTCTGGGGGCGCTGGGTGGTATATTATGTGGCTGGGTACCTAGCTTAGGATCCGCTCAGACAGAAGGTCTAAGGGGGGCGCTGGTTGGAACCTAGGTTGGTCCTCAACAGACAGGCTCTATGGGCGCTGGTAAACTAGTTGGGTCCTCAGACAGAGGTCTAGGGGCGCTGGTGAACCTAGTTGGTCTCATGACAGAAGGTCTAGGGCCACTGGTGTATATTATGTGGGTGGGATGACCATAGTGGTCGCTCAAGACAGAAGGTCTAGGGGGCGCTGGTGTCCATCTATTATGTGGCTGGGCTGAACCTAGTTGGTTCAGACAGAAGGTCTAGGGGGCGCAGGGTGAACCTAGTTGTCCTCAGACAAGAAGAGTGCTAGGGCGCTGGTGCACCAGTTGGTCCTCAGCAGACGGCTCTGGGGGCGCTGGGTGTATTATTATGTGGCTGGGTGACCCTAGTGTGGTCCTCAGACAGAAGTCTAGGGGGCGCTGGGTGCGACCCTAGTTGTCGCTTTCAGCGAATGTCTAGTGGGGCGCTGAGTGAACCTCAGTTGGTCCTCAGACAGAAGGTCCTAGGGGGGCGCTGGGTTATTATTATGTGGCTGGGTTGAACCTTGTTGGTCTTCTCAGACAGACCAGCGTCCTAGGGGGGCGCTGCGGTGGAACCTAGTGTCTCAACAGAAGGTCTAGGGGCGCTGGGTGTATATTATGTGGCTGTGTGAACCTAGTTGGTCCTACAGACAGAAGGTCTAATGGGGGCGCTGGTGGAACTAGTTTGGTCCTCAGACAGAAGGTCTAGGGGGCGCTGGGGTCGTCATTATTATGTGGCTGGCGTCACTAGTTGGTCCTCAGACAGCGACCCCGGTCTAAGGGGGGCGCTGGGTCAACCTAGTTGGCTCCTCATCACGCGGCTCTAGAGGGCCGCTGGCTGTATACTTATGTGGTGACCCTAGTTGTCCTGCAGAAGAAGGTCTAGGGGCGCAGGGTGTATTATTATGTGGCGGGTTGAACCTAGTTGGTCCTCAGACAGAAGTTCAGGGGGCGCTGGGTGCCTAGTTGTCACTCAGACAGAAGGTCCTAGGGGGCGCGGGCTGAACCTAGTTGGTCCTCAGACAGAAGGTCTAGCGGGCGCTGTGTGTATTTATTATGTGGACCTAGTGACCCTAGTTGGTTCCTCAGACAGAAGGTCTAGGGAAGCTGGGTGCCCTAGTTGGTCTCAGCAGAGGTCTGAGGGGCCTGGGTGTATTATTATGCTGGTGGGTGACCCTAGTTGGTCCTACAGAACCAAGAAGGTCTAGGGGAAGCTGGGGGTGAACCTAGTTGGTCCTCAGACAGGAAGGTCTAGGGGGGCGCTGGTGTGTAATTAGTATGTGCTTCGTAACCTAGTTTGGTCCTCAGACAGAAAGTCTAGGGCGCGGCTGGGGTATTATTATGTGGCTTGTGTGAACCTAGTTGGTTCCTAGACAGAAAGGTCTAGGGTGGCGCTGGGTGTATTATCTATGTGGCCTGGAGTGAACCTAGTTGGTCCCTCAGACAGAAGGTCTAGCGTGGTGACAGTTCCTAAAAGTCGGGGGCTGAACCTAAGT
>NC_036855.1:52138059-52155606 GCF_002910315.2 Salvelinus sp. IW2-2015
CACTTGTGCGTTGGGGAAAGTAGAAGAAGCTTTTTCAATCACTCCCTTCAGTGCTGTGGCCACCCTTTCCTGCTGTGCTCTCAGGTCGTTTGTGCCTGTGTGTATTATGTGGCTAGGTGAGCCTAGTTTGTCCTCAGACAGAAGGTCTAGGGCGCGCTGGGTGTTTGGACACCAGAGTTTAGACACACTGTGTTTGGGAAAAAGTTTTTTTTCTTCTATATATTTCCCATTTGAGTCCATAAGGAGAAAAATCTGTGTCTTGTGTTTGTCCTCAGTGGGTGTGGGGGGGTTGTCAGGAGGGCTATCAGGGTGGCTGACAGGGGGGGTGCTCAGAGGGAGTGTGAGCTGCTGGGCTTGGGGTTTTTCTTTTGTCTGTTCTGCTGTGATTTCGACTCTATGGTCAGGGTCTGGTGTGGACTGTTCTGCTGTGGTGTCGAGACTTTTGTCGGGTGCTGAGGTGGGCTGTTCTGCTGGCGTCTCTGTGGGGATGGCCACCTCCCTAGTGGGTTGTTCTCTGTCACATGCCATCCCCCTCAACCTCTCCTCCAGCAGTCTGATCCTCTCCTCCATCCCCCTCTCCCTCTCCTCCAGCAGTCTGATCCTCTCCTCTAGTGCTTTGTTCTGCTCCTGCTTCTGCTCTTTCTCCTGTTGAAGTTGTCTCACCACTGTACAGAGTGCAYATATGTCTCTCTCCACCTCCAGCTCTCCTGGTCTGGTTAAGGGGTTGTTGTGCTGGACTGTTGTCTGGGTCTGTGCTGACTGGAGTGTAATCACCTGCTGTTCTAGCTCAACCTGCCTTACCTCCAGCTGGGTGAATTTATCCTTTATTTCAATGAGGGAGAAGTACTCTGTACTGGGAGGTTGACTGTCTGCTGAGGGTTGCTCGTCTGTGGGGTTATATGATGAAGAGGTTTGGTCTGGCCCACTTGGGGTGGGGGTATCTTTATCAAGGGAGAGCTTCTCCTGCTGGGCTAATTCTTTGATTAGGTGAAAGTCCAGCTGAAACTGTTTGTGTATGCCCTGTACCAATACTGTTCCAGACTTATATAGATTTATATTAGCTGACTCCTCGTCCTCGTTGTCAAGAATCCTGAGTTTCCACCCCTCGTTAACCCCCCCTCTCTTAACAGAGGGGTAGTGTGCTAATATAGCACTGTGCCATGCCTGGGGATGGTTTGTGTGGAAGATAAGGTTGCTGATGTTCCCATTTTTGTAATAGTCAGCAAAAAGTGTCTCTTGATTTTCCATAAGGAGCGCTTCATTTCTCGTGAATCTTTCTATGTCTTATTCATCTACTTTACATGCACAGCGGATACTGCTATTTTAATTTACCTGGCCTGACAGACGGAGTTGGGCAAGCTTCTAAGCCTCTCCATTTTGAGTTGGGGTAGTACTATGTCGATCATCCTGCCATTGCGCTAATGGGCTTTGACACCTCCTCACTTACACTTGAATGCTAGTTGAAGCGATACATTGTATCAAGCATGGCAGAATTATGTTACTATCAGTGCCTGACATTTAACAGTGAATAGAATGTCATGTATTTTGCTTCTTTGGCTTTTGGGAAATCAAAATATAGTTTCAGACTAACATACTCACTCAGTTCCAGTGGGTGAGTGTTCTTCAGGTCTGTTAGTTTTCCTAGAGAATATAGCCTTGTACAATACGCAATAAAGCCATCCTTCGGTAGATGTGAACCATTTCCACGGGTGATTCCGGGTAGAATCCGATCTAAAATCAGGTTGTACTTTTGAGTTTGATTTGAAGTGAGGTTTTATGTTGTAGAGAGGGGTAGGGCCATTCCTGTATGTTTCTTGACAAAAAATCCAATGTTTATTCTAACTCTAAATGTGTCATTCATTTTAAAAGAAAGAGTGACAGAAAAAATGCAGGAGTCATCTGACCACGACCTCTCTCTCTCTCTCTCTCCTCTCTCTCTGTTCTGAAGTGGTGATCTCTCTCTCTCTGTTTCCAGAGTGGTAAGCAGCTGTTCAGTCAATAATCAGACCAGACAAAATAAGCTTTTGTCCATAGTAAAGAATTTATTGTGAATGGGAAATGTCCCTTCTTAATGGAATCGTTTTATTCCGAAGAACAGAACACGGACGTGCAATGAGCCTATGATAAATGACCAAAAACAAACAGATTATGATATTAAACAAACATTATACAAGGCACAATCTGGTAATGAAATACCTAGTGTGTCATCATCATGACAGTGCTGGACTGAGGCTATCAGTGCTGCGCAGAGCCTCAGTCAGGATGCCTGGGAAAACCGTCACTGGCAGTCCGTGATCCCTATCATGTATGTAGATGCTGCTCTTAGGAACACTAGTACTGTTACCTTGACAACAGATGGGTAAGATAATACAGCAAGGCTCGCTAGTATTAAAGAGAGATCATTAGAAGTTGGAATACTCATCCTACTCCCTTATATGTTCGGCCAGTAGTAATTGCCGGTAGAGTTAACTGTGGACTGACTATTTTACCTTGAACATTGTGGGACAGCTTTACCCACTTTACGATGCGGTGTTTTCCAGGTGTGTGTGTGTGTGTGTGTGTGTGTGTGTGGGGTGTGTGTGGCTGTGTGTGTGTGTGGTGGTGAGTGTGTGTGTGTGTGTGTGTGTGTGTGTGTTGTGTGTGTTGTGTGTGTGTGTGTGTGTGTGTGTGTGTGTGTGTGTGTGTGTGTGTGTGTGTGTGTGTGTGTGTGTGCGTAAGTTCTGCCTTATCTTGATGCACACGTACTAGTGTGTGTTGGTGATTTAATGGAATATGTCCTCTTTATACGTTACATGCTTCCATTCCTCCCCGTTCCTCTCTAAACAACCTATTATTTATCCCTTGTCACTTCACTATTGCATTTTTACGATTCTGCGAAGCGGCATATTTGCTGCACATGAAACAGCAATATCCAAATGATATGCGAGGTGAGCCTTGGCACAAATCCATGTCAATTTGAGGCCTAAGTCACTAGCACTATTACTGTGCGACGAGAAACGTTATAGCAGGTAATGGATAGTCACTATGACACTAATTGTACCACACATAAAGCAAGTGTATAATAGGTCACAGCAACGGGCATATGATACAACATAAACAGTCAAGTTAAAAGTGCACCAGCACTATGATCCACATAAAGCAGTATACAAAAAGTCACAGCCTTGATGGCCACACAGGTCCATGAAGCAAAATACCCAGAATGTGAGTAGACAGTCACAGCAATATTGAACAACCATAAATACAGCAAGAGCTTACCCGTCACAGCGATGTTGATACACATTAAGCGATCGTAGTCACGGCCACTATGACCACGAATAAAGCAGTTAACAGTCACAGCACTATGACCACCATAAAGCAATAAAGTCACAGCACTAGATACATTGGAGGCAGCACGGCGCCAACTGCCAGCAGAAGACCATATAGTCACGCCAGGCGCCAGCACTGAAGCCTATGTGTCTAACACGACCAGCGTCCGACCCGGACCAGCTGAGCGACACCTCCACCATAGCGACTGCATCAAGTGCCGTGAAAGGCAGAGCGTCAAGTCGACCAACCGCCTATGACCCAACAAATCCAGCCCTGAAGGTACACAAGCAGTCACCGAGAGCCACCTCCGTAGTAAATGACCGGCCACAGTGATAAGTCACCCGGAGTACAAGCCTGAGTGCAATGCAAGTCCACGTTGACCTAAATCCGCATCCCACATCAGCTAGTATTACGCAGGTCTCACACTATCTTAGTATGACCACATAAATATATAAAGCACGCCAGTAACAAATCACAAAGGGCGCCGAGGAGACCACATTAAAAGCCACAAACACAAAGTACGTCACAGAGCACCTCATGAACAGAACACATAAAGCCAAAAACAAGTTCACAGACACTGTCAGATCAGCCCCATACTTAAAAAACTATGTGTTTAAACACAATCACAGTGTTACACAAAAAACGCGTTTTCGCTGCATTATCTTACAATAGCAATTCTGCATGCGACCAAAAATATTTGAGTGGCAAATTGACATAAAAATGGAATTATTGCAGCATAATAAAAAATCATTTCCTATGTGCCGATAGCAACATGTCCAAAAAATAAAACTTTCTTCAGAAATCCTGGACTGACTCACGGGCGCACGCATCACTCATACATCAGAATCACTTATACATTGAACAATTGTAAGTGGTTTATTGCAGCATGTGGCCACATATTTTCGCAAAAAGTTGCGCAATCAAAAGTGTGTTACAGTTTAATCTAAGGGTACACCTGGAGGCTTTCGTGCCCAAATGGGCTTCATAGGTCCCGTATGTAAGTGCGAGACTACTTGTTGACCTCAAGATGTTATTTGTAGTGAGAGTCGTGTTGTCGCGAAGTGATACCATTAACATGAGTAAAAAGATGCCATTGTAAAGAATAACAAAACCATGATCCCAAGAAATGGCCCCTCAGGACTATAGGAGTCACCACAATAGGAGGCCGAATCGGTAAAAATCACTCTAGGTCATCTGGCTATGTCACAGTAGGGTCACTCCTTCAGATCCACTCTAGGTCATCCCTCTAAGGTCACATCTTAGGTAGAGTATCCAATAGCGACAATATAGGCTTTAACAATACGATTAACTATAAGGCTCAACACTACCACAACCTCTTGGAGAGGAACTCGTACTAGCAACTCTGTAAGTTCCGGATCCCAACGAAGGGCCAGCATACAAAGTAGTACAACACAGCACACACACACACACGACACACACACACAACATCCAAGACACACACACACACACACACACCACACACATCACACCACTACACACACTACAGCACGCACTAACCAAACCTACACACTACCAGCAACCACACTGACCCACTACAACACACACACAACACACACGCACACACGCACCAACAACAACAATTCATTTCAGCAAGTCTTTAGGTTAATCTAGTTTCTGTAAGAATAGAATCAGAGTAGGATAATTACAGAATGACCAAGCTGGTGCTAGGTCCACACCTGAAACAGAATGCGAGAGGAAACAATAAAGTAGAAGAATCTAACAACACCAATAGTTCAAAACAACAACAACACCATCACCGGAGGTGCACTAACTACTGAAGCAGCGATGAGAATAGTGATAGGCCAGCTCAGAATGAAAAAGGATTCTTAGATTAGGACTGTAGCCCTAACCCTAACCTCTGGAGATAACTCTCTCACACACACACCGTTTCTATTGGCCATCCATCTCTCTCTCCTCTCTCTCTCTGCTCGTCAATCTGCTCCTTCTCTCTCTCTCTCTCCATACCATCTCTCTCTCTCTTACTGGCCTCCTCTCTCTCTCTCTCTCTCTTCTCTTTCTCTCTGTTCTCTCTCTTGTCTCTCTCAACTCTCTTGTTCTCTCTGATAATCTGTATCTCTCCTGATTACCTCTCTCTCTCTTCCCAGACATGGATTCCTTCTATTTTTCCTGGTCTATGAGTATTTTCAACTATCACAAGCCCAAAAGCAAGTACTTTTATTTGTAATTTTGTTAAAACAAAAAAGTTTTTTTTTTTTAATTAACTACATGTTTTCAATTAATGAGTTATCTCAGTAGAAATTAGCTAGTATACTAACCCTCTCATTTTAAACCCAGGTTTGTTTCTCTCCATCTCCTCTTTTCTTTTTCTATGAGAGATTTTTCCAGACGAACTGTAGAGACCAGGCCCTGTTGAGAGACCACCATCATCTTGAATCCCGATAGAGACCAATTGCCCTGTTGGTAAGCGGCACTACTAATTCCACGGTGATAGATGATTTCCGTATTCAAGAGAGCCTATAGCGTGGGACTGTCAATAGCACGCCAGAGAGACCGTAGACACGGAACGAAAGGAGAACTCGTAAAGTAGGTCCTGCATGGGAACTTTGGTTTTATCTCTTCTACCTTGATCCCACACCTGTAGCTTTTCATACCTCACCTGCCCAACACCTGCAGCCTTTTCATACCTCACCTGGCCCACACCTAGCAGCTATCTTCTCAATTACCTCACCTGCCCAACACAACGGCGGTGCGAGGCATGTGTTCATTACTCGTCACACTTTGAACAACACCATGTAGGCTTTCATTACCTTCACCTGACCACATTACACCTGTAGCTTTTTCTTACCTACACCTGCCCAGCACCTGCAGCTTTTCATACTCTCAACCTGCCACCTGCGAGCGTTTTCAACATCCTCACCTGCGCCACACCGAAGCTTTTTCAATACATCACCTCCCACACGAGTCACTACCTGCCACATCCCGCTTTTCATACCTCACTTGCCCACACCTGACAGCTTTTTCATACCTCACCTGCACCCACACAGTAGTCTTTTCCATAACTCACCTGCAGCCACACCTAACGTCGCTTTTCATACCTTGCCACCTGCCGCACACCTGCAGCTTTTCTGTACTCAACCCATCCCACACCATGCAGTCTTTTCACATACCTCCCTGCCCACACCTGTAGAGCTTTTCATACCCGTCACCCACAGCCGCTTCTTCCTGCCCAACACCATGAGCTTTTCGAACCTCACCCTTCCACAACTCACTTCATAGCCTTACTGCCCAACACCTGTAGCTTTTTCATATACCTCCTCCGCTCCACACCTGTAGCTTTCATACCTCCTGCACACCGTGCCTTCATACCGTCCACACCTGTAGCTTATTCATCCTCCCTACACTACCTATATACATCACCCTGCCCCACACCTGTAGCTTTCTACCTCCACCTGTCCACACCGTGTAGCTTTTCATACCTCACCTGTCCACCACCTGTGAGCTTTTCAGAATAAACACTTCACCTGCTTCCCACCCGTACGCTACCTCACCTCGGTTATTTTAGGGAGTGTGTCACGCAGCTCACTGCCAGCCTAACCAAGCAATCAATGGTCCCCAGTATATACATTGCCCTATAGGGCATTCATACAAAATGTGAAAGCGAATGAACTAAATGATTTAGGTTAATACATGACCAGAGATTTCTCACTGGACCAATCCATAAATTATTTGCTATCTGTTGTTAACTGGCGTGTATTAGACCGATATGCTAGAGCTCAGCGGTTGGAAGAGACACACAGCTTGCAACGCGCAGGAGCAACACATTGCTCTTGACTACGTTTTACGCTGATTAGCGACAATTGCATGGAGATGGAGACTTAATATAGATGATTCAAAATGTACAGTAGACAGTCAAAGATTTGAGACACACCTACTGATTTCCAAGGATTTTTGTTCTTTATTTTACTGTTTTGAAATAACACATGTGGTAATTCAGTTAGTGAACTAAAAAATGGATAAAAACAAAATCCAAAATAATATTTTAGATTTAATTCTTCAAAGTTAGCCACCTTTTGCCTCGATGACAAACTTTTTGGCGCATCAACACACACACACAACACTCACACACACGACACACACACACACACACACACACACACACACACACAGCAACACCACACGACCACACACACGACACACACACTACAACAGAACACACAACAAACACCCGATATTTAGGCAGTTCATTTCCTTGGAAAGATGGACTGCTCCGGTGCACTGCTTCCCATGTGAGGCTATATGCTAACTCGTCTTTAATTAGAGAACCTGAGTTCCAGTATAGAGCATATTACGCATCTACTGTTTTAATTAGAGACCTGATCCATGTTATAGGCATAGATGGCTACTGTTTTAATTAGGACCTGATCCATGATAATAGGACTTATAGCCTACTGTTTCAATAGAGCAACCTGACTCCATGTATTAGGAGTCTATAGCCTACTGTTTTATAGTAACACCTGACTCCACATGTATCTAGGCTACTAAGCCTACGTTTATAATTAGAGACACTGATCGCATTATAGGCTATTATTGGCTACTGTTTTAATTAGAGACTTGATCCATGTATAGGCTATAGCCTACCTGTTTTGAGATGATCCCATGATAGGCTATAGCTCTTTATATCCTGATCCATGTTTATAGGGCTTTAGCCCTACTTGTTTTTAAATTAGGACACTGGATGCCACTAGTAGTAACTAAGCTATAGCCCTACTTGTTTTAATTAGAGAACCTGATCCATGTATAAGGCGTAATAGCCTCGTTTTTTAAGACTGTATTTACTATTAAGGTTGTTATAGAGACCTGATACCATGTATAAGCTACGTAGGCCTATCTATTTTAATATTAGGACACCTGATCCATGTATAGGCTATAGCCCTCACGTTTTTAATTAGACAGACCTGACTTGGTTAATAGGCTATAGGCCCTACTGTTTTAAATTTAGAGGGACCTGACCATGATAGGCTATAGGCTACTGTTTTAATTAGAGACCTGATCTGGCATGAACTTGGTTGTGAACTTTCTGACAGCGATCATCAAATGAGATGATTTGCGACTTCCACTTCCACATTGGCAGCAACAACAAACAAAAAAAATCCATATGTGTATGACCACTGGTTGGAAAAACTGAGCCAGCAGATACTGTAAACTACTCAAAGACAACTGACCCAAGATATTCATCGACACGGTTAGTTTCTTAACGGAGGCAAATAAAGCACCAGTTGGGGCAGATTCAACGGAGCTAGCAATGATTCTATTGTTGGGTGTTTTTTAGGCATGTAGTGTGCCATATTACCGTTAGGAATCGCCTAACTCTGTGGGAAGTGTGCATGTGTAACTAGCTCGAGTAACTCTGAATAACTCAATTCACCTTTGCATTCCTTTGCAAAAGGAAAAGTTTACACAAAATTGCTGCACGTCGTCGTAACAGATTTCTAGATTTGGGGACAGGAAAACAGTTAATTGCAATTGGTAATACTGTCGACAAAATGTATACTCTACAGGTTCACGCTCGCACATTCCCACACTACCGGCACCTGACTTCCTCTCATCACCATATTTGGTGTGAGAGGCCAAAGACTATGTAAACCGTTCAGATTCTACCCTCTCGTGACGTGTTCTGTCTGATACCATATGCATCACAGAGCAGGAGATTACCAATTGTTCTTCCATTGGAAGTAGGAGAGGGAGATGAGAGCGAAGACAGAGAGGCAGAGAGACAGAGAGGCAGACGGAAAGAAAGGAGTGTGGGGGAGTGGTGTGTTGTAGACGTGGTGTGTGTGTTGTGTGTGATGTGTGTGTGTGGAGCCTCGTGATGTGTGGTGTGTGGTGCTGTGTGTGTAGAGTCGGCTGTCGAGCTCGTGTGACTCGCTGCTCGAATTGTGTGGTGTGCTCGCTCCGCTGTGGTGAGTCAAAACCAGCCGTGTGATGTGTGTGTGGATGTGTGTGTGTGTCTACAACACTTGTGTTACGGCATTGTTAGACAGGGGTAAAGATAATGATTTTGCCACAACTGTATAGAGACAAGAGAGAGAGAGAGAGAGAAAGCTTTTTCATCCTAGAGGGGAGATCAACCAGGCCCAGGGACATGTACTAGTCTGTGGCGACCTAAATCCCAGAACTGGACAAGAACCTGACACCCTCAGCACACAGGGGGACAAACACCTACCTGGAGTTATTCCCTTCCAAATATGCACAACTATGACAAGACAACAAACAAAAACAGTACATAGTTAATGGTAGTCTTCGAGGGGACTTCTACGGTAGGTACAGCTACAGCTCATCTCTTGGCTGTAGCACTGTAGATTACTTTATCACTGACCTCAACCCAGAGTCTCTCAGAGCGTTCACAGTCCACTAACACCCCTATCAGGTCACAGCAAAATCACAGTCTACTTGAACAGAGCAATACTCAGTCATAAGGCATCAAAGCCGTAGGAACTGCACAGTGTTAAGACATGCTAGAAATGGAAGGTAAGTAGAGTAGAAACCTACCAAAAACCAATTAGGCAACAACAAATTCAATCCCTTTTAGACAACTTCCTGGACAAAACATTTCACTGTAATATTAAATCCAAGATGGCGTAGCAGTGGGATATCTGTTTTGATGGTCTTGTCCCGTCCCTTGTATATATCGTTTTTCTTCGTATATGTTTCGTATATATTTTTTATATTTTTAATCTACGGACTGAACATACGCTCCTGCAACCCGCCTCACCCAATGTGGTACAAATCTGCTATTTTTTACACTTTAGAACCAGAAACCCCTTCAGAGGCTAGCCACTTAACTAGCTACTAGCTAGTAGTCAGTTTGCCACTGCTAGCGGTCATCACCATTAACTCGGACATCAGCCAGCCTCAGCCTGGTCAACTCCTGCCAGCCTGCACAGCGCGATATCAACCCAGAGCATATCGGACTGCTTTCCTCTACCACATCTCCGGATTCCTACCGCAAGCTCTGAACCTTTACACCGGATCATCACAGATAGCTAGCTGGTATCGAGTGGCTACTCCTGGCTAACGTCTCTGTCCCGGAGCAAGCACCAGTTAGCCTGGAGCTAGCCTCGAACTAGGCCCATCTCCTGTCTAACGTCTCTGTCCCGGAGCAAGCACCAGTTAGCCTGGAGCTAGCCTCGAACTAGGCCCATCTCCTGTCTAACGTCTCTGTCCCGGAGCAAGCACCAGTTAGCCTGGAGCTAGCCTCGAACTAGACCTATCTCCTGGCTAGCCGAAGAAATCCATCAAGCAATTCCTGGGCTTTTAAACCTCTTTTGCCAATTGGCCTGGACCCTTTGCTGCCGACACGGAGCGCCGACGTAACCGTCCGAGGGGGTTTCAACACGTCCCGTTGCGACGTCCCCCTGAGGCCCATCTGCTAGCCTGCTGCTACCCCCGGCCTGCTAGCTGTCTGAATCACCTTGCCTCCAGCTCGCCTAGCTACTCACTGGACCCTATTATCATCGTCACTCAATGCCTAGGCTTACCTCCACTGTACTCACATCCTGCCATACCCTTGTCTGTACATTGCCACCCTGCATACCACTGCCGGCTTGCTTCTGAAGCTGAGCAGGGTGGGTCCTGTTCAGTCCCTGAATGGGAGACCAGATGCTGCTGGAAGTGGTGTTGGAGGGCCAGTAGGAGGCACTATTTCCTCTGGTCTAAAAAACATCCCAATGCCCCAGGGCAGTGATTAGGGACATTCCATTGTGTAGGGTGCCGTCTTTCGGATGGGATGTTAAACGGGTGTCCTGACTCTGAGGTCACTAAAGATCCCATGGCACTTATCATAAGAGTAGGGGTGTTAACCCCGGTGTCCTGGCTAAATTCCCAATCTGGCCCTCAAACCATCATGGTCACCTAATCATCCCCAGTTTACAATTGGCTCATTCATCCCCCCTCCTCTCCCCTGTAACTATTCCCCAGGTTGTTGCTGTGAATGAGAATGTGTTCTCAGTCAACTTACCTGGTAAAATAACAGATACATTTAAAATTATGCCTTGAATCTCTTCTTCACGCCCAGAAACCTGCTCCTTTTACGGCTCCTTTCAAAAGCTCTCACTGCTGTTATAAACGCCCTCCGCAACCAGCTGTGCCCTGGACAACATATGTCAATTGATCGTTCCCATCTATCTTCTGAGCTGGTACTGTTAGGTGACCTAAACTGGGATATGCTTAAAACCTGTTGGGGACCAGGGGTGCTATTTTCACTTTTGGTGAAAATCGTATGATTTTTAAACGGCCTCGTACTCAATTCTTGCTAGTACAATATGCATATTTTTATTACTATTGGATAGAAAACAACCTCTAGTTTCTAAAAACGTTTGAATTTTTTCTCTGAGTGGAACAGAAGTCATTTGGCAGCACTTTCCCTGAACAGGAAGTAGAATGCAAGATGTCTATGCTCGCTTCAACGCTCTGCCTATACATGGTCATGCCACCTATGACCCGAAACACACCTCATACGCCTTCCTCTGGGTGTCAAGAGGACGTCAGAGGAGAAATTTTGTGTTTATCTTTTGTTTCTGACGTGAAATAAGACCTATTTCTTTGACGTGACCGTCCATTTCCGGAAGTCTGAAGCGCGCGACTTAGAAGAGAGATTTGTTTTTGTTTTGCTGCCGTTTCGGATGTCAACTATCTCCGGCTCGGATTTTGATTTGATAAATGAGACCATATCATCGTAATGTATGTTTTTTCAATATAGTTTAACTTCTCACGAGTCACCAACCCTGATCCGGTAGCACCCCCCACCCCCCACCCCACTGAGTAGCATAGCTAGCATAGCGTCACAAGTAACTTGTAGCATCTAAATATCATTAAATCACAAGTCTAAAGCAACCAGATGAAAGATACAGGTCTTGTGAATAAAGCCACCATTTCAGATTTTTTAAATGTTTTACAGGGAAGACACAATATGTAAATCTATTAGCTAACCACGTTAGCAAAGGACACGATATTTTTACTCCCAACAGCCTTTTCCTGCGTCAGTAGCTATCACTATTCGACGAAATAAAAATATATATAGCCACTAACCAAGAAACAACTTCATAAGATGACAGTCTGATAACATATTTATGGTATATAGCATAGTTTTTTTTTTTTTTATGTGCATTTTTCAGGATAAAATCACAAGTTCTACATTGCAGCTGCAATCTGAAAAGGTGCGACCAAGCCAGAACAATTACAGAGACCAACGTCATTATAACTAATTACCTCATTTTAAAACATTTCAGAAAAATACACAAGCGTACAGATATTGAAAGCCCAACATCTGGTGAATCCAAACAATATTTCAGATTTATGAAATGTTTTATAACGAAACAAAATGTAGCGCTAAATTAGCATAGCTATACCAGGCAGATTCGGCTAGGCGCCACGGCCAGTTCACATGCACAACAGATATGATATAACATCGTAAATTGGGTCTTACTATGGCTGATCTTTCATCAGAATGTTGATCAAAGTGTCCTTTGTCAAGATGAGTCGTTGGTTCCGTTCAGAAATGTTCCTTTCCCACTTCATTTAGCATAGTACTGGTCGAGGGGCACGGATCTCTCAAACGTAAATACAATCCGACAACGGAACACCGCAAAACTTCCCGGAAAAATTCAAATAATCTGATTAAACTATATTGAAAAAACATACATTACGATGATATGGTCACATGTATCAAACAAAATTCGACACGGAGATAGTTTTCATACATAACGCCAGCAAAACAGTACACAATCGCAGCTCCAATTCGAGCTATTCAGTAAACCGGAAGTTGTCGGTCACGCCAAAGAAATGGCTCCTATTTACGTCAGTCCAGATAAACAAAGAATTTCTCCTCTGACGTCCTCTTGACAACCAGAGGAAGGCGAATGAAGTGTGTTTCTGGTCATAGGGGGCACGACCATATATAGGCAGAGCTTTGAAGCCAGCATAACAAATCTGATTTTATGTTCTTGGTCATGGAAAGTGCTGTGAAATTACTTCTGTATCATCAGAGACAAAATTGAAACGGTTTTAGAAACTAGAGATTGTTTCTTTCCAATGGTATTATTTATATGCATATAGTTAAGAGCAATAATTGAATAAGAGGCAGTTTAATCTGTAGAGCAAATTATGCTAATGCAAAATAGCACCCCTGTATTCTCAAGAGGTCAGATTATTTGAATTTTTTTCGGGAGTTTTGCCGTGTTCCGTTGTGTGACTTTGTTTACTTGGAGAGATCCCTCCACTCGACTAGTACCCATGCTAAATGAAGTGGGAAAGGTACCATTCTGAATGGAATGAACGACTCATCTGGACTAAGGACATCTTGATCAACATTCTGATGAAAGATCAGCAAAAGTAAGACCCAATTATAATGTTATTTCATATATCGGTCGTGCATGTGAACTGTGTCGTGGGCGCCCAGCTGGTTCTGGCTGGCGTGGCTATGCTAATTTAGCGCTACATTTTGTTTCGCTATAAAACATTTAATAAATCTGAAATATTGTCTGGAATCACAAGAATCCTGTCTTTCAATTGCTGCACAGTATGTATTTCTCATATATGTTTTATGATGAGTAATTAGTTATTTGACGTGGTGTCTGTAAATGTTATGGCTGCTTTCGGTGCAATTTCTGATTGTAGCTGAAATGTAATTATGATTTATACCATAAATTGCAAATTTTTCAAAAAAAAACATATGCTATACAATAAATATGTTATCAGACTGTCATCTTATGAAGTTGTTTCTGGTTAGTGGCTATATATATCTTTATTTGGTCGAATTAGTGATAGCTAGTGACGGAGTAAAAAACTGATGGAGTTAGAAAAGTGCTCTCTTTTGCTGACGTGGTTAGCTAATAGATTTACATATTTTGTCTTCCCTGTAAACATTTTAAAAATCGGACATGTTGGCTTGATTCACAAGATGTGTACCTTTCATATGCTGTATTGGACTTGTTAATGTGTGAAAGTTAAATATTTCWAAAAAACATTTTTTTGAATTTCGCGCTCTGCCTTTTCAGTGGAATGTGGGAGGAGTTCCGCTAGCGGAACGGGGGAGTGAGACAGGTTAACACCCCGGCCGTCCTACAATCTAAGCTAGATGCCGTCAATCTCACACAAATTATCAGGGAACCTACCAGGTACAATCCTAAATCCGTAAACACGGGCACCCTCATAGATATCATCCTGACCAACTTTCCCTCTAAATACACCTCTGCTGTCTTTAACCAGGATCTCAGCGATCACTGCGTCATTGCATGTGTGCGTACTGAGTCCATGGTCAAACAACCACCCCTCATCACTGTCAAACGCTCCCTAAAACACTTCAGCAAGCAGGCCTTTCTAATCGACCTGGCCCGGGTATCCTGGAAGGATATTGACCTCATCCCATCAGTAGAGGATGCCTGGTTGCTCTTCAAAAGTGCTTTCCTTTCCATCTTAAATAAGCATGCCCCATTCAAAAAAATGCAGAACTAAGAACAGATATAGCCCTTGGTTCACCCCAGGCTTGACTGCCCTTGACCAGCACAAAAACATCCTGTGGCACTCTGCATTAGCATTGAATACCCCACGCGATATGCAACTTTTCAGGGAAGTCTGGAACCAATATACTCAGTCAGTTAGGAAAGTGAAGGCTAGGTTTTTCAAACAGAAATGTGCATCCTGTAGCACTAATTCCAAAAAGTTTTGGGACACTGTAAAGTCCATGGAGAATAAGAGCACCTCCTCCCAGCTGCCCACTGCACTGAGGATAGGAACCACTGTCACCACCGATAAATCTACGATAATCGATTATTTCAATAAGCATTTTTCCACGGCTGGCCATGCTTTCCACCTGGCTACCCCTACCCCGGCCAACATCTCAGCACCCCCTGCAGAAACTTGCCCCCCCCCCTCCGCTTCTCCTTCACACAAATCCAGACAGTTGATGTTCTGAAAGAACTGCAAAATCTGGATCCCTACAAATCAGCTGGGCTAGACAATCTGGACCCTCTTTCTAAAATTATCCGCCAAAATTGTTGCAACTTTCGTATCGTCTGAGATCCCCAAAGATTGGAAAGCTGCTGCGGTCATCGCCCTCTTCAAAGGGGGAGACACTGCAGACCCAAACTGCTACAGACCAATATCTATCCTACCCTGCCTTTCTAAGGTCTTCGAAAGCCAAGTTAACAAACAGATCACCGACCATTTCGAATCCCACCGTACCTTCTCCACTATGCAATCTGGTTTCTGAGCGGGTCATGGGTGCACCTCAGCCACGCTCAAGGTCCTAAACGATATAATAACCGCCATTGATAAAAGACAGTACTGTGCAGCCGTCTTCATCGACCTAGCCAAGGCTTTCGACTCTGTCAATTACCGCATTCTTATCGGCAGACTCAACAGCCTTGGCTTCTCAAATGACTGCCTCGCCTGGTTTTCAACAACCACTTCTCAAATAGAGAACAACCCACCACTGCGACCTGTATGCTCTCGTTAGCTGGCCCTTGCTACATATCCGTCGCCAAACACACTGGCTCCAGGTCATCTAGAAGTCTTTGCTAGGTAAAGCCCCACCTTATCTCAGCTCACTGGTCACCATAGCAACACACACCCGTAGCACGCGCTCCAGCAGGAATATTGCACTGGTCATCCCCAAAGCCCAAATTTCCTTTGGCCGCCTTTCCTTCCAGTTCTCTGCTGCCAATGACTGGAACGAATTGCAAAATTCTCTGAAGTTGGAGTCTTATATCTCCCTCTCTAACTTTAAGCATCAGCTATCAGAGCAGCTTCCCGATCACTGTACCTGTAAACAGCCAATCTGTAAATAGCACACCCGATTACCTCATCCCCATATTATTACTTACCCTCTTGCTCTTTTGCACCCCAGTATCTCCACTTGCACATCATCATCTGCACATCTGTCACTCCGGTATTAATGCTAAATTGTAATTATTTTCGCCTCTATTTATTGCCTACCTCTAGGGCCTATTTATTGGCTACCTCCCTACTCTTCTACATTTGCACACACTGTACATAGATTTTTTCTATTTTTCTTTTCTTTTGTGTTATTGACTGTACGTTTGTTTATCTGTAACTCTGTGTTGTTGTTTTTGTCACACTGCTTTGCTTTATCTTGACCAGGTCGCAGTTGTAAATGAGAACTTGTTCTCAACTGGCCTACCTGGTTAAATAAAGGTGAAATTTTAAAATTTTAAAATAGGAAGTTGTGAACTTGGCAGTAGAAAGCTTAAACAGCATATTGGACCTTCCTGCTTCCCTATCAAATCCAAACATTCAAGCAGCAACTTAAGAAAGTGTAAAACAATGACAAATGCTTCGATGAAGAATCGAAAAGCCTAACATGCTGACTACACCGCTCGCGTCACGTGCGCAAGCGTTGCAAAATAAATTTGCACATACACTACTATTCAAAGATGATGAGTGAAAGTTATTTGTTTCTGGCCATTTTGAGCCTGTAATCGAACCCACAAATGCTGATGGTCCAGAAACTCAACTAGTTTAAAGAAGGCCAGTTTTATGCTTCTTTAATCAGGACAACAGTTATCAGCTGTGCTAACATAATTGCAAAAGGATTTTCCAATGATCAATTAGCCTTTTTAAAATGATAAACTTGGATTAGCTAACACAACGTGCCATTGGAACACAGAGTGATGGTTGCTGATAATGGGCCTCTGTACGCCTATGTAGATATTCCATTAAAAATCTGCCATTTCCATCTACAATAGTCATTTCCAACATTAACAATGTCTACACTGTGTTTATGATCAATTTGATGTTTTTAATGGAAAAAAAAATGTGCTTTTCTTTAAAAAAAACAAGGACATTTCTAAGTGACCCCAAACTTTTGAATAGTAGTGTATGTGCAAATTTATTTTGCAACGCTTGCGCACGTGACGCGACGGCTGTGGTCGCAGCGCATGTTAGGCTTTCGATTCTTCATCGAAGCATTTGTCATTGTTTTACACTTTCTTAAGTTGCTGCTTGAATGTTTGGATTTGATAGGGAAGCAGGAAGGTCCAATATGCTGTTTAAGCTTTCTACTGCCAAGTTCAACAACTTCCTATTTTAAAATTTTAAAATTTCACCTTTATTTAACCAGGTAGGCAGTTGAGAACAAGTTCTCATTTACAACTGCGACCTGGTCAAGATAAAGCAAAGCAGTGTGACAAAAACAACAACACAGAGTTACAGATAAACAAACGTACAGTCAATAACACAAAA
>NC_036855.1:52160061-52162526 GCF_002910315.2 Salvelinus sp. IW2-2015
TGTGAGCCATTGAGACACAACTATATGCTTAATCTACCATGTGCTCCTGTTTAGAGAAGACAAAGAAAAGTAAGAAAGAGGATACTACTAGTCATATACGTGGGCAGTGCTTGTTATTAAGAAGAGAGAGTACTATACTAATTTCTCTCTCATCAGATAATTATTACAGCAGCTTTGCTGTGAGAAAGGAGTTAATACTATTAATAATATTTACCAACAGTGGCTGAGTGAAGCAAGCAGACTGCGAAGTAACAACGGAGGAGACTACTCTAATACAGTCCTTATGGCTGTTAATTTGTGAACCGAAGCAGAGAAACTACTCTCTAATACAGATGGCTTAGTGATCTTGTGGAAGAAGAGACGCTACGCGTAAACATACAAGTGGCAACCTTCCTGTGAGCAGAGCACTTACCTTTCTAAATCAGCTACTTCTGAGAAAGACTAACTCGCCTAAATAACATGGCTCTCCTCTTGTTGTTTGGAACGAGAACTTTCTTATACGTGTGGTGTGAGCAGGGAGATACCTCTTATACAAATGGGCTTGTGAGGAGATATTCGTCTTCATGTAAGTGGTGGAGGGCTTACTTTGATACGTTTGAGACTGTGTAGGAAGGGAGGAAGATTAGTCGAGGAAGAAACTCAAACTAGTTTTAAAGAAGGCCAGTTTATTGCTTTCTTTAATCAGGACAACAGTTATCAGCTGTGCTAACATAATTGCAAAAGGATTTCCAATGATCAATTAGCCTTTAAAATGATAAACTTGGATTAGCTAACACAACGTGCCATTGGAACACAGAGTGATGGTTGCTGATAATGGGCCTCTGTACGCCTATGTAGATATTCCATTTAAAATCTGCCATTTCCATCTACAATAGTCATTTCCAACATTAACAATGTCTACACTGTGTTTATGATCAATTTGATGTTTTTAATGGAAAAAAAAATGTGCTTTTCTTTAAAAAAACAAGGACATTTCTAAGTGACCCCAAACTTTTTAATAGTCTTTCTTCTGAAACTCGTCAGTTTATTTTTGTTCTGAGAAATGAAGGCTATTCCATGTGAGAAAATGCCAAGAAACTGAAGATCTTGTACAACGCTATGTACTACTCCCTTCACAGAACAGCACAACCTTGCTCTAACAGAATAGAAAGAGGAGTGGGAGGCCCCGGTGCACAACTGAGCAAGAGGACAAGTACATTAGAGTGTCTAGTTTGAGAAAAGACACCTCACAAGTCCACAACTGGCAGCTTCATTAAATAGTACCCGCAAAACACCAGTCTCAACGTCAACAGTGAGGATGCTGGCCTTCTAGACAGAGTTCCTCTGTCCAGTGTCTGTGTTCTTTTGCCCATCTTAATCTTTTATTTTTATTGGCCTGTCTGATATATGTTTTTGTCTTTGCATCTCTGCCTAGAAGGCCAGCATCCTGAAATCGCCTCTTCACTGCTGACGTTGAGACTGGTGTTTTGAGGGTACTATTTAATCAACACAAAGTTGTATCTATCCAAAATGGAGATGTATGGGTAAACCAATTCTCCAATCTTTTTGGTCCTATAACAAAGAACAAACAGCAAAAACATATACATTATCAAATGCAAATCTAAGAATCAACTATTAAAGACTAGCAGAACCCACTGGATTCTCCAATTACATTGAATGAACTACAGGACAAAATACAAACCCTCCAACTCAAAAAGGCCTGTGGTGTTTATGGTATCCTCAATGAAATGATCAAATATACAGCCCACAAATTCCAATTGGCTATACTAAAACTCTTTAACATCATCCTTAGCTCTGGCATCTTCGACAAAATTTGGAACCAAGGACTGATCACACCTATCCACAAAATTTGAGAAAATGTTGACCCCAATGACTACCGTGGTTTATGCGTCAACAGAAGCCTTGGGAAAATCCTCTGCATTATCATTAACAGCAGACTTGTACATTTCCTCAGTGAAAACAATGTAGTGAGCAAATGTCAAATATACAGACCACGTATTCATTCTGCACACCCTAATTGACAAACAAACAAACCAAAACAAAGACAAAGTCTTATCATGCTTTGTTGATTTCAAAAAGCCTTTGACTCAATTTGGCTTGAGGGTCTGCTATACAAATTGATGGAAAAACATACGACATTATAAAATCCATGTACACAAACAACAAGTGTACAGTTAAAATAGGCAAAAAACAAACACATTTCTTCACACATGGCCGTGGGGTGAGACAGGGTGTTATGCTGGTGAATGAGGACCCAAAAGCGACGTAATAGAAACAGAGTCTTTATTCCAGTATCAAACAAACAATGATTCTCCTGGATATATCAAAGGTAAATCCAAAACAGGAAACTGAAATCCTCTCGTCAGTAGAGAGGAACGACTGGAGACGCGACCACAGACTGCAGGTCGCTTCAGGAAGGCACAGGCCGTAGCTGACATAGACACCTGCTCACACGCAGCATCTGA
>NC_036855.1:52162626-52173024 GCF_002910315.2 Salvelinus sp. IW2-2015
GGGCCGGGCAGCTGCCCTCGACTGGATGGGCTCCCGGGGAGCAAGGTGCTGGGTGGGAAGAGGAGCGGCAACGGTGCACTACGTCGGGGGGTGGAGTTCGCCAAGGGGATCTGGGTCGGGGTGCAGGCTGGACCTGCTGTGGGTGAGTGGCTGTTTAGTTATCAAATGATGTGTAATAATGATGTAATGGGATGCCTCCCAAACAGTACCTGATTCCGCCTTATCTACTGTAGTGCACTGATGTAGGGTGCAGGCCATAGTGCTCTGGTGCAAAAGTAGTGCACTATATAGGGTGAGACTGTATTTGAGACTGTCACTCTTAGAGTGCTGGTGCTCTGGCAATTACTTAACTTCGACGGCTTAATTGGACCTGTGAGGAACCTGACATGTGTTTGAGATGTATGGTAAATGGTCACATGACTCCTGAATATCCCCTCTGTCTCCACTGTCCAGGCAAGCACAACGGGACAGTCCAGGGGAGGGTTTACTTCCGCTGTCCTCCAGGCCACGGGGTGTTCGTCAAGCCCTCCTGTCTCACTAGAGGACCCCCCTCCATGGACACCACAGACCCCCAGCCCCTGGTCCGATAAAATTCACTAAACTCCCCGAATTCCCAGTCTTTCCAGGAATCCCGGTTGGAATATTCCCAGAATCCGGAGGGAATAAGAAGGAACTCCAGAATCCTCAAACAGCATTTCTGGAAAARCTGGGAATTTGGGGAAAGTGACTTTCCACCCAGGACTATCATCTACAGGGGGTCCCCAGATCCACAACAGTTCCTACTACACCAGGCCCAGATCCAGAACAGTTCCTACTACACCAGGCCCAAATCCACAACAGTTCCTACTAGACCAGGCCCAGATCCACAACAGTTCCTACTAGACCAGGCCCAGATCCACAACAGTTCCTACTACACCAGGCCCAGATCCAGAACAGTTCCTACTAGACCAGGCCCAGATCCAGAACAGTTCCTACTACACCAGGGACAGCTGTCAGCGCTCAACAGCTGAGCCCCAAAACCAGCTCTTCTTCTCTCATTCTCACCCTCCCTCTGTTCCACTAGACATCCAATCATGTGTTGTCTGTCGGTATAAACGTCTGCTTTCCCTTTAACATATCTGTCCCGTGCGTTTTATGAAGGCATTTCATCGTTCAATATCGTTGTTCACTGAAAGTCAAACGCACACATCCAAGTTTTCTGCTGCGTTATTTTAGCTAGAGAGCGTGTAGATGGATAGACATGACCCACACGTGTTTATCTAACGGTAGTATCATTGAATCAGCTCAGCAGCTCATATTCCTGTTGAAACACCAGATCTTCTTGTAGTGGTCACAGACAGTTGTCATCTGGGGTGTGTGGATCCAGAATGTACTAGTGTTGATAACTCACTGATATCCGGATTGGTTATCCAAGTCACTGTGATATGTCGTCAGGGGTAACCAAAGAACTAAGGTTTCATATCTGCTGTTTTAACTNGTCAAAGTCAACATAGTGCCTAGGCCACGAGTCCTCCTGAACTTTTGGGCCGTCTGCAAACAAATAATGAATTGAACATGAATTCATGAATCTGAAGATGTACAGTACGTATGAGTGTGGTTGCTATGTTGCCCATGTAGGCTTCATTAGCCTGTTGTTGTTGGTGTACTGTAACACTGTGGAATGACAGATAACCCCCCCACTGAAACTGTGTGTGTGTGTGTGTGTACATATTATATGTGTGTCAAAGTCAACATAGTGCCTAGGCCACGAGTCCTCCTGAACTTTTGGGCCGTCTGCAAACAAATAATGAATTGAACATGAATTCATGAATCTGAAGATGTACAGTACGTATGAGTGTGGTTGCTATGTTGCCCATGTAGGCTTCATTAGCCTGTTGTTGTTGGTGTACTGTAACACTGTGGAATGACAGATAACCCCCCCACTGAAACTATTGGGACTGTTGCCATTGCTGACTGACTGAATCATGCTTCTTGCACTGGAGTGGATCAACCCTCGCAGAGTTCCTCACACAAGACTTCTGTCTTCCATTCAGGACAAATGAAACGTATGCTGTCCTATCTGTGCGTGTTTCTCAGTTTCTCGACTGTCCTACATTGTGCCTCTCAAGCGGGTGGAAACGGAGGTGTCCATGTTGGATCTATGCTGTGTCAACTCTCTGAAAGAAGCGACGAGGCTTCCTCTGGGTCGTATTCACTAGGCACAAAATGGAAGAAAACGGACTGAAAAGGGGAAGGAGTACGTGAACTTGTCCATTAAGAAACTCTTGTTTTTGTTTTGCGAAACATTTTCCGTTGCAGAACGTTTTGCTACGGTGTACACTAATGAATATGACCCCGGTTGTGAGGCTAACTTCACTGAGTCTACAAAACATTAAGAACACATGCTCTTTCCATGAGATAGACTGAGCAGGTAAATCCAGGTGACAGCAATCCCTTTTTGATGTCACTTGTTAAATCCACTTGTAGATGAAGGGGAGGAGACAGGTTAAAGAAGGATTTTTAAGCCRTGAGACATGGATTGTGTATGTGTGCCATTCAGAGGGTGAATGGGCAAGACAAAAGATTTAAGTGCCTTTGAACGGGGGTATGGTAGTAGGTGCTAGGGGTACCGGTTTGTGTCAAGAACTGCAACGCTGCTGGGTTTTTCACGCTCAACAGTTTCCTGTGTCAATCAAGAACGTTCCACCAACCAAAGGACATCCAGCCAACTTGACACAACTGTGGGAAGCATTGGAGTCAACATGGGCCAGCCTCCCTGTGGAACGCTTTCYACYCCTTGTAGAGTCCATGACCTGAGAATGTAGGCTGTTCTGAGGGCAAAAGGGGGTGCAACTCAATATTAGGAAGGTGTTCTTAATGTTTGGTATAGTCAGTGTATACTATAATGCATTGTGCCTCTCAAGGGGGTGGAAACTGAGGCTAGACTGGGCCTGACTGAAGGCTGGCTGGCCGGATGCATTATGACCTGAAGCTCACAGGCATTTACAATGCTCTCCACCAATACCCTGGACTGTAACTGTTAGGTTGAATGGACTGCGTAACTGTTACCCTGGACTGTAACTGTTAGGTTGAATGCTCTCCACCAATACCCTGGACTGTAACTGTTAGGTTGAATGCCCTCCTCCAATCCCCTGGACTGTTACTGTTAGGTTGAATGACTAACGATGAAGCCTACCTACAGTGATTTGCTCTGACAGCATTTTCTATGTTAATTTGACTAATGAGTAACATTTAAGTATTTTTTTGAAGAGGTACTCATGTCAACAAATGAATTTAGTTTATTTTACAGGGAAAGGTTTCTGTACAGCACTTCGAGATATTAGCTGATGTACGAAGGGCTATATAAAATAAACTTGATTGATTGATTGATTGAGAGGTGTGTGAACAGGGGATGYACACTATGAGGAAATGGGAGGGGAGAGATGATGTCAAATAGTTTTATAACCTGAATGATGAACCATGTCTCTGACATTTTGTATTTTATTGGAGCTGTGGATGTGGCTAGCTCTGGTCCAGGGGGTTAGTGCATTCCTCGCTAACGCCCTGGACCAGAGCTAGTTGTGYCTAACTGTGGTGGACCTGAGGAGAAATTGAATTTTAAAATGCTGTAATTTCAAGTAAATAAGAGGGGGAAAAAACAAGACCTTACTTTAAAGACGAGATCAAAGCTGCTCTCCCTAATGAGGAGTTGTACATATAAATGTATTTGAACATAGTATTATTTGCAATATTATAATGTACAGAATTGTATTTATATTGTATCTCAACAAACTGTTTTAATTGGTACAAAGATGTTCTAGAATACAGAACGTTTACAATCTAAACACTTGTTGTGTGTGTGTGTCGCCTCTTATTTGCATTCAATCAATTGAGTCAATGCAGATATTTATTGAGACTCGTGCAACTATTTCTTCCTGATTAAAGCCTTATTGAAGTGTTTGAGTCGAGTAGGAATAATTATACTGAACTAAAATATAAACGCAACATATAAAGTGTTGGTCCCATGTTTCATGAGCTGAAATAAAAGATCACAAACATTTTCCATAAGCACAAAAAGCTTATTTCTCTCCAATTTTGTGCACAAATTAGTTTACATCCCTGTTAGTGAGCATTCTTTGCAAGATATCCAGTGCCACCTGACAGGTTGGTGGCAATATCAAGAATCTGATTAAACAACAGTGATGCATATCAACGGTGCAGCTTTAGTGTCTGGGTGACAATTAACGGCCATTCTAAAATGTGCAGTTTTGTTCAACAACTGAACTAGTTCACAGATTGTTTATATTTGAGGGAGTGTGCATTTGGCAGCCTGCTGCAGGAAATGTCCACAGAGTGTTGCCAGAACAATTTAAATTAATTTCTCTACTATAAGCGCCTCCAACGTCATTTTAAGAGAATTACGTCCAACTGGCTACAACGCAGACCACGTGTACCACGCAGCCTAGGACTCCACATCGGCTTCTTCACCTGTGTGCTTGTCTGATAACCAGAGGAGTATTTCTGTCTGTAATAATGCCCTTTTTGTGGGGAAAAACTCATTCTGATTGGCTGGGCCTGGCTCCCAAGTCGGTGGGCTATGCCTCCCAGGCCCCCATGGCTGCACCCTGCCCAGTCATGTGAAATCCATAGTTTATGGCTAATGAATTTTATTTAAATTGACTGATTTTCTTATATGACACTGTTACTCAGTAAAATCGTTGAAATTGTTGCATGTTGTGTTTATATTTTTGTTTCAGTTATTAATGTAATGCTTCATAGTTGAAATGCTGTGTCTTTGGTGGCATATGTATTTTCAAAGGCTGTGTTTTAAGAGTGGTCTTCACTAGGTGGTGCTAGTTTACCAGTGAGTTAGAGGTAGTGGCTCTCCACGTGACCCAGAGAGAGACTGAGTTAGAGGTAGTGCTTCTCCAGCGTGACTAGAGAAGAGACTGAGTTTAGAGGTTAGACTCTCCACTGTGACCCAGAGAAGAGACTGAGTTAGAGTAGTGCTCTCTCACAGTGCCAGAGAAGAGACTGAGTTTAGAGATAGTGCTCTCACAGTGACTCCCAGAGAAGAGACTGAGTTAGAGGTGTTTCCACCAGAGATGATTGAGTACTCTCGCACAGTGACCCCAGAGATGAGACTGAGTTAGAGAGTATAGTGCTCTCCTAAGTGACCAGATCCGGAGAGACTGGAGTTAGAGATAGTGCTCTCCACAGTGACACGCAGAAGAGACTGAGTTACGAGTAGTGCTCTCCACAGTGACGCCAGAGAAGAGACTGAGTTAGCGATAAGTGCTCTACTGTGACGCTAGGAGAGACTGGGTTAGAGTAGTGCTCTCCACAGTGACCCACAGAGAGACTGAGTTAGGAGTTAGTGCTGCTCTCAGTTGACCAGAGAAGACGACTGAGTTAGAGTAGTCGCTCTCAGCACAGTGACCCGATGAGAATGAGACTGAGTTAGAGGTAGTGCTGCTCACACAGTGACCAGGAACGACTGAGTAAGTAGGTCTCACGTGATTCAGTAAGAGCTTAGTTAGAATAGTGCTATCCACAGTGACTCCAGAGAAGAGACTGAGATTAGAGTACGTGGTCTCAGTGACGCAGAGAAGAGACTGAGTTAGAGGTAGTGGCCTCCACAGTGACCGAGAGAAGAGACGTGAATTAGAGGATGTGCTCTCCACAGTGAGCCAGAGAAGAGACTGAGTTAGAGGTAGTGCTGCTTCCACGGTGACCCAGAGAAGCGACTGAGTTGAGAGGAGTGCTGCTCCCGTGACCCAGAGAAGAGACTGAGTTAAGGGTAGTATCTCCACAGTGACCAGAACAAGAGAACTGAAGTTGAGGTAGTGCTTCCACAGTGACGAGAGAGCGACTGAGTTTGAGGTAGTTGCTCTCCACAGTGACCCAGAGAGAGACTGCGTTAGAGGTAGTGCTGTCCACAGTGACCAAGAAGAGACTGAGTTTGAGGTAGTAACTTCTCACAGTGACCCAGAGAAGAGACTGAGTTAGAGGTAGTGCTGTCCAAGTGACAGAGAAGAGACTGATTAGAGCGTGTTGATCGTCACAGTGCACAGAGAAGAGACTGAGTTAGAGGTAGTGTGTCCAGTGACCGAGGAAGAGACTGAGTTAGAGGTAGTGCTCTCCACAGTTGACCTAGAGAAGAGCTTGGTTAGAGGTAGTGCTCTCCACGTGAACGCAGAGAAGAGACTGAGTTTAGAGGTAGTGCGCTCTCCAAGTGACCCAGAGAAGAGAACTGAGTTAGATGATAGTGCTCTCCACAGTGCCAGAGAAGAGACTGAGCTTGAGTAGTGTTCCTCCACGGTGACGCCAGAGATGAGACTGAGTTGAGGTGTGCTTCCACAGTGACTAGAGAAGCGACTGAGTTAGAGGTAGTTGACTCTCCACAGTGACAGAGAAGAGCTGAGTTAGAGGTAGTGCTCTCACAGACCCAGAGAAGAGACTGAGTTAGAGGTAGTTGCTCTCCACAGTGACCAGAGAAGAGACTAGTTAGAGGTAGTGCTCTCACAGTGACCAGAAAGAACTAGTTAGAGGTTGCCGGACACAGTGGGATTTTAGGCATGTAAATCTTGGTGGGCAAAATCCCAAAACAAATTTGTGATGCATGCCAGCAAAGCCACAACACAATAAACAATACATTCATTGCACTATAACAGGTGACAACGGGGACAAACAGTGCCCACAAACTGTTAGGGCCTACATAAAACTGTCCCAACAGCAGAGTTTTCTTTCCAGCACCATGGATGAATCCTTACCACTGCTACACCTGGTTATCAGCGGAGGCTTGTTGGCAGCGAAACAGTTCATTCAGACTCATTTACTGCCTTTAAAAAACATAGCTGATATGATCACTTGTTTAAACAAATGTGGTTTCTACTGACAATTAGATGTAAACTATGGCATAAGGGGACGACAAGCGGATAAGAGGATCGTAATTTTGATTCAAGAGCATTAGTGAGAGAGTAGGACAGACGTAGTCATATAACTGTTTATCACTTTTGAATTGTACAGCGAAGAATTCAGAACATGAGCCGTTCTTACAGTTTCTCTCTGCACACCAAGTCAGAACCATAGGATAAATAAAGGGGCATATTAGCAGACAATGAAAGCTCTTACAATATTTGATGATTACATTTTCTCTAAAACAGGCTATAGGCTAACACGTGCACCACAAGTCAGACAGTAAGCTGAGTTATGAGGGGGAAAGGGACCAAATATTAGGGGGAGGCACTTGGGCTACTAACAGCTTACTAACACAACATACACTTAGTATTACTTTTTTAGCTACAGTATACATATCTCCCTGGCATATATCATCATTAATCAGCAGTATCACAAGACATTTTTGGACTCACCTTGTTGTGTGCTCACTTGAACAGGAAGGTGGTGCGGTGGTCCTTCTTTTGGAAAATTTTGTCATCAAACTTGTCATCAAAGTCTGCTATTCTCTGATTTATGGTGCTGTCAAGACAACTGGGAATCGAAAGAAACAAGGTAGAATCATGAGTCGGTGATCTTCCGGTCGTAACTCAGAAAGAGCCCGAGTTCCCGACTTGGTATTCGGAGTTGGATAACTGTTCAAAACGTATTTCCCAGTCGGAGCATTTTTTTTCAGACATGATCAGTCCAATCAAAGCTACGGTAGATATAATGTGATTTGATGTAATTTTATCTGTGGCCAATGACCTTGAGTCTTCTTGGATGGGCACTTCTAATGTAACTCTATGGAGGCTTGAATTTTGAATTTTGAGCTCTGTCTAGATTTTGACGTGTCGAAGTGTCCCCAGGAATGACAGAACACTGAGCCAATCACGTCACAACTAGAGAACTGTCACGACTTCTACCGAAGTCGATGCCTCTCCTTGTTCGGCGGTGTTCGTGGTCGATGTCGGCGGTCTTCTAGCCATGCCGATCCATTTTTCATTTTCCAATTGTTTTGTCTTGTTTTCCCACACACTGGTTTTCATTTCCTCATTTGTGTTGTGTATTTAACCCTCTGTTCCCCCATGTCTTTGTTGGTATTGTTGATTGTAAGTGCATGTGCACATGTGTTTGACTGGTGCGCGTCGGGTATTGTGCCCATATTTTGTATTTTCTTATGCCGTCGGTTTTACTATTAAACTGCTCCGGCTATTTACCAAGTTCTGCTCTCCTGCGTCTGACTTCCCTGCCACCAGTTATGCACCCTTACAAGAACATTACCAGCCCCTACACTCTGTATTTTCTCGCTGCTGCCACAATTTCCGCTGCCTGCCCCACCACCACAGAAAGCACTGAGCTAGGATGAAACACCTGCATTTTGGAGATGCCTTACTCAAGAAAGAAAAAGAGAGACAATGTTTGTATGCGGCTTTATGTTACACGTATTAATGCCAAAATAACATGCAAAATAGGCAACAACAACAACAAAAATATATATATTTTTTTTGGGGGGGGGGGGTAAACAGGTGGGGCTCAAAACAGCCCTGAATGATGGGTCGCCACTTCCGGACAGACACTATCCTGTGTGACAGCAGTACATAGACCTATGGATGACAGACTGAGTTGTCAACATAGGTGTTTATTGTAAGCTCAGCTCTACATGAAGGGGACTTTGCCCTAAATGGCAACCTATTCCCTATATAGTGCACTACTTGGCTGCAAGTGCTGGGGACAATGCTGTCTGGATAGCTGCTTTTGACTGCTAGATTTACAGGGACTCCATCTGTGGCTTGGTTTTGTAAGGGGATCCTGCCTGCCTTAGCCTCAGACCCAGCACCCTATCACAATAGTGTATGGCTGGCTGGCCGCCTGGCTGTCTGTCTGGTCACTCCAAAGAGAGAGTTTCAGACCAATTCTTCAGCTGGTTCTCTGTTGCTCCAATTCCAAATTGACCCCCAGCTTCTGGTCCAGGGGAAGGCAACCCTGGTACTGGGGCGCAGCAGGAGCTTCATGTTTTTGGATTTAACTGACCTGAAAGACCAGGTTTGTTGAATTTAGGCAATCATACTGATCAATTAACTCAGTTGGTCAGGTGTGATGTGGTGCCTAGTTGGAACAAAATCCTGTATTACGTGCTGCACTACAGGAACAGGGTTCCCTACCCCTGCACCAGTCCATAGTAAACAGAGTATTTGAGCGGCGTTGAGCGGTCGGGAATCGCTCTTGGAGTGATGCCGCCCCAGCGCTCCACATCCTTCCCACGGCTCGGCATTCACAGGGGGGGGAAAGTCTAAACTTCTGATCCAAATTCGCTCCATTCATTAAAATCACCATTTAACCAACACCCATCMATTTTTGTGACTACCTGGACCTACCATTTGGTTTTGAAGTATTGAAAACCATATGATTTGAATGAAACGTATTTGAATTAACATGAAAAGGTGAATGTAAGAAGCGCTCATCATTTCAAAATGTTTTAGTAAACAGCATACAGTATAAACACTGTAAACAGGTCAGGAGCCTGACAGGGAGCCTAAGAAGGAACAACAATTCATTATTTAGGCTATATTATTTCTATTATTTCAAGCCTATGGCCTACAAAGAAAGACATTGTGAAGCATTTGCGAGTGCGACACTAGGCTGGTAGAGAGTCGGGACATTAGGAGCTCAGCATTTAAACAACATTTGGTTGTATTAAATTATTATAGTCTATAAATTGCGCACATAGGCTGTGACTTACTTAGAATTAAATACAAATTAAACGAAAAATGCCTTAATAGGCTAAAGTGCCTTTGAATCCATTTTTAGAAACACTCAGTTTGCGAGTGGTGCTTGCCATGGTGCCTGGAGAGCAGATCAGCAGCGCTTTCAGAGCCACTGGGGATGCTAAACACCCTTTTGGCCACTCCTGCCGGCTGGGCAGGGATGGAGTTTTTTAAATGTATGTATAAGGTATAGGCCTAAAGGTTTTTAGGCAAAATAACCCGATCAAAACGGAAAGCTCCTTGAAATGTGGAATATGCCAGGACTATTGGCCAAAATCAATGATGGCCTATTGTATAGATAATAAAACACAAATGAAGGAAACTTTTAAGAGCTCAGATGTTTTGTTTATAGACACTTTGCTACAATGACAGACTTAATTACTACCCATCTCAGTCCTTTTAGCATGTGCACGTAGTAATAAGTACACCATCATGCTTTCGGGACATTATATCACCACACTCCCTCGTCTTTATAAGTCATCTTGCTTTAACAACTTTATGTTTATCAGTTTCTTTATGTAAATATTTAATGAACTCCATGACAGTAGCTAAAGCAAGGGGCTCTAGCAGCACACAAGAAGACCACAAATGCATGCTGGGCCGGGCCGGGCCGGCCCTGAGCTGGTGAAGTGAGCGTTACTGGAGCGATATGGAGCGGGCGAGAAACCGAAACTCGCTCAGCACTCCAGTCAAATTGGGCACGCTCCTCGCCCCC
>NC_036855.1:52176570-52180578 GCF_002910315.2 Salvelinus sp. IW2-2015
AAGTACACCATCATGCTTCGGGACATTATATATCACACACTCCCTCGTCTTTTAAGTCATCTTGCTTTAACAACTTTATGTTTGATCAGTTTCTTTATGTAAATATTTAATGAACTCCATGACAGTAGCTAAAGCAAGGGGCTCTAGCAGCACACAAGAAGACACAAAATGCATGCTGGGCCGGGCCGGGCCGGGCCGGCCCTGAGCTGGTGAAGTGAGCGTTACTGGAGCGATATTGGAGCGGGCGAGAAAACCGAAACTCGCTCAGCACTCCAGTCAAATTGGGCACGCTGCTCGCCCCACCCCAGCGCCACTCCGCTGAAATACTCTGATAGTAACTAATGTGGATTTGAAAATGCCTGATAGGTTTAAGCATATGGTAATAGCTTCACCAACATGCTGGTGGAATTTGGCATATTGCTTCAGTCATCTCAGATTTGCACCTGTATGTTTTAAAGACTAGTGCCTAGGGAGTAGGGGCTAGGGCGTGGGGTTGACTTGGAGCTGGTGAGATACTAGTGGCTAGGAGTAGGGTTGACTTGGAGCTGGTGAGAGACTAGTGGCTAAGGAGTAGGGAGTAGGGCTAGGGAGTAGATTGATTTGGAGCGGGTGAGAGACTAGGGAGTAGGGAGAATGGTTGATTTGGAGCCGGTGAGAGACTAGTGCCTTGTTGTGGGAGTCAGTCAGCTGTCCATGTTGACCCCATAACGTGGTGTGACTCAACAGGTGTGTTTTGTGTGTCAGGGTCAAGCCAAGTGGTATCTGTTACTTCACCATCATGCAGAGCTACGGTGTGGGTGATCAACATCAACAACATGCAGATATCTGACACTGAACTATTAGAGGACCGAGAGATCAGATTCATTTCATAGTGTTTTTAGATTGAGGAGATTATTTCATAGATTTACAGTAAATGGCAAGTGGTATCAATAAATGAAAGTATTTTTCAAACAGAGTACAGTAATGTTTTACACATGGGAATAGTCAAAAGCAATGTCAGACAGACATGTGTTGTTTATTTGGGTTCTGTATTGAAATGAGCTAATGTTCCGCGATCCTATGATTAGAGGTCTGTTCATCTTTGGTCGGTGCGTGTGACCCTGTATGCCACAGTGGGAGGGCCCAGGAGAGAGCGTGTTCACGAGCCAGCCCCCTTGACGTGACAGCTGGGTGAAGCGGATTTAGACAGCAGCGGTATCTATCTCCTAAGTTAAGCGGTGTCAAACTGAACTGAAGTTGGGAAGATTGGAAATCCGCGTCAAACAAGGTCTGTTCAGTTCCAACGAAACCTACCTTAAATTAATCGTTCTAAATAACCTGTGCTTTCAACGAGCTGACTGATCTCTGTGAGATTGCAAAAACATTCTCTATAAAACATTGTTGCCTACCGTTTACCGCAAAAATGATGATGCACTCGTCTCAGAAGGACACAACCTACACAAAGATATTTGTAGGGGGTCTTCCATATCACACCACGGACTGCAGTCTCAGGAAATACTTCGAAGTGTTCGGTGATATCGACGAGGCTGTTGTTTATAACAGACAGACAGACTGGCAAACTCAGAGGTTATGGATTCGTAAGTATTATAGATGTACATTTGAATGTCATTGTGATTGATGATTGATTGATCGATCGATTGCGTAATTATTTTATGTCATATATTGTTAAATGCAGACATTATGGGTAGAATCTAAAATGTTTCCAGCACCAATATGTCTTAATGAAAAAGGCTATCATTAGCCTATCCATAATGCATCTGATGTCACTTAATTCATTCACACCATTTTGTAGCCCATTTATGAATGGTCAATGAATTGCATTGCATGAACAGTTCCTGAATGGGCAAAACATTCTATTCTGCTAAGTATTCAGCTGAAGTTTAGGCGTGGGGTCTTGGGCTCAGGAGGCCACCGAATGTGATGGAATCATCTTAGAATTGCTGACTTGTGCTTCAAAAACCATGTCTTTACCTTCAACTAATGAAGGAACATTTTTCTCTACACTTTTCTTATTCTGATTGTAATACCCTCATGCTTTTCTTATTGGGACATGATCAATACTTATAAATGAATTGTAGTTCAATGAACAGCTTCCCACTGAGTGAACATCTGATCAATTCAGACAATGGAAACATGTATTTATTTCTTCTTCTTCCCTTTCCATCCCTCAGGTGACGATGGCAGACCGGGCGTCTGCGGACCGAGCCTGCAAGGACCCAAACCCCATCATCGACGGCCGGAAAGCCAATGTGAACCTGGCCTACCTGGGGGCCAAGCCCAGGGTCATGCAGCCAGGTGAGGGGATGGACGCGCTGGCGGAGGTACGCCACACGTTTCTTTCACAGCTTGGACGACCAAGGTGGCGTACAAACAATGACGAGCTGCTAAAACGAGCAAACTAACCACCTGCTTACAGTGTGTTTTCACACGGTGTGTAGCATGGTAGATGTGTAGCATGGTAGATGTGTAGCATGGGGTTTAGACGAAGTCTACTGTAGTGGGGGGAACTAGCAGAACAGACAGTGAAGCTAGTGTGAATGAAGATACGTTATGATTAAAGTGTGTCTCCATTGTTACAGACACCAAATGTTTAAAATGTGTTTTTTRCCKCTACCATTTACATGATCTATAAGTACTGGAGCAGTTACATTGGAAGCACTGATCACATTTGTTATAATGGAGTTATAATGTATTTATAATATGTGTATGGGTCACGCTTTAGATTGAACACACAGCGGTAGAGCTAAAAACAACTTGTTCTTATTCCAGGTTTCTCATTTGGTGTTCCTCAAATCCATCCAGCGTTCATCCAGAGGCCTTATGGGTATGTTATGGCATAGTGATACTCCTTGTCTTGTTGGAAGTGTGTCATATTAAAACACCGTATTTCACTGCACCTGTCCAGTGTATGTCACAATAACATGTATTTTATTTTTATTAACKTCTTTTACAGGGTAGAAAATGTTCAACCAGTGTAAGGTTGTAGAATTACCGTAACTTTCCCAAGATGTTCCAGAAWTCCTGGTTAGAAGATTGTGACATTGGGAAAGTTACCAGAATTTTGCATCCCTAAACTAGTGWTAGAATATCCTACTTAACACCACCTGTTTTGTTCACAGCTGCTCATTTTGAATGATCTATGTGCCCGTTTCTATTCTTACCRGCAGTATCTAGTGATTTTCATCTTTWAAAAAATAGCTRGGATTGTYAAATGTAACGTTTTTCTTCTCCAGAGTTGTGTAACTGTAAGCCCCCTGCCCATTCATTCTCTGTTGAGTGTAGAGGTGGGCCTGTGTCTTGTGTGGTGTGCATCCCTGCCCATTCATTCTCTGTTGAGTGTAGAGGTGGGACTGTGTCTTGTGTGGTGTGCATCTCTGCGTGCCATTCTTAGATTCTAAAGCGTGAATCTAATTCTGATTCTAAACGTGATGTCACCAGTTGTCAATGTTGTCTATCTCTCTCTGATCTGACAGGCTGGCTTACGGTTCAGAAACTGTATCTGATGGAGGGACATGATGGTTTGAGGATGAATAGCTGAGTCTGCATTGGGCAGATCACTAAGGTCTTACCAGTAWACTCTGACACACACAAACAAGCTGAAATGGTGATTAGATGCATGGAAGTTGTTTTTCTTTTTCATTTTTCTGTTGCGGTTTTCCATAGTCCATAGATTGGTGTGTGTGCCTTTGTTTCAGTATGAAGTGGTGTTCAGCTGGACTGCGTGCTTCTCTTTACTTGCAGTGGGGGGGTAGGGGGGGGGGGGGGGTTTCTGCAGACTCTGAGAGTTTGTTATTTCGATTTAACTTTGTCACGGGGTGTTGATACTGATCTGGTTTTTAAACTTGATCTTTAACGATTGATTGTGCTGTATTCTGTGTTCCCCCCGTTTTTGAGTTAACACCGTTCTCATATGTTTTGTTGTTGATGGGGTTGATCACCAGTGTTGCTACGTGACTTGTCTTGGACCTTCCGAACCCCCCACACAACAACACAACTCCTGGCTGCACT
>NC_036855.1:52180742-52181968 GCF_002910315.2 Salvelinus sp. IW2-2015
CCATTGCTATGGCAGGAGCAGCCGTCTGGGTTCCCATCCAAGATCCAACCTCCAACTTAGAGCCAAGAAGCCAGGTCACAGGGCACAGGACTCATCCGTGAACCATTCTGCAGCCTGGGTGGGCTAGCCTCCCTCTCTTCCATTCAGACCTGAGTCTGATGGGTGCCTTCCAAATATACAGGCCAGCGCAGATCACAGAATTGTTAAGCTACATCATATTGATGGAATCCTGAGATGTCACACCCACCTACTATTCACCAGGTCCTGTTTAGAGCGTCACGATTTCGGCTTGCTATGGATACGGAGAGTCTAGCAATTTGAAAGAAAAAGGGTTATGGTTCCTAAGGATAATTCATACCTATGCCAATGGCAACACATGACATCATTCACAAGCGTTGCGCGGTCATAATCATCATTATCATCAACGGAATAAATGAACAAACATAAATAAATAATTGATCAACAATTGCAAAGGCTGTTGCGCGACTGTCGTGCAACCGTAATGAAAGTGGTCCAAACATAAATGTATTTGCTTCTGTTCAGACATCCAATTCTTTCAATACCTTTAGGGATTTCCCCCGCTCCACCAATCACCATCCGACACCCATTATGCAAATCCAACATTTGCCTGCTGAGGTCACAGTAAATTTCCACTACAAGACTTCCCAGCATACCATGCAACAGTTGGGCCATTGATGATCAGTCTGGTGATAGTAGGGTGAGAGAGGGCATAATCCTTATCTTAACTATGATCCGATCTCTCTGTAAAGAGAAACGTGATATCTAGCGCAAGTTATGAAATGCACTGCACAGACCAGTTCCATCCTTTTTAAACTTTTAAAAAGTGTGTCTGAACAAGTCATTCCCTCAGTGAGAAGTGAAGTTACATTCCTTTAACTTGTTACTAGTGTATTTAGCTGCCTGTTTTGGCCAAGTTAAAGGGAATCAAGAATAGGAAGGGGGGTAGGGTTATTGACAGAAAAGGGGCAACTAATAGTCGGCGCCATTCGAGCCCCCACTAGTAAAGGGAAGGTTTAGTCAAAGAGAGGGTGTGTGTGTTCTGTGAGTGTGAGTGTGAGTGTGAGTGTGTGTGTGTGTGTGTGTGTGTGTGTGTGTGGTTGGGTCAGGGTCTGCCTGTGCCCTGAATGCAGAGCTGTTCAGGGCAGATTTCACGGCTGGCTGATCACAGGCGTCCATGGGCCGACCCTCGCGACAGCTGCAAGGCC
>NC_036855.1:52184658-52193974 GCF_002910315.2 Salvelinus sp. IW2-2015
GCAGACTGATTGCTTCCGCTGCTGAAGAATGCATTCCGCACTTTGGCCACAAGTTAATTTATTACTGGAGAGTTACAGTGCCAGACACAGAGAGGGGTGTTTGCAGAAATCGCTTTTCATGTCATTAGGCTGGCAGAGCAATCAACAGTGCTTTGAACAGCACCTCGTTTTTCTGAAGTCTGCTCTGCCATAAAGTGTGGAAGAAACTTGACGAAAGTATTCTTGTGGGTTTTTAACTGAATATTCAATCAGAAAAGGGCACTTCAATAAAATATCTGTAACTAATGCTTAGTCATTTCAACAAAAATTCTTATTATGGTGTTATGCAATTTGGAGTATTGATCAAAGCAATGCACTTCTCTGTTTCCCTCACACACCCAGAGTGGGAGAGAGAGAGAGAGAGAGAGAAAGTGGGCGAGTGAGAACCAGCTGCTGCTTGCTAAAGATGGGCTGGGTCGTGAGACAGGCTGAAAGTGGAATGTCCTGAACTTTTCTCCCTTATTGTTTACAGCCCTCCTTATCCTTTATGGGGGAGAACCAGCTGCTGCTTGCTAAAGATGGGCTGGGTCGTGAGACAGGCTGAAAGTGGAATGTCCTGAACTTTTCTCCCTTATTGTTTACAGCCCTCCTTATCCTTTATGGGGAGTGAAACCGGACAAACAGAAGCGAGAGGGAGGGGGCGGCGAAGCGATAAAGTGGCACCTGGCTGGCAGGTGTTGGAGGAGGCTGCCAGGGTGCACCATGCCCCAGATCAACGGCCCCTCTCACCTGAGTGGGCACCAGCCCCAGCTCCGCCTCTCCTCCAGGCAGAGAAAGGAGCTGGGCAGGGCCTGACAAGACAGGTGCATGTGCTCCCACTCAGAGTAGGGCAGACAGGCAGCCATTGAACAGAAGAAAGGAGCCAATTCGGCCAGGCTGGCCGGTCCGTTTGGTGGGCGGCTGAGTAATTACAGTCAGGGAGACCTCAGATAGGACCTGGAAGATGTGGTGACAGAGTTGTGAGGCAGTACGTGGTGAAGGGGAGGTGATATGTGGTGTAGGTCATACCTCTCCCGTGTCCAGATATGGTTCTTCTGGTCTCAAAGTAAAGGGTAAAGGGTATATGGTGGCGAAGGGACATCTCCTTCTATTCTCTTCCTGTGGCTTCACAGAGGGTGAGAATGGCCCAATACCACACAATAAAGACCTGTGGAGTCGCAAGGCTCTTTCTTCCCATCCCAATCCCTTTAATTATATAAATCAACGTTTTTTCCCTGAGCGAAATATAAGATCGCAACCAGGTGCGGCAGCTTCAAAAGGTCCTGTAAAAGCAGGTCTCCCGCATTTGGTGAAAGGGGTGAGAGAACGGACCGGGGCCAACAGGTATCATTAGGGCTTATAGAGGCAGGTTAGCTAAAGCCTTCAGGTGAACAGGGGAAGGGTGGAGAAGTAGGTGGCGACTAAACCTGCCCCTCGACAGTTGCTCCTGGATCAGTTTCCTCGCTCCTGCTCTAGTAACTATGGTGCCGAGACTTAAGACGTGAAAGATGATCCACAATCAGCAGCTGGATGGTGAACGGAATCTTTTTGTTCAATATTCTTCAACTTTCTAGACGCCACACWACTTATAAGGGTGACAGCTTGAGATTCAATAGAGGGACAGAATCGGGCAGTTTAATTGGATTTTCAATAGCATATATGTTGGTATGAGGCCTATTCACCCAAATAAAATACAACTTTTGAGATACAGTCAAACCATCTGACTGATCAGGTGAAGCATATTGCTCAGGAACCCAAAGTGCAGTAATTCCCTTATTACAGAACGAGAGAAAAAAAAAAAACTCCCCTCGGTAATCAGTGAGAACATGGTGCAGCTGCACAGAACCCTTTCAGGGCAGTGAGAATGACAAAGATTTTATCAGGAAAATTCTGGAATGACTGGCGACCGCCATTATGAGGTCACTAGCAGGGAAATACAGGTTCAGAAGCAGTTTGAATCATGATCTTTTCTGCTACTCCAGAAACAAAAAGGGTTACCAGAGGTCAGTCCCACGTGCTGTAACTAGCGCTGGTAGTCCTGCCAACTGCTTCACACAGGGAATAACACAAACATAGGGAAGGATCAACCGAAACCCACAATGAGCAAACAACAACACCTTCTTCAAGCAGTAGGAGACAAGGCCAACTAGTCTCTGTTTGCAACTGCATGTGAACGCCTCACTTTGTTTCCAATATCCTCTTTAGTAGAGAGAGAGATAGAGAGATAGAGATCTAGAGAGAGAGAGAGAGAGAGAGAMAGAGCCCTTGTTGGGTCACCTCCCCTGTCGGCAGCTGCATTCTTCACATGCTTGGAGAACTGACATCTCTCATCACTGGCATTTCAGCGCACAGAGCAAAAGGTCGCCAGGCTATGACATCATTTAGTTTGGCAGGTAACACAGAGTGCTAGCTTCCCATGAGCATCTTCTGCAGGGAATGTGTGTGGTTGGGGATGGAGGCACTGACAGCTGGAGATCAGACAGGCCCTGTGATCAGATAGAGAGACACTTGACTTATTCAACCAATTACTATAACCCTGATTCCTCATGCTGTTTAGTAGGCCTAGAGACCAGCGTTTCCCAAACTCGGTCCTGGGGAACCCAGATTTGTTTTTTTCCCCCCTAGCACTACACAGCTGATTCAAATAATCAAGTCATCATCAAGGTTTAAATAACCAACTCATCATCAAGCTTTCAATATGAATCAGCTCTTTGGCGCTAGGGCAAAACCCCAAAACCTTTTGGGTCCCCAGGACTGAGTTTGGGAAACACTGGTCTAGACGTTGATGAAACTGAGTGTCTAGTGAGAAGTGAGGCTGACCAACAATGAGGTAGCGGAAACAAACCCAGCCAACCTCAGTGACTGAACAAACAACAGGGTCAACAAACTATGGTCTGGTAAAGAAACACACTGCAGTGATATAGTAGGTTCCTAGGGGATGTAATGACTATTAATGCCTGCATTCCTCTAGCACAGTGGTCCCCAAACTGTGGCCCCAGAGCTAGCCTGTGAAGGCATGATTTTGTTGGATTTTTAAGGAACTCAATCCGGCTTCCAACTTACCCCTGAACGTTGTGGTAATAGTAAAATGCACAGGGTGCAATTTCGAAATTGGGTAGTGCATCATCAGTTCCTCTTGTCATGTTAGTCATTGCAGACCCTAGAGAGCTATTTATAACTTCTCAGAAATGTACAGATCAATTAGCCCATGTCAGCTAACATTTTGTAGCCCATTGATTTTGTTTGTCAATGTTTGAGTCACTCAAATATCACATAAACACATAAGACAGGGAAATGTGGAGGATTCCAGGAAATGTACTTTAATGTTCTCTGCACCACACCATGACAAAATGTGGAAAATTGCTGGAAATTAGCTTTAAACATGCAACATTTTCTCTCCGCCAACAAGAGGAGTGTGAACAGTTTGTGTCATGAACAGTGCTTGTGCCAATATAAAGTGGGGAGGGGATGTTCCCCAATGCTGGAAAGGGGGCCTGAGTAAAAGAGTTTGGGAACCTCTGCTCTACCACACATCACCTTGGCCTATCCCTCCTGCTAGTGTTGGCATTCCAGCCAGCCAGGCTATGTTTACCTAATCTGTCCTCATCAAGTTGGATAAACAGGAGTGTGTGGTGTTCATTAGTCTGCCGGACTCATTAACCACATGCTTCTAATTATCGCCAATCATGCCTCGTCCTGGATGCCTCTGGCTCTGCCGTCACTGCAGTGGTGGGCTCTAGATAGAACATAAATGACATGTTGGCAAAATTGATGGAAGCTTCAACCTTCTAGAACAGGGATGGGCAACTTTGACGGTGACAACTCGTGACAGCGAAGATAAACATTTGAAGTTTTAAAGTTAATTTCCTTRCATTCTGCACATCTTGCCGTAGTGCGTAGAGAAAATGTTTTTGTTTTATAACTAATTTCATGCAGTTCTACAAAATTTGTCATTGGGCAGATTTTTTTTTATACACATTTTGCCATAGAGTGGAGGAAAATGTTTGCAGTTTTTAATATGATAACTGATGATCAACTGATGATGTTTGGTAATTCGACCATGCTTACTACAAGTTTAGATAGCTGGCCGCAAGACGAACGTACCAATAAGAAAAAACATGTCATGGGCTAATTGTGTGACCAAATATCGAAATTGTGTATTTTATTGTTCTAACTCTCAACAATAAGTTGAGACCCTGAGTTTCCCCCCAAAATAATTCAAATTGGTCCGCGTGCCTTCAAAAATGGGGGCCGCCAGTTGCCCATCCCTGTTCTAGAATCTAGAAATCACTACTCTGAAAAGACTCAAAGAGAAGCGTCCAGATAGCCCTTCACAGGCTAGCTAGCCGACATCATATCTCAATGGCCTGTCATGTTGTCATGAAATGGGCTTTTAACCAGACATGTCCCTACCTTCTTATGTGGTTGTGGACAGGGTTTGTGGTAAGGCCTTTGCACGAGCCCAAACTCAACAAGAGGAAAAGCAAACAAATAGTGGGAAGAGAGGAGGAGGTCAGACCTTTGATGTCAGATCCTCTGGAGGTTGGCTTGTTTGCCCTAGTCTGTTTCCAGTAAAACATGATGCTTGAGTGTGTGGGGTGTGGAGTGTCAACACTAGTGTGTGTGTGTGTGTGTGTGTGTCTGTGTACTCTATTAGCATAGAACCACAGAACAAACCCCGGGGGCAATGCCTAGAATGGTGCCATGCCTTTATCACCGTAATTATCTTTCTGATTGCATTTTATTATGACGTTGGAAAACATGCCATTTTTATTATTCTCAAAAGCACATGTTTCTCCCGCTGCCCTTCAGGTAGAATAACAGTTCTCCATTCCATTCTATACCATGCCATTCCATGCAGTGTGAGCAGGATTCCTCAGTCAAGACCTGCATGCCCCTGGGGAGCGCTAATAACCCTTATCTGAAATGACCATCACCAGGATGCATCAGCAGGAAATCTTCATTTACGCTTATCACTAACTAGCCTGACCTGATGAGTGAGGAGGAGGGAGATATCAGTTGGTGGTTACGGCCGGAAGACCCGAGGGTCTCAGAAAACACACAACCTCGACACCTTCCAACTGATTGCAACAGTCAGGTAATTATGTAACTTCAAGATGAAATTGTAGCTATAGCTATTCAGGAGAGAATTGACCCAATGCAACAACAAAAATTTGTTTTACACATTTGAGAGAATCATTTCCAGCCATGCTAAACACATATTTCATAATTTATARAACAGTCACTGAGATTAAACCTGTATTTCGTTATTTAGCTAAAGGCAAAATCCTATTTACATTGCAAGGCAGGTAAGCAAAAGAAACAGCTTTCAAGACAAATATACGGATAAAAACTAGTCCTTTCCCCTTTTTACTCCCTATTAAATKATTTCATTAAGAACAGTTGTGTATTTTGTTTTGTTTGATGGCATACAGTGCCTGCCATCAAACGAAAGTAATAACAGGGGAGCTCCCGAGTGGCGCAGCGGTCTAAGGCACTGCACTGCATCTCAGTGCTAGAGGCGTCACTACAGAACCTGGTTTGATCCTGGGCTGTATCACAACCCGCCGTGATCGGGAGTCCCATTGGGCGGCGCACAATTGGCCCAGCGTCGTCCGGGTTGGGGGAAGGTTTGGCCGGGGTGGGCCGTCATTGTAAAATAAGAATTTGTTCTTAACTGACTGCCTAGTTAAATTAAGGTTAAAAAAWWAWWAWAATAACATGAACTTAACATGAACAAAACATTTAGCAACTTAATCTTTCAAACTCACTTTTAAAGTAACAGATGCAGGGAGTGAGGCAGTTGTCTAGTGGTTTGAGTGCAAAAACATACAACATGTGACAACATAGGACTAATCAGAATTGAGAGATCCCTAACAATATTGTCCCTTTTGTGCCCCTGCCATTCACACAGACATACGTGATAGCCAGTAAAGGCCCTGTTTATTTTGGATTGCTACTGTACAAGCCTGGTCGGACATAGGGTCCCAATGGTGTGTGAGGGGTGAAGGGTCATCAGCTGAGATGCAGGTGAGGGTGCTGGTGGAGTTGGGTGACCAGTTCCTCCTCTGTAGGCTCCTGAATTTGTTCTCTGGAAGGTACAGTGGAGTTTTAAAGACAGGACACGAAACAGTGTCAAGAGACACACAACGAGTTGAAGCAGAGCGCGCTCATGCAGGCGACTGCTGTAGTCCACAACGTGCATTTAGGGCTCGTGCTCTTCTGACTTGTCCCTGCTAAACATAACAACAGCACCTTCGGCAAATAGTTCAGCAACATGCGTTTAGTTGATCGAGCGGTTAAAAGGGTGGGCGGATGTTTTTGCTACCAATTATATTAGTGATGGGGTAAAAATTGATACGGTTACATATCGCAATATTATTTTTGACGATTTTTACAACAAAAAAGTGCRAGTCYGCTGTACCTSCACCTAAACACCTAAGCTGTGCCTGCACCTAAGTATTGTGATAATATCATATCGTTAGGTCCCAGCCCTAAATTATATAARGCATTATCTGCAAGCAAGGTCATGAAGAAATACATGCCATTTTACAGTTTGTTATCAGAAAGCTCACCAGACACAATTGCCCAGACAAAAGCATTTCCGAAGATTTTTTGGGAAAAGTGATTCAGTATTGAAACGTGAGTAGCCAAAGAGCATGGTTTTCGGCAGTTCACAGAGAACTGACAGAACCGCTGACAGTGAGGGTATCCCAGTTCGTGACTGACCTCTAGGCCTAAAACCAACAGCAGATAGTAGGAATATGCAACCACTCAGACAACAAACAGAAGCAAAAAAGCCAGAGCCAGAGTTAAAAAGCAGCTACAGAGTTGCAGCAACCTACCTGAACATGAGCTGGACGGTAGTCTCATAACCTGTTCGCTCAACGTCCGCCACTGAACACATGACACTCCGGTCCCACTTATAGATGAAGTTCTGTTACATAAAACAGAGGTATCGTGGAGTTCACATGTTTTTTTCAGAAACATCTTGCACTTAAAACACAGTAAGTACAGATCAGGCCAGCATAAGTTCATACATACCTCCAAGATGAGAGCCACAAACAAGTTGACCCACATGACAGAGGAGGTAAGCCACCAGGAGACAAAGTAGACCTTGGACCACCTGGGAGGAGAAAAGTAACCAGATCAACTGTTTACATGGACACATCACCATTACCCATAATCACTGTTTTACAAACGGAGCCCCATGCACAATTAACTTGTCTTCGTCCTCTTTAAGCAGGACAAATAATGACTATGCCCCCACTCCTACATGCATTTTCACCATTACTAGCCTTGTCCTGAGTTGGGTACAAAAGCTTGTTTAACCAACCAAACAGTTGCAATTCTTTAGGGCACAACTGAAATTAGATAAATATTATGAAGCGGGAGCTCATTAAAGTCAGGCATGGCCCCAAAAAATGAAAAGGACTGATGTGCTTCAGCGTCAACTGCTGCCCTCTAGTGGATAGGGAAACGAAGTGAAGCATCTGACAGTTGGATCATAAGACTCATGTATTGATTTGTATTATGGTTGGCTTACTCTGTGGTGTATCTGGTGTAGGCATCCATGAACACTTGCCAGTTATTCACCACCATGACATTGTAAAGGAGGACGAGGGAAGACTGAGCAAAACAGAGGGAGAGAGGAGAACGAAAACACTCTCTCTCAACATTTAGACACAATTTAAAGACTAATTGGATTGATCAGGACTGAAATGTCAACATACCCATCAAATACCATGGTGGGAATCTTGTAAAAGTTACTTCAGTGCATTATCCCTTTGAGAGGTTACCCCCACAACACTAGCCTTCCCAGCCAGAGCCAGTACAGATGAGGCACAGATAGAATGCCAACCATGTGTTTTACAGTTTCATTCCCTCCAAAGCGTATTCTCATTAAACCAGTCTCTTATGACAGTAGACAGGGCTATGCAGAGAATGCTATCGTTAAAGTCAGAATGTTCGCCTTGAGCTAAGCCTCTGTGTTCTCTGCCTATGATTCGGCTTCACGGCCTGGCAGAGTGAGAGACAAGAGAAGGGCACCCACAGCAAAGTCGTCAAAGTTGTTTGGCCAGTAGCCCAGCTGCTCGTAGGAACCACACTCCACGGTGATGTTCTTCATACTGGAATTGGACATCACACTGTAGAGGAATACATACAAATCAACTTCAATTACCTCACACATTAAAACAGCCACATTAGCTGCTGTATGAGGCCATTGCTACTTTGAAGTTTGTGAATAGTGTACAAGCGTTCAAATACATCATTGTCAAACTGTACCTCATCTGCCCTGGAGCTGTGATGGCTCCCTGGAACAGCCAGATGCCAAGGACAGCAAACACATAGAACACCACCTAAAGAAGAACGAGGCGCAAAAACACAGATAGATGTTAGCTGTGATAGGGAATCRATGACGTCCAGCAAAACAGACGCCTAGTGTATAGACACGCATTTCAAATGACTAGTTGGATGAGAGAACAAAAAGAGAGAAAAAAAAAAGTGCCGTTGAGTCACTCACCACTAGTATTCCTGCAAAAGCTCTGAGGTTTTTCACCAGGTCAACCAAAGTACTTGCTATGAGGGCCATCAGCTAAAAGAGGCATTAAAACACAAGGAAGACTATTTCTATAGTGTAATACCAACATCCATAACCAGAGATYATAAAGACATTGGCTGTACCGGCATGAATTTACAACAATACAAATCTATTGACATACCSTTACACTAAAATAGAGCAAACGTCAAGCAATAAACCATTTCCACCATTAGGTGGAGCCAAATACAACGTCTCATCACATACATTGAATTATTATTATTTGTTTATTTTTCCTTTATTGAACTAGGCAAATTAGTTAAGAACAAATTCTTATTTACAATGACGGCCTACCCCGGGCCAAACCCAGACGACGCTGGGTCAATAGTGCGCCGCCCTATGGGACTCCCAATCACAGCCGGATGTGATACAGCGTGGATTTGAACCGGGGACTGTAGGCACGCCTCTTGCACTGAGATGCAGTGCCTTAGATCGCCGCGACACTCGGGAGGCCCAAAACGACGGCACTACTTCTACCCAGCGGCACCACTTCCTCACCTTGATATCAGGGATGATTCGGAGGAGACGGACGACGATGAGCATGTTGACCAGACGCACCATCTCCCACAGAGACATCAGACCACGCGARGCTGGGTTCCTGGGACAACAACACCACACAAAGGTTTATTCAATCTCACAGTGCTACTTAGTTAGTTACTTATCGTTCATCCATTCGTAGTGTTTCATTCAGTAACACTC
>NC_036855.1:52200084-52264587 GCF_002910315.2 Salvelinus sp. IW2-2015
ATGTTTATCATGTGCATCACCATGTACCATATCTATATGTCCATGTTTCTATTCCTGTTTTCGACCATCCCCATGTACCTGTGTGTGAGTGTGTGTGTGTGTGTGTGCGTAAACAAAGTTACTCTTTCATCACTATTGTAACTGTATATACAAATGAGCACCATCCTTCAAGACAATTTCCTTATACAGAATATATTTGTTGAGAGAGAAATATGACCGAAGTGAAGACACCAACCATTTAGGAAACGGAAGCCTGTAGGTGGCAAAAATTGTGATCTGAAGGACCTGTTAAAAAAAAAATCAAATACTTTTGAGTTATATTACCAAGACAGAAATATGCTTAAAGGGGCAGTATGTAGCTTTTTGGGGGGCGACCGGACCAAATTCACATAGAAATGTGAGTTATAGATCTGAGAAGCGGTAGATCGATTCGATGTGCACTTTGTCTATGCTCCCTGTTAAGTTACGTTTTAGCAAGCATCTTTTCTCTTTCGGTTTTGTATACCAGCTTCAAACAGTTGAATACAAGATATTTGGTTAATGAAAATAAATTTCAGAGCAGTTTAGACTGCACAATGATTCTCTACACACTATACATTGTTAAACTGAAATTAGGAGAAGCATTGAAATGGTTGAGTGATTTCTACATATTGCACCTTTAATATGTTTCCTTTCATTTACAGAATATCTTACCAGAAGGCAAACTGTGAGAAGTCCATCAAATATATTGTTTCTGTATGACAAGTAGCCTCTCCACCCAAAGGCTAATATCTTAAGACTCATCTCCATCAGGTAGTATAGAATAAAGAAACAGTTAATAACTTCCATGTAGTAGTCATCCCGCTCTGCAATGGACTTCTCGGAGTCAAGCACCAGTATGGTCTGCAACACACAGAGAGAAAAGGTGTGTAKGGCGTGCGTACTGGCGGTAGAGAAGTCAGGCGCAGGAGAACAAAGACTGTGTTCCAACGGCGCAGTTTAATGATAGAAATCGCCGTGAACAAAACACAATAATCATAATGGGACAAAACCCCAGACATAACGTGCACAAGCACTTACAAAAAACAATACCGGACAAGGACATGTGGGGAACAGAGTTTTAAATACACAACATGTAATTGATGGGATTGAAACCAGGTGTGTGGGAAGACAAGACAAAACAAATGGAAAATGAAAGGTGGATCGGCGATGGCTAGAAGACCGGTGACGTCGACCGCCGAACGTCGCCCGAACAAGYAGAGGGACCGACTTCGGAGGAAGTRGTGACACCGAGAGACCAAACAAGTTGAGGCTCTGTCTAATATGATGGACACACAAACAACAGGCACGACATCCTGTCTGTAAGAAGGTCCTGGACTTACACAGATGCACATGACATTGGTCAGGGCCACGGCGTTGCCCACTACCGTAACATAGTAGTGGCTGAAAACCAACTGAAGCCTCTGGAGGAGTGAGGAGTTGTACTCTGGCTTTGGAGGGTGCTGCAGGAGAAAGACAATGAAGACTCGTCAAATCATACAGGAGCAATCTAGCTATCATTTAGACAAGTAAAATAAGCCAGTTTAGAACCAACATTGAAGTTAAATCCATTACAGTAACATTGATCCAGTGGAGAAGCACAGAGCAGTTAATGAGATGTGGCCCCACCTCTTTAATGCGGTCCTTGTCCAGCTCGTCAAAAAGCCTCCGGAAGGCTTCCCACTGGATAAAGCCATCTGACAACTGCTGCACTCTCTACACATAGAGAGAGGGAAAAAGAGAGAGAGAAAAAGAGGGAGAGAGGCACATTCAAAGGGAGCTATATTCAAATGTTTATCCAACACGTTCTAAAGATTTGCACCGTAGTCTTTTCTCACCTTGATGATGGCTTGTCTGTAGTAGGACTTCATTTGTACCCTCGCCATGACCTGCAAAGAGGCATCCACCCGCACACGCTCTCTGGGAGGGACAAGATGTAAGGCCATTCAGTGTGTGTGTGTGTGTCTTTGTCTGTGTAGGGATAAGGGTAGGAGAATGAGCAGTCTCACACATTCTCCTCTGAGTGTGTAGCGTCCTGACCCCGCCCCTGGCAGGACATGACCTCAAAGGCAGCTCTGACGCCCAGTCTCCTCCTCAGGATGGATGCCTGGACAGACATCTGCCACAAGAGAACAGTTTCATCATGATTACCTATAGGGTTTACACTGTACCTTAAAATGGTCTGATATTTAAATCATATCAATCCAGTGCCAGTCTTAAACTCACCAGCAGGTATCCCCTGAACTGGTTGTAAACAATGGCAGTTAGCAAGTTCATCAAGAAGTAGCTTCCTGAGAGCAGTAAATAAGACAAATTATCAACCTATTGTGTTACCACTCAATTAGTTTCATATTTTCCGTGTCTCTTAACAGTTCATTTGGTGGCTAGTTCTTACCAAAACCACTGAAGAGAATGAAGAAGATGGAGTATCCTCGGTTTAAGGAATAGGCCGGAATCATCACTGTTAAAAAAAACACGAAGACAGGCTTAGGTGGAGAAGACATCTGTACATTATGCAGCAGAAAATATATGTTTAATTCACTGTGACCTACACAGTGAACTTACCATCAGGGTTATTGGCTGTAGTGAGGAGCACCAAGAGAGAGGAGAGAGATGTGGGCAAGTCTCTGAAGTAGGCCTCCCACTCCCCATTTTGCTTAGGCTTCTAGGGACAAAACAGAGGTAATACGGAGATATTTAAGTCCCTTATAACAACAATGCTAAATGGACATTCATCGTGCTTTATCCTGGTCTTAATGGTCACGTGAGGGCGAGTTTCTGTACAGGTCTTTATTTAGACAAGTGTAATATGACACATCTACCACCGGTTGGTGTTAAAAGCTCTGTTAAAGCCTGTACCACCGGGGTGAATAAAACAGTAGTGAGGTAAGGTAAAAGGGCATATTCAGGCTTGAGAACTGGGCGTCAACAGAACAGCCAGCAGGGTGGAACAGAGCGTACCTCTCCTTTGGCAAAGAGCAGCATGCCAATCATGGTGAAGAGGCAGAGGTGGAGAGCCAGGAGCAGGATAACACTGGGAGGTAAGAGAGAGAGGAGGGGTGCATTAGACACACACCTCTGCAATGACAGTCAAGCCTACATACAGGCATCCATCCTAAGGAGGAGAAGTAGATTAGGGTGCCCTCTGCGGGTCTCACATGTACTGAAACAAGAGTGAATCATGTATCAGTATATAACCCTAAATATAGGAGTTATAGCAGTTTTAGGGAACTATGTATGTGATAACAGAAGTGAGAGTATTTTGAGGTTGATGATCATTGTAAAGCTGTGAAGTGAAGATATGAGATTGAACAAAGTGTTGGTGTTTAACACAAATACCTGGCTATCTCTGGGAGAGTCCTCTTGATGCACTTTAATGTTTTCTTCATCAGGGAGGAGTTTTGAAGGAGGAAGAAGGGCCGAATGAGTCTCCTAACTCGTAAGTTCTGACATCGAACAACAAAGGGAAAGAGCAATATTCCATTTGAGTCTTTGTATTGTAAACCATGCCTTTATCAACTGTCAAGAGACATGTTACAGAGGATGTATAAACCAATATCTTGAATATGATCTCACCTGATCACAATACATGCTCAACGTCAATGTCCAATCAATTACAGATGCTGAGATGGCCAAGATGTAGACAATCAACCACTTGCATTTCCGAAACTCGTCCCAGCCAATCAAATAGCTCTAAGGACAATAGATTAAGCTCGAGCCATATATATATATTTATTGCAAATAAATACACAAAATTGATGTTTATGTACTTTGAGATTTCTTGTTGCCCATCTACTCTCTTCCCCGTTGACATTGTCAGAAACATGGCCTGATGGTTACCTTGGTAGTGAGGTCAATGGCAAAGATTATGAGGCAGACAATCTCTATGCCCTCTGTCAGGCCACAGGGGGGCTCCCAGGGGGGAGGTCTGAAGCGAGGGTCTGATGTGTAGGAGAAGGACGAGGGCCTCTCGATGAAAGCCAGCATCAAGACGACCGCAATAGTCAGGCCCAGCCCCCTGAGCAACACAGACAGTCATATAACAATGACACAAAACCCGTGGGGCTCAAACATCTGACTGAGAACGAGAACAGTGATGGCTAGCTTCACTGTCATAAAGTGCTCTTCTCACTACCCTTAACCACAGAGGAAGCTAAGACAGGACCGAGTTAAGACATAGCAATGCCGAGTGTGGTCACATATTGCAGTGAGATACATTGCAGAGGGGATATACTGACATCCTTCAGAGGATAGGACAAATATAAGAATAGAAGCGTGCAGAACCATCCAGAACGATATACTTTGACTCACGACAGTAGCGACTTACCATTGCCATAACCTGGAGTAGTACCACCTGTACAGACGTAATGAGTTTGTATCCACTCTATGATTGATGGATCGGTACTGTAGAACGAGAAACACATTTCATTGTTTTGAAACCGCAGTTTAGGGGTAGTTCGTAATCAACACGAGTCATACAAATAATATGTGTCAATCAGTTACAGCGACAGTTCATACAAAGGATATATATGTTTCACCTGTATGGCGTCCTCAATAAACACAACAGCTTGCTGGAGGTAGAGATCCTCATCACCTGTGTATGAGGAGGGGGAAATGATCACGCATGTACATTGTCAAAAGCAAGTGCTGTGAAACAATCGTCGTTCTCAAGCTAATAAAGTCATACTCTGTATTGATTGAAAACAAAACATTGAAAACAAACCCGTCGCCCTATCTGTCGCTTTTCTCAAGCAAATGAATAAACCCCAACCAAACGTGCATCTCGTGATCTCCTTTTATCAGTGGCCACTGATTCTACAACAAAAACAGCGCAGTCAGTTCCACAGAGGTCAAAGTCTGAGCCCATATCCTAATCCTACAGTAGGCCTGTGTGCATGTGTATGCAGTAAAGTTCAACACTAGCKTGTCTGAATTCATCTTAGTCGTTCAAATATTCCAATTGAATTATACCCAAGTCTGGATGAATAGCGTGTTCCAAACATCCCTCGCCAGGTCAGATTAAATTAGCTACTGATTCCAGGCATTTTTCCACAGAGCTGATCGCACATCTAAATGTCAACTGAACCCTCTTTCACTTACTGGACTGGACTGTCACTTCAATTCAATTATCATTTTCGGTTTAAATCCAATTCATGAAGCTATTCTGATCTGTGATAAGAAGCCATATCATCTCCTGGATTTGTCTTTGTCCCCATTTGTTCCCCTTCAAATTTGTGAATGGGGATATTTCAGCCACACCCATTGCTGACAGGTGTATAAAATCGAGCAATCTCCACAACCATGCAATCTCCATAGACAAACATTGGTAGTAGAATGGCCCGTACTGAAGAGCTCAGTGACTTTCAACGTGGCACCGTCATAGGATGCCAACTTTCYAACAAGTCAGTTCGTCAAATTTCCGCCCTGCTAGAGCTTCCCTGGCCAGTGCTGTTATTATGAAGTGGAAACGTCTAGGAGCAACAACGGCTCAGCCGCAAAGTGGTAGTCCACACAAGCACACAGAATGGGACCGCCGAGTGCTGAAGCGCGTAGCCCGTAAAAATTGTCTTTCCTCGGTTGCATCACTCAGTACCGAGTTCCAAACTGCCTTTGAAAGCAGAGCTTCATTAAATGGATTTCCATGGCCGAGCAGCCGCACACAAGCCTAAGTTCACCATGCACAATGCCAAATTTGGGTGGAGTGGTGTAAAGCTTGCCGCCRTTTGACCCTGGAGCAGTGGAAAAGCATTCTCTGGAGTGATGAATCACGCTTCACCATCTGGCAGTCCAGTGGACAAATCTGGGTGTGACGGATGCCAGGAGAACGCTACCTGCCCAAATGCATAGTGCCAACTGTAAAGTTTGGTGGAATAGGTTTTTAATTCCAGTGACGGGAAATCAACGCTATAGCATACAATGACATTCTAGACGATTCTGTGCATCCAACTTTGTGGCAACAGTTTGGGGAAGGCCCTTTCCTGTTTCAGCATGACAATGCCCCCGTGCACAAAGTGAGGTCCATACAGAAATGGTTTGTCGAGATCAGTGTGGAAGAACTTGAACACTGACTGCGAGCCAGGCCTAATCGGCCAACATCAGTGCCCGAACTCACTAATGCTCTTGTAGCTGAATGGGTGCAAGTCCCCGCAGCAATGTTCCAACATCTGGTGGAAAGCCTTCCCAYAAGAGTGGAGGCTGTTATTCCAGCAAATGGGGGACCAACTCCAAATGAATGCCTATGATATTGGAATGAGATGTTCGACGAGCAGGCCACTTTTGGCCACGTAGTGTATTTCATTACATCACTGTCTTTCAAAAGCTTTGTGTGGGGTGTAAAGAAGAGCTACTGTACTATACATCATCAGTAAAACGGGATGTCTGAAAAGGGCAGAGTAATCTAGGGCAGGGTAATCTWGGGCATCCTTGTTCAACAAGACATAACACAATGTGGAGTTTGGCATTTCAACCTGGCTTCAGGGCAATTCATAGGATTTGGGATGTTTATTGTTCCATTTAGTACAACAAGAAAGATAGGCTTCATTCAAATTCTCGACACACAGTTGAACCGTTTACCCAGAATTCCACTGCCTCTGCAATGTCACTCCACTGGTCAAACTTTTAAAGGTACATTTTCCAGTCGTAATACATGGTCAGATGACTGTTTGATAGTCTTTCCCTTTTCAGATGACTATTCTTTTCTCCCCATATTTTGAAAGAACATGTCCTGCCCATAGAGCAATTGTTAGTACCCCAGACTGGATGACTCATATTAGACTTTGTTTCCCTCCACACTACCACTGCTGACAATTCTGTAAAATTTTATTTCTCCTTTATTTACCTAGGCAAGTCAGTTAAGAACACATTCATATTTACAACGACTGCCTACCCCGGCCAAACAACGCTGGGCCACTACAACCACATTATGTGTCATCACTCATTGTGGCTGTCTGTGACAGGGCAACTTTTCTCAAAAGCAGTTCACAATTTGCTGCCAAAGAAAACTTCCTGTCAATGATTTCTACTGTCACCAAGCATCTTAAAGATTTTTTATAAACACATTTTGGACCACTCAAATAGAGTTTTGAGACATGAAAAACAATTGGTAACACTTTACACTATGTGGACAACTARAAATACCTAGGTGTCTGGCTAGACTGTAAACTCCCCTTCCAGACTCATATTAAACATCTCCACTCCAAAATCAAATCTAGAATCGACTMTCTATTTCYCAACAAAGCCTCCTTCACTCACGCCGCCAAACTTACCCTCGTAAAACTGACTATCCTACCGATCCTCGACTTCGGCGATGTCATCTACAAAATWGCTTCCAACACTCTACTCAGCAAACTGGATGCAGTCTATCACAGTGCCATCCATTTTGTTACCAAAGCCCTTTATACCACTCACCACTGCGACCTGTATGCTCTAGTCGGCTGGCCCTCGCTACATATTCGTCGCCAGACCCACTGGCTCCAGGTCATCTATAAGTCTATGCTAGGTAAAGCTCCGCCTTATCTCAGCTCACTGGTCACGATAACAACACCCACCCATAGCACGCGCTCCAGCAGGTATATCTCACTGGTCATCCCCAAAGCCAACACCTCATTTGGCCGCCTTTCACTTCCACTCTCTTCTGCCAGTGACTGGAACGAGTTTGCAAAGAACGCTGAAGCTGGAGACTTATATTTCCTTCACTAACTATTTAACAAATCAGCTATCTGAGCAGCTAACCGATCGCTGCAGCTGTACATAGTCCATTTGTAAATAGCCCACCCAATCTACCTACCTCATCCCCATATTGTTTTATTTACTTTTCTGCTCTTTTGCACACCAGTATCTCTACTTGCACATCATCATCTGCTCATTTATCACTCCAGTGTTAATCTGCTAAATTGTAATTACTTTGCCACTATGCCTATTTATTGCCTACCTCCTCACGCCATTTTAACACACTGATCATATAGACTTTCTTTTTTCTAATTGTGTTATTGACTGTATGCTGTTTATTCCATGTGTAACTCTGTGTTGCCTTTGTGTCGCACTGCTTTACTTTATCTTGGCCAGGTCCATTGTAAATGAGAACTTGTTCTCAACTAGCTTACCTGGTTAAATAAAGGTGAAATAAAAAAATAAAATAGTGTCATAACACTGGACACCTTATAACACGTCATAACCATGTCATAACATGTATAACAGTTGGCGAAACATATCATAACCTGTCATAACACTCTCATGAAAAACAACATATTATATGTGTGTGACATTATGCAATTTTTTATGACTGTTATGACACCTACATAAGAGTGGCAAAACCCACAAAACCCACCACACAAGGCAAACCATTCCATCCAGCATAGCTACTTGTAAATAGTTCTGTAATATAACATTTCCTGAAATTGGCCATTTTATTACCATGGTAATTGCACATACATTGATGTCAAACATTGTGCCTACCCCAATGCTCTTTGCTGATTACTGGGATGATTGCAGAGCAGAACAGCATGTGTGACTATATACTGATATATGGCGATGTACGTGATAGGCCTCCAGACAGTAGTATGCTCTTTAACAAGTTTATTGTTTGTTTTTCAAATGTACTGTCTGGAGCCAATGTGTCAATGTAATTCATAATGTTTACTCTTAAAAGCAACTTGACATAAATTTTATAGATCATGAAATTATATACAGTGGGGAGAACAAGTATTTGATACACGCCGATTGCAGGTTTTCCTACTTACAAAGCATTAGAGGTCGTCATTTTTATCATAGTTACACTTCAACTGTGAGAGACGGAATCTAAAACAAAAATCCAGAAAAAAATATTGTATGATTTTAAGTAATTAATTTGCATTTTATTGCATGACATAAGTATTTGATAACCTACCAACCAGTAAGAATTCCGGCTCTCACAGACCTTTTAGTTTTTCTTTAAGAAGCCCTCCTGTTCTCCACTCATTATTCTGTATTAACTGCACCTGTTTGAACTCGTTACCTGTATAAAAGACAACTGTCCACACACTCTATCACAACAGACTCCAACCTCTCCACAATGGCCAAGACCAGAGAGCTGTGAAGGACATCAGGGATAAAATTGTAGACCTGCACAAGGCTGGATGGGCTACAAGACAATAGGCAAGCAGCTTGGTGAGAAGGCAACAACTATTGCGCAATTATTGAAAATGGAAGAAGTTCAAGATGCGGTCAATCACCCTCGGTCTGGGGCTCCATGCAAGATCTCACCTCGTGGGGCATCAATGATCATGAGGAAGGTGAGGGATCAGCCCAGAACTACACGGCAGAGCTGGTCAATAATCTGAAGAGAGATGGGACCACAGTCTCAAAGAAAACCATTAGTAACACACTACGCCGTCATGGATTAAAATACTGCAGCGCACGCAAGGTCCCCTGCTCAAGCAGCGCATGTCCAGGCCCGTCTGAAGTTAGCCAATGACCATCTGGATGATCCAGAGGAGGAATGGAGAAGGTCATGTGATCTGATGAGACAAAAATAAGAGCTTTTTGTCTAAACTCCACTCGCCGTGTTTGGAGGAAGAAGAAGGATGAGTACAACCCCAAGAACACCATCCCAACACGTGAAGCGATGGAGGTGAAACATCATTCTTTGGGGATGCTTTTCTGCAAAGGGGACAGGACGACTGCACCCTATTGAGGGGAGGATGGAGGGCCATGTATCGCGAGATCTTGGCCAACAACTCCTTCCCTCAGTAAGAGCATGAAGATGGGTCGTGGCTGGGTCTTCCAGCATGACAACGACCCGAAACACACAGCCAGGGCAACTAAGAGTGGCTCCGAAGAAGCATCTCAAGGTCCTGGAGTGGCCTAGCCAGTCTCCAGACCTGAACCCAATAGAAAATCTTTGGAGGGAGCAAAAGTCCGTATTGCCCAGCGACAGCCACGAACCTGAAGGATCTGGAGAAGGTCTGTATGGAGGAGTGCCAAAATCCCTGCTGCAGTGTGTGCAAACCTTGTCAAGAACTACTGGAAACGTAAGATCTCTGTAATTGCAAACAAGGTTTCTGTTACCAAATATAAGCTCTGCTTTTCTGATGTATCAAATACTTATGTCATGCAATAATATGCAAATTAATTACTTAAAAATCATACAATGTGATTTTCTGGATTTTTGTTTTAGATTCTGTCTCTCACAGTTGAAGTGGACCTATGATAAAAAAATTACAGACCTCTACATGCTTTGTAAGTAGGAAAACCTGCAAAATCGGCAGTGTATCAAATACTTTTCTCCCCACTGTATATATATAGTGGGGTCTGAAATTATTGACACCCTTGATAAAATGAGCAAAAATGACTGTATTATAAATAAATAATTAAATACTGAAGCATTATTGAATTATGCTCAAACAAATGGGGAAATTATTTTAAACTAATACAATTGCTCAGAGAAAAATATTTTGTTTTAACACTTTTTTTCTCAAAAAGGTAGGGGTATAAAACTTATTGACACCCTGTTTCAATACCCTTTTCAATACCTCACGTTGCGGGGATAATAGCTGTACTGTTGATGTCTATAACGTTACAATGCATGGGTGAATATTTAGCTAGTAGTTTTGCACAACAACATCTGTAGAGATGTACAAACACTAGCGGCAGGGTAGCCTAACGTTAGTCGTTAGAGCGTTGAGCCAGTAACCGAAAGGGTGCTGGATCGAAACCCCGAGATGACAAGGTTAAACATCTATCGTTCTGCCCCTGAACAAGGCAGTTAACCCACTGTTCCCCGGCAGGCCATCGTTGTAAATAAGAATTTGTTCTTAACTGACTTGCCTAGTTAAATAAAGGTTCAAATAGCTAGGTAGCTAGCAAGCTATTGTAAATGAATAGTTGAGAGCTAACGTTAGCTATATGTTATGAAAACATTMAGAAATTGGTATTTTAATGTGTTAGCTCTTGGTCTTAGATTTTAGTGTATCTTTCTGTAGCGGTATTACCGCATGTTGTATACCCTACTCTGATTTCTGTTCTTGTATTTTTCAGAGAAAGTAGCTAGCTCATGCATCTGTATCCATTGCGGAGGTGAAGACTGAGGGAGGCTGCCATAAACAAATTTCGAGTCTAAATTCCTGTGAGTGACCCAAAGACAGATGGCCGGCCCTGTTTCAGCCCACTCACGTCAAAATGACAGTTGAATGACAATAGCCAATAATGAATGTAATGATAGACCATTATCCTTTGTTGTCTTGACCTGAGATACTCATCACAGCATCAGTCACAAATCTCTGTCTTTCTCTCACAGATTCTCCACCTTCATGGAGAAGTTGGACCATTACAAAACTGTTGTCCTTGTTCAAAATGTAACGTTATTCATATTTTTTAAATGTAACCTTTATTATACTAGTCAATATGAGAGAAGGTGCTGCAAAGGAGATGCAGATCACCCTGGAAGTGCTACGGGGTATYCGCTCATGATACAGTCACATTACAGTCAATAATTACATTTGGTGACTGTTATGTTCTGTGAATTACTGATGTCCCCTGTAAGAATGGAGCACCCTTGGTCATGCGCAGTGTTGTTCTATGTTATTCTGGTACTAACTGATTCCAGTCAAATGTGAAGCTCCAGTTCCATTTKTTGTATTCAGAGTCTTTCTTATTATATAAATAAGTAATAAGAGCTAAGACACTACAATGGCGACGAGGATGATTACCTGCAGTGTGCATCACGAATGCAGATGGAGCTCATAGGAAGAGAGGAAGATTTTGACCCTGTAGCACAACAGCTAGCAAGCAGTGACGACGAGGGGAGAGCTGACGAGAACGAGGCGGCAGATCAAAGACCCGTGGAGCCGGAGGTAAAGAGAATGGCTAGCATCGGGAAAATAGATGTGTTTGATGACACGCAAGAAAACTGGGCAACTTACATTGAACGACTGGAACAGTACTTCATTGCAAACGACATTGCTYATAACAAGAGAGTACCAGCGTTGTTGAGTTTAATTGGCCCAKAAACGTAGTTTGCTAAGAGATCTGACTGCCCCTCTGAAGCCCTCAAATAAAACATTCACAGAGATTGTGGAGATATTGCAAAATCACCTATCACCTAAACCACTCCTCATCGCCGAACGTTTTCGTTTCCACAAGAGAGATCAGAATGAGGGTGAGGGTGTTAGTACATATGTAGCAGAGTTGAAGAAACTGTCTGAACATTGCCAGTTTGGAGAGAACCTAAATGACACATTAAGGGATAGATTTGTTTGTGGACTGAAACATGAACACATTCAAAAACGTTTGCTCACAGAATCAGATCTCACGTTTGCAAAGGCTGTTGAAATTGCTGTGACTATGGAAATTGCGACGAAAGATGCATTTGAGTTGCAAAGTAAAAGAAATACTGACCTATCACAAACTTCCCTGCACAAGTTTTCGCGCAGCCGACAGCGCCCTCGTGTGGCCGAAAAATGCAACAGGTGTGACAGAGATGGTCACAGAGCAGAGGACTGCCGTTTCAAAGACGAAATTTGTCACAAATGCAGTAGAAGGGGGCACATTCAAAGAGCATGCAGAGCAAAATTCAGTCACAACAGTAAAACTGAGAAAATTAAAGGGTCTGTGAATGCACTAGCAGAGAACAGTGGCAGTGATTTAGAAGAACGATTAATTGGTACAATGGAGTTAAACACAGTGACTTCTCCCAGCAGTAGCATAATATGGGTGACACCAGATATCGAAGGCAAACCCCTCAAAATGGAGCTGGACACAGGATCTGCAGTGTCTATAATTTCCACTACTGTCTACAATGAGCACTTCAAGGCTATCAAGCTGAAGAACACAAATGTGTTGCTGAAGACCTACTCAGGAGAGAGATTGAGCCCAATGGGGGCGTTGCAGGTCAGAGTGAGTTATGGGGGCAAACACAGCAGTTACAGCTGTATGTGGTGCCTGGAACTGCCCCCCCATTATTTGGCAGGGAATGGCTTTCAAATATAAAGCTGAACTGGTGTGARTTGAAAATGCTCCACACGTTCCAGTCCAAAGAGAAAGGCACAGACCAAACACTGGAACACTTGCGGAAGAAATACAACACAGTTTTCAGTGATCAGATGGGAACAGTAAAAGGCTTCACAGCAAAACTTGTACTGAGAGATGACGCAACCCCAAAATTCTGCAACGCCAGATCTGTTCCATACTCCCTGAGACCAAAGGTGGAAGCGGAAATCGATCGCTTGCAGGATACAGGGATCCTGACGAAAGTGMACAGAAGCGAATGGGCCACACCCATAGTTCCTATTGTGAAGAAAGACGGGTCTGTTAGAATGTGTGGGGACTTCAAGGTAACTGTGAATTCAATGTTGCATGTGGACCAATACCCCTTGCCACGTCTGGAGGACATCTTTGCTGCACTAGCTGGTGGGAAACACTTCAGTAAAATCGATCTGAAACAGGCTTACCTGCAGCTACCGGTTGAAGAGAGCTCCAAACAGTACCTGACAATAAACACACACAAAGGTCTATACAGGTATAACCGCCTAGTTTTTGGCATCGCATCGGCCCCAGCCATTTGGCAACGAACTATTGACCAGATTTTGCAAGGAATCCCAGGAACCCAGTGTATCCTGGATGACATGATCATAACAGGACGCACCGACAAAGAACACCTGGCTAACCTGGAAGAGGTCCTGAAAAGACTGAAAGAGTATGGTCTACAGGCAAACTTACAGAAGTGTGAGTTCTTCAAAGACAAGATTGTCTTCTGTGGACATGAAATTGACCGCAATGGATTGCACAAAACACAGGACAAAATCGAGGCAGTGGTACAGGCACCACGACCACAAAATATCACAGAAGTGAGATCTTTTGCGGGARTGATCAATTACTACAGAAGATTCCTCCCAAACCTTTCAGCAGTACTCCAGCCTCTAYATCAGCTCCTGGAAAAGAATAGGACATGGCGGTGGACAGAACAGTGTGAAAATGCATTTCTTGAGGCAAAACGGCTCATCACATCTGAACAGGTCCTGATGCATTACGACCCTGAACTGCCAGTGAAGTTGGCTTGTGATGCGTCCCCTTATGGCTTAGGGGCCGTCCTTTCACACACACTGAAAGATGGGTCAGAGAGGCCAGTTGCATTRGCGCCACGAACATTGAATGATGCAGAGAAAAACTACTCACAAATCGACAAAGAAGCACTGGCGCTAGTGTGGGGCGTCAAGAAATTCCACGCATACCTATATGGCAAGCGTTTCACACTGGTTACGGATCACCAGCCGTTGCTTTCCATTTTCAGTCCAAAGAAAGGCATTCCGGCAATGACAGCAGCCAGGTTACAGCGATCCGCCTTGTTCCTTGCCAGTCATATGTATGACATTGAGTTTAAGCCGTCGTCCCTCCACACAAATGCAGATGGATTATCCAGACTGCCGTGTACAAGAGAAAGACAAAGGAGTGTGGATGCAGTGGACATTTTCCATACCGCTCAGCTCGAGGCACTACCGGTCACAAGCACAGTTATCAAACAGGAGACAAGGAAAGATGTGACCTTGTCAAAAGTGTACACCTACACCATGTCAGGATGGCCAGCTACTGGCAGAAAGGAGCTGACTCCAGCGGAGGAGTCAGGAGCTGATTTCCAGCGGAGAAACGAAATTACAACGTACCAAGGATGTTTGATGTGGGGAATGAGAGTCATGATACCCCAGAAATGCCAACATCAGGTTTTGCAGCAACTACATGAAGGTCATGTTGGAATTGTCAAAATGAAGCTGCTCGCAAGGAGCCACTTCTGGTGGCCAGGTCTGGATCAACAGATAGAAAACATGGCGAAGAACTGTAGCGGATGTTTGGAAACCCTTCACATGCCTGCWCCTGTCCCAGTCCACCCTTGGGAATGGCCCACAGAGCCATGGCAGAGAATTCATGTGGACTACGCTGGTCCCTTTGAAAAGCACATGTTTCTGGTTATAGTTGATGCCCATTCCAAATGGCCAGAGGTGTTTTGCACTGACTCCTCCACCTCAGCTCAGACGATAGAGTGTCTCAGAACAACGTTTGCACGCTTCGGATTGCCGCTGCAGCTAGTAAGTGACAACGCMCAAGCTTTTGTAAGTGACGAGTTTACAAGATTCATGTCAGTAAATGGAATCAAACACTCAARCTCAGCTCCGTACCACCCTGCCACCAATGGGCTGGCAGAACGCTTTGTGCAAACCCTAAAGCAAGGACRCCYGGCAGCAAAACGAGATGAAGGGACTTTGCAAACAAAACTGGCCAAGTTCCTGGTCTCCTACCGAAACACCCCACATGCCACGACAAATGAAAGCCCAGCCGCACTGATGTTCGGGAGGCCTCTCCGCACACGGRTGGACATCATGAAGCCTAACAGGCGTAATGAAGTGCTGAACAAACAAGCCAAGATGCTCTCCGGTYGCCGGGAGCGCCATCTCCAAACAGGACAGGAAGTGATGGTGCGAGACTACAGAAGAGGAGGGAAATGGACAAGAGGGACCGTACATACACAAACGGGACCCAGAACTTACCAGGTTCAAGTGAGCCCAGACATAATGTGGCGGCGTCACATTAYCCAAATGCATTCCACGGAATACAGCACAACAATCGAGAGGGAACAGGCACAGAGAGCTCCTGAGAGTGACACACAAGGAACTGTAGAGGACGGTGGAGCAGTAAAGAGACCCCAGGCTGAAAGAAGGGAACGTGTTGATGAAGGTGCTGCTATAGCAGAAGCTATAAGGGAGCAAGCATACACTGAGGATGTTCAGGAGCCTCCAGACAATCCTAGGCGCTACCCAGAACGAAGGCACCGTCCACCAGACAGACTGGACTTATAAACAAACAAACAAAAACTAACTGTTCAAGTTCAAATTAAAAGATGCAAAATAACTACAACAAGTTCTGGGAAGTGTTTCAGTTGTGGGTTGGTAAAAGTAACTCTGATTGTATAAGAGAAGGAATGTTATGTTCTGTGAATTACTGATGTCCCCTGTAAGAATGGAGCACCCTTGGTCATGCGSAGTGTTGTTCTATGTTATTCTGGTKCTAACTGATTCCAGTAAAATGTGAAGCTCCAGTTCCATTTCTTMTATTCAGAGTCTTTCTTATTATATAAATAAGTAATAAGAGCTAAGACACTACAGTGACAATTTGTTAATTTGATTGACTGTAGTATATACAACCATATGAATTACTTCTCATGTCAATGCTACACCGTCCAGAACATCACTGGGTGATCAGTGGCCTGATATTATACGGCGAAAGGGTAGAGGACCTTATCATGTCATATGTCACAACAGGTCTAAATATATGTGTCATGACAGTGTTATGAAGATATCGTGACAAGTGATGTCCGCTGTTATGACATTGAATGGTTATGACCGTGTTATAACATGTTATGAAGCTATGCTTCTAATAGTGTGAACTACTGAAACGCTTACCCCCTTCGACACAGCAATACTCTGCAGCAACCGAGGAGGACAGACGTCTCGTCGTTGGGGATCCCTTATCAAGGAGATCATTGTTGTCAGGGTGGGAGCCGTAGTTAATGCTTCCAGTCAGCAGTGGTTCCGATTGCATTTAGTAAATTTGAGCTAACTAAGCGAGTGTAAACTTGTTTATGCAGCACCTGTAACTCGGGTAAAACAAACTCAAACTCCGCCAAGTGTAAATTGACAGTTTTAGTAAAGAGAATGAGAACTATACTGTAACTGTCAGAGAGACAGAAAACATATTATGCTGTCAAAAACGTGTAAATTCGTTAAATCCATCGTTTTCTATTTACAGACAGTTTCTCCACTTAGCTACGACAGTACGGGAAATATGTTTTTAGGAAACGAACTAGCTAGCCTACTCCTCGCTGTGTCTTCGTCCTCAAGTATCACTTTTCACCAGCGGGTGACTCACTGCGCCACTGACCTACACCGCTCGAAACTCAAAGTTCAGCCTGTCCCCCKAAAATGCCTCTAGTAGCTCTTAATGTAAAACAATGGTAGTCTACTTTGGCACGGTCTACTTGCACGGTCTAGTGGTAGTGTACTTTCTATTTTGTTAGTCATCAGCCTTTTACGCGCCAATCAAAGTGGTACGTAAAATACGTTTCACACTTACTCGTTTTAACCATCAGTTTTCCACTTCCTTTGTAAAATCATGTTATACACATAATTGATGACAACATAACAAACCAAGATAAAAACGTGTTTAATAGAAAAGCTGAACATCAATATTTCAATGAACAAGTGTATTGTATTTGAACCTGAGAGAATAGACTGTTGTGAATATTTTTAACAAGACATTGTTACTATTTTTGACCTCCAGTTTAAGCTGGCCTAGAGCATGAAGAATGACAACATAATGCACATAATGCTGAACAACTGACACAAAATAGTCATTTTGAATACCCTTCATTGTTAGAGTCTACAATATCAATCAACAGTCTAGGTCTATTTTCAGAAATTGGTATACTGTACAGCAGTGGCGACCCGTCATTCAAAGCAAGTTAGACCCACATTTTTAGCAAAAATAAATAAATAACAATAGTTTTTTTGTGCTTGCCTGTTATTCTGGCATTAATACGTGACACATACAGTGGGGCAAAAAAGTATTTAGTCAGCCACCAATTGTGCAAGTTCTCCCACTTAAAAATATGAGAGAGGCCTGTAATTTTCATCATAGGTACACTTCAACTATGACAGACAAAATTAGGGAAAAAAATCCAGAAAATCACATTGTAGGATTTTAAATGAATTTATTTGCAAATTATGGTGGAAAATAAGTATTTGGTCAATAACAAAAGTTTATCTCAATACTTTGTTATATACCCTTTGTTGGCAATGACAGAGGTCAAACGTTTTCTGTAAGTCTTCACAAGGTTTTCACACACTGTTGCTGGTATTTTGGCCCATTCCTCCATGCAGATCTCCTCTAGAGCAGTGATGTTTTGGGGCTGTTGCTGGGCAACACGGACTTTCAACTCCCTCCAAAGATTTTCTATGGGGTTGAGATCTGGAGACTGGCTAGGCCACTCCAGGACCTTGAACAAGCAAATGTGAGAGATCCACAGTAAAATGTCATGCTGACTACTGGATCCCCACCTGATTATCAATGGCTCTGAACTGCCAGGACCAGCGAGTGTTGTAGAGGAATGGCCTGAGGTCAAAGCGGTTGTCATCGGGGGCCATAGCCCTCAGCGTGGTAGGATGGTGTCACAGTTGTCATTTTGTGTCTGTTCACAGAATACATCTGGAAGAAGTGTTTCCCTTTGGCTGCCCCCTGAAATGGCAATGGTCAGAAGAAGTGTTATTCTCAATCAAACAAATAGATATCACACACTGAGTGCACAAAACATTATGAACACCTCCTCTTTCCATGACATAGACTAACCAGGGGAATCTTGGTGAAAGCTATGATCCCTTATTGATGTCACTTGTTAAATGCACTTCAATCAGTGTAATTAAAGGGGAGGACACAGGTTAAATAACAACCTTTAATTCTTGAGACAATTGAGACATGGATTGTGTACGTGTCCCATTCATAGGGTGAATGGGCAAGACAAAAGATTGAAATGCCTTTGAACAGAGTATGGTAGTAGGTGCCATGTGCACCAGTTTGTGTCAAGAACTGCAACGCTTTTTTCACACTCAACAGTTTCCCGTGTGTATCAAGAACGGTCCACCACCCAAAGGACATCCAGCCAACTTAACACAACTGTGGGAACCATTGCAGTCAACATGGGCCAGCATCCCTGTGGAACGCTTTTGACACCTTATAGAGTGAATGCAACTCAATATAAGGAAGGTGTTCTTAATGTTTTGTACACTCAGTGTGAACATGACTTTGTGTGAAACATAACACTCTATCATTGAGATTTTTCCTCGTTTTTACACGGTAGGCATCTAATAGTATGAAAATAGTAAATGGTGTGCGATACAGGGGTGTAGAGTGACCTGTAGAGGGGAGAGTGCCTCCCTCCACGTGTGGATGAGTTTCCAGGACAAGCTGTACGGGCCGCACTTGGAAATCTTCCTGATCCGGCCAATCACAGACAGCTCCGAGTATGTCATCCCTATGTCAGACTGACGAGAGGGGGACACAGAGAGTGCAAGAGAGAGGACAACAACAAGGGATAAGGAAGAGGTCAGATTACACCACAACAGAACAAGCTATGTGCACAGATGACATCCCCGAAGAGACATCCATCTTCCAAGCTTGTGAGGTGGTATATATAGACAGCAGTCACGGACAAGGGAAAGTTGAACCACACAGTCAACACAGCCACAGAGGAAAAACATGGCGGGACAATAACAACAGTAGTCAAGCTGAATAGAGCTGAGGGTTTTTATTTATGGTATATGATATGACTTTAACCTGTAAGTCTTAAATGTCAACTTTTCTTAATACGTAAAAAGAAAGGTCAATCCCAGCAGTGTGTGTACAGTATGTGAGAAGAAAAAAAGAATAATAAGTTGACACTTCATATGTGGTTGGCCCACACCCACAATGATCAACATAGTTAGAGGGCCCAAGGCCACATCTGGCAGACAACACAGAGTGTTTTTTAAGTGAGACAGAAAATTCTAGTACTCACTAACCTCTCATCCACATTGGCTGAGCCAAGGACTAGAAGGCCACCAGGTTTACCCTCAGCCCACTGACTGAGCTGAGCAAAGAGGTAGGCCAGAATCATCCTGATACAGGCCGGGGTGGGACAGGCCTGCCGGGAAACAGTGGGTTAACAGTGGGTGTCAGCTCGGGGATTTGATCCAGCAACCTTTCGGTTACTAGCCCAACGCTCTAACCACTAGGCTACCTGCCGCCCCAAAACAGTAGATAAAGGATCATCAAATTCACACACCACACAATTGTTTTCTCAGCTCAGACTGTTCAACTGAAACATGATGGTGTGAGGATTGTGGTGAGCCTGTGTGAATATGCAAGTAAATGGCGCAATAAAAGAGAAGTGCACGCGAGGGCCAAAGCCCTGCTCATCTTAGATTTGTTTTGTTTTTCCACTTTGCAAAAAAACATGTCTCTGCTTTGTTGCAGTGTTTCAGGTATCACCTGAACAATGTATTGGAGTACTCCTCGACCCTTTACACTTAACCCACTTGCACATTCTGTAGGGCAAGGTTTGCTCTGGTGCTTCCACCATTAGCACGGAACTGGGGACACTTTCCCGTAACCATGGAGAAGATTCCCTAGGATGCCTTTCACTGCCATGTCGATGTTGAGGTTCATGTGTGAACTGAATAAACAAGAAAAATACAAAGATGAAAAATAACTTTCGAAGAAAAGCACAAGGTGAGATTTATAACAGATGCAAAACTTATTGTGTTCTAATTTGTTATTCTGTAACTGCCCAACTATGATGGGGCCAGTGACGCTCACGTGCTAATCTGAGCAGCCAGCTCTTTGGCCCTGTTACGGGTTCCCACCGAGGAGTTCTCACTGGCCATGTAGCAGGTGGTAAAGATGCGTCCGCACAGCTCCCGTGGGTCCCGGGGGGTGTAGGACACATCACATCACTACCCGTTGAACATATACAGGGAGAGGGAGGGAAGAAGCTGAAGCTGTAGCTGTCAGAAGCTGTAGTGACAAACTTTGAATGCAACGTCAAACTTTAGAATAGGAGCCATGTGTCCCTTGTGGGACACAACAAACCATTATGGGCCTGTATCCAGTCCAGTACTCACTGCCATCTCTGACTGCCTGGCAGACCAGCACACACATGGGGTAGACAACGCAGGCTATAGAGGAAGTGTCCACACCACCACTGAGGGGCAGGAGGAAACCAGCCTGGAGCAGGGAATAACAGGGGTGTTTATGGACAGAGATAGACAGACAATATAAATATTCAGTACATTTTGTATATCCTTTGTATATTCAGTATAAATATTCAGTAATAAGCAAGTAAGCGTAAGCACATTTACACATCATTCAAACCAAATATAGAACTACTCATCTGACCACTTCTCCTTAGGCAGTACCAAAGACAACATGCTGGACCCAGGCTGAAGACAACAAAGACAAGAACACAGAGACACGCATGTGCATGTATTTGACATGGGTCAAATTGGAGGTTAGAATGAAGGCCCTGTGCTTGTTTGTCACATGAATGGAAGGGTCTGTATGTGTACACTGTACACTGTACAGAGGTGGGCAGTCACATGATCTGGAAAGTAGCTTTTTAAAAAACGTGTATTTTTAGTTTTAACTTCTCTCAGACATGGATTGGCTCCACCAAAGACAGGCAGCTCAGTTTCAGACACAAAGGGAGCAGTCAGGGTAAATTAATGTCACACTCCATGCTTCGGAATCCTCTGTGTGGCGATTTAGTAGGCTGCTATCTCTGTCTGTTTCCAATGATTCCATGGGGGAAAAAACTAAATACAGGGAGACAAAGTCAAAAATAGCTACTATTTATTTTGGACATCATTTTAGCCACACAACACTGTTGTGATCACAGTCTTTGTCAGGGGGTACCATACCCAATCTCCTTCTCAGGGGTGTGGAACTGCCACTCAATGGGCTGGTGAGTGGGGAGGTAGACATCTTCACAATCAGACCGGGAGAAGTCCACTTGGTCTCGATGGCCCGGCTTGTGCTCATACTCCTGGACACAGTGGAGGACATAACAGCAAACCATGTGACATTTCAAATGTAATGGGCATGCTATTTTGAGTCTGAGTCAGTAACTGAAGGGAGAAGTTAAAGTGACTCTCTTGAGTGTGTACCCAGTATAGGGAGGAAATACGACACCGGACAGAGACAGAGCCTGAGTTGAATGTTGAACAGGATTACCTCTGGCTTCCCTTGAGTGGCTAGTTTCACTAGGGGAGTAAGGTGTTTCTGAATCACACCTACTATTTATGAGAAGTAAAAAGTGCCCTGTCTTGAAGAGAGATGTCAGCTCACCACGTGTGGGTGGCAATGCTCTCCTCTGTAGCTGCGGACATCTCCCAGACCAGAGGGGCACAACCTCCTGCAACACACACACACACACGCACACGCACAACACACACACACACACACAACACAACACACCACACACACACACACCACACACACACACACACCACACACACACAACACACACACACACACAGGTTAGACATTGTCCAAGAGTTGACTTTGGGAATGGCTAACATTAGCAATAACATTACACGACAAGCTTACTTGGCATGCCATGTAATCAAACACAGCTCACCCTGGTGTGTGAAGTGAGAGTGAAGTGAGGGTGAAAGAATAGGCTGCAATATATTCTTCTCACATTTACTTTCTGTTTTGTTTAGCCTGTCTTTACCAAGTCGTCCAGGGAGAACTTTCTTCCCTGGGCCACTGTGTCGTCGTTGATGGCCACCATGGCACAACCATCATAGTAGAGTCTGGCTCCATCACAACCCTTCTGATTGGCAAACATGTAGACCCCCCCACTCTGTGCAAAACATCAACACACTTGTCCTTATTACACTTGTAATATCAGAAACCGCCCAACTTCATTACTATGCAATAACAATGAACTCAAATAACATGTAACAACAATGTTGTTATGTAGTAATTACAGTGTTATTACACACGTCTAGGATCAATGTGATGATAAGCTTTACCCAAACTCATACTAATCAAAATATACATGTAGGCAAAACACTGTATGAAATGGAACAGTGCTTTAATGACAAAACAGTACCTCCAAGTGGTTACTGGGCAGGCAACATGCAGTACCTCTATTCTCACTAAACGTACTGTATAACAGGGGTACTCAACTCTTAGCCTACGTGGTCCGGAGCCTGCTGGTTTTCTGTTCGATCTTAGAATTAATTGCGCACACCTGTTGTCCCAGGTCTAAACCGGTCCCTGATTAGAGGGAAACAATAAAAAATGCAGTGGAACCGGCTTCGGGGTCCAGAGTTGAGTTTGAGGGCTGTGTAACATGTGCATGTGTCCGTCCGTTCGTGTGTGTATGATCACCTTCGTGGTGGCTGATTTAACCAGGTTGACTCAGTGGTCTGCCTTGCGTAGCTCGTGGTGGCTGGCTGAGGAGTTGGTGAAGATCTCCACACCGTCCAGACCCATGTCCACATGGGGGCTGCCAAGCACATGGCATTCCCACATGCATCATTACATACTGTAGCTTACTAGAAAAACACACACACACACTGTATATATTTATTTACATATGCAATCTCACTTAATCTCTCAAAAACATTTGAGCTCTCTTTCAATCCATTACACAAATGACTAACGACACACAGAATTACACAACTCATTACAGAAATTGAGTAAAGGTGTGAAAAGAAAAGACCTTCATTTGAGGCTCTTAATTGAATGTACCTCCTAGGGTTCCACAGCTCAGCACAGACCTCACTCCCGATGCAGGTGCCTGGTTGAGAGGACGCAGTCAACAAAGGGGACAGTGTCCTTTAAGAGACAGAACAATGGAAAATAATTTCATTAACGATCCCATTAAATGGATTATACTATTGATTGCTGCACATATACAGTACCAGTCAAAAGTTTGGACACACCTACTAATTCAAGGGTTTTTCTTTATTTTTACTATTTTCCACATTGTAGAATAATAGAGAAGACATCAAAACTATGAAATAACACATATGGGATCATGTAGTAAACCAAAAAGTGTTAAACAAATATTTTCTTCAAAGTAGCCACCCTTTGCCTTGATGACAGCTTTCCACACTCTTGGCATTCTCTCAACCAGCTTCATGAGGTAGTCACCTGGAATGCATTTCAATTAACAGGTGTGCCTTGTTAAAAGTTAATTTGTGGAATTTCTTTCCTTCTTAATGGGTTTGAGCCAATCAGTTGTGTTGTGACAAGGTAGGGGTGGTATACAGAGATAGCCCTATTTGGTAAAATACCAAGTCCATATTATGGCAAGAATAGCTCAAATAAGCAAAGAGAGCTGACAGTCCATCATTACTTTAAGACATGAAGGTCAAGAACTTTTAAAGTTTCTTCAAGGGCAACCACAGAAACCATCAAGCGCTATGATGAAACTGGCTCTCATGAGGACCGCCACAGGAAAGGAAGACCCAGAGTTACCTCTGCTGCAGAGGATAAGTTCATTAGAGTTAACAGCCTCAGAAATTGCAGCCCAAGTAAATGCTTCACAGAGTTGCTTCACAAGCAACAGACACATCTCAACATCAACTATTCAGAGGAGACTGCGTGAATCAGGTCTTCATGGTCGAATTGCTGCAAAGAAACCACTACTAAAGGATACCAATAAGAAGAAGAGACTTGCTTGGGCCAAGAAACACGAGCAATGGACATTAGACCGGTGGAAATCTGTCCTTTGCTTTGATGAGTCTAATTTTGAGATTTTTGGTTCTAACCGCCATGTCTTTGTGAGACGCGGAGTAGGTGAACGGATTATCTCTGCATGTGTAGTTCCCACAGTGAAGCATGGAAGAGAAGGTGTGATGGTGCTTTGCTGGTGACACTGTCTGTGATGTATTTAGAATTCACACTTAACCGGCATGGCTACCACAGCATTCTGCAGTGATACGCCATCCCATCTGGTTCGCTCTTAGTGGGACTATCATTTGTTTTTCAACAGGACAACGACCCAACACACCTCCAGGCTGTGTAAGGGCTATTTTACCAAGAAGGAGAGTGATGGAGTGCTGCATCAGATAACCTGGCCTCCACAATCACCCGACCTCAACCCAATTGAGATGGTTTGGGATTGGTTGGACCCCAGAGTGAAGGAAAAGCAGCCAACAAGTGCTCAGCATATGTGGGAACTCCTTCAAGACTGTTGGAAAAGCATTCCCTGAAGCTGGTGAGATAAATCCAACGAGTGTGCAAGACCTGCAGTCAAACGGCAAGTTGGTGGCTACTTGAAGAATTCAAATAAAAAGATACAGTGGGGCAAAAAGTATTTAGTCCCACCAATTGTGCAGTTCCTCCACTTAAAAAAGATGAGAGACGCCTGTAATTTTCATCATAGGTACACTTCAACTATGACAGACAAAATGAGAAAAAGAATATCCAGAAAAATCACAATTGTAGGATTTTAATGAATTTATTGCAAATTACGGGTGGAAATATAAGTATTTGGTCACCTACAAACAAGCAAGATTTCTGGCTCTCACAACCTGTAACTTCTTTCTTTAAGAGGCTCCTCTGTCCTCCACTCGTTACCTGTATTAATGGCACCTGTTGAACTTTTATCAGTATAAAAGCACACCTGTCCACAACCTCAAACAGTCACACTCCAAACTCCACTATGGCCAAGACCAAAGAGCTGTCAAAGCGACACCAGATAACAAAATTGTAGACCTGCACCCAGGCTGGGAAGACTGAATTCTGCAATAGGTAAGCAGCTTGTTTGAAGAAATCAACGTGGACAATTATTAGGAAATGAAGAAGCATACAAGACCACTGATAATCTCCCTCGATCTGGGCTCCACGCAAGATCTCACCCCGTGGGGTCAAAATGCACTAAGAACGGTGAGCAAAAAATCCCAGAACCACACGGAGACCTAGTGAATGACCTGCAGAGAGCTGGGACCAAAGTAACAAAGCCTACCATCAGTAACACACTACGCCGCCAGGACTCAAATCCTGCAGTGCCAGACGTGTCTCCCTGCTTAAACCAGTACATGTCCAGGCCCGTCTGAAGTTCTAGAGAGCATTTGGATGATCCAGAAGAAGATTTGGAGAATGTCATATGGTCAGATGAAACCAAAAATAGAACTTTTTGGTCTAAAAACTCAACTCGTCGTGTTTGGAGGACAAAGAATGCTGAGTTGCATCCAAAGAACACCATACCTACTGTGAAGCATGGGTGGAAACATCATGCTTTGGGCTTTCTGCAAAGGACCAGGACGACTGATCCGTGTTAAAGAAAGAATGATGAATGCATATCGTAGAGATTTGAGTGAAAACCTCCTTCCATTCAGCATAAGGCATGAATGAACGTGGCTGGGTCTTTCAGCATGACAATGATCCCAAACACACCGCCCGGGAAACGAAGGAGTGGCTTCGTAAGAAGCATTTCAAGGTCCTGAGTGGCCTAGCCAGTCTCCAGATCTCAACCCCATAGAAAATCTTTGGAGGGAGTTGAAAGTCAGTGTTGCCCAGCAACAGCCCCAAAACATCACTGCTCAGAAGAATCTGCATGGAAGAATGGCCAAAATACCAGCAACAGTGTGTGAAAACCTGTTGAAGACTTACAGAAAACGTTTGACCTCTGTCATTGCCAACAAAGGGTATATAACAAAGTATTGAGATTAAACTTTTGTTATTGACCAAATACTTATTTTCCACCATAAATTGCAAATAAAATTCATTAAAAATCCTACAATGTGTTTCTGATTTTTTTTTCCTAATTTTGTCTGTCATAGTTGAAGTGTACCTATGATGAAAATTACAGGCCTCTCTCATCTTTTTAAGTGGGAGAACTGCACAATTGGTGGCTGACTAAATACTTTTTTGCCCCACTGTATTTTAATTTGTTTAACACTTTTTTGTTTACTACATGATTCCATATGTGTTATTTCATAGTTTTTATGTCTTCACTATTATTCTACAAGGTAGAAAATAGTAAAAATAAAGAAAAATCTTTGAATGAGTAGGTCTGTCCAAACTTTTCCCTTTAAATGAAGAAACGTGCTGATAATCCTCTTATCACTGATCTTTGTTAGTGCATACCAACACCCCGCCATTAGAGAGAGTGGTAGGGAGAGAGATTGATCATACCTATCCTGTCACATCCTGGATCATCCTGGGCAGGAAGTACTCCTCCACATGTCTGTGGCAGACAAGCACAATAATGCCATGTTCAAATCAAATCAAAGTTTATTGGTCGCGTACAGAGATTTGCAGGTGTTATGGCGGGTGCAGCTAAATGCATATATGTTAATATGAGGGCTGTGAAATAAATGGATTATTGTCCTTTTCCACTTTCCAAATCTGCTTTGACCATTAACATTTAAAGACATGCTCTGGAACTTTGGTGAATACAAGTATTTTTTAAACCTCCCGCTTTGGGCTGGATAGTGTCCAGCCCAAAGTGTGTGTGTGTAGTTCATACATGCATAATCTATGAGCAAAATTACTATCTACCCTAAATTAGCCGCAAAATCCCTAGTTTGAAAGCAACTGTTCTAGAAACTTCTAGAAGCTGTGCTGCGCCATTTTCCCAAAATGTTCCCCTACGTGGGCCAGCCCTGTAGTAATTCCAGTTCTAGCCAATAAGCTTCAGCCCCTCGCCATTTGAGTGTCAACTAGCAAGATGCACACACAGCAGAGCGAGAGAGAGAGAGCAATGACTTGGTGGACATATCTGAACATTTGTGACATAGTATGCAATTTTCTGAGACTACTTTTGGCTTATGAGCCCTACTTTCAGAACTACTGTCTAAAAAGTATACAGAAGTATCGGAGAATCTTTAATTTCACTGTTTATCAATGCATTATCATTATGTTCAGAAGGTAGGCTTTCTTGTGCAGATTCTATGTTGATCACTAACCTGAGTTTATTCCATGGTGAAAACCAGCGGAACTCCCGGTTGTTCCCATAGCTGGCCAGCAGTATCTTGGGTCGAATCAACAAGATTTTCCTCTAAAAAGAGGGTAAAAATTGTAAACAATTACACCTACTTGCTATTGACAATGCACATAAACTACATCAATTCAGAATTGATTATTTCCGACACTTGTAGAGAACATTAGCCACAGGTTGCTGAAATCTTAGTGCAACATACAGTGTTTAGTGGGGTATGATAGTCCAGGAGACAAAGAGAGGCACAACATAGCTGAAGTGCTTGTCAGATGATGTCCTGGGTGACAGGTGACCCTAGCAGCTTCCTGAGTACCTAGAAGCAGCGCAGCAGGGTGTCTGACTCGTAGAAGTGGTCTGCACAGCCTAACCCACTGATGACCAGGGACAGAAAGAGAGGAGGTTGAGGGAAAGTTCATGGAAATTCAGAGCAGGCATGGCCATGTAGGATGCTTATTATATGCAAATGCACAGAGCATTATAGGAGTCAGAAAAAGAAAGACATACATTTGTCTAATAAGGTAAATGTGTGCTGTAGGCTACTGACTGTATACAGTAATGTACTCAACAATCACAACTTCGATGAATGAGATGTACTTAATAAATACCATATTGTCAGTCCTGTCCCAATCTGTATTTTTCCCCTGAGACTTGGCTATCGTGATACCTAGTCATGAGAATATATCATTATTAATGTTAATGGAATGTCCAGAGTCCTGATTTGCAAGATGTGCATGCTATTCCTGCAGAGCTAGTAACCTAGTATAGTAGACTACAGGCTTATGAGCGGAATGTCTATAAATCATCACAACACCATATGACCTTTAAAACAGACCTGTATATGAGTCCACTACAGTTTAGGTTAAATGGACAATGCATCTTCAATTAATGGATTTTTTTATTCGGACTTCTTAGTATTCTCTCCAAATTTCCGTCAAAATCTYGTGCCCGTTGTGTCAATGAGCACGTAGCTAATATAACCTTTCGTCCCATTTCATATAATGGTGCAACAAAGTATCCTTGCTGATATTCAAACGTTGGAACCAATACTATCTGAGCTGCAACGTTGTGTCACTTCGATCCGGGCACTCCAACCACAGATACAACAATGAGACAGATATTTCACCGGATGTATAAATGTGAAGCATCCGCTTGGCTTTTCCACTCGCTCAAATAATGTAACAAATATGGTAGTGAGAGGAAGCCGTGTTAACGGCAGTGGGAGAAGATGGAACGAGATGGATTTTGTCCCACATTCTGCTAATTTTCTCATCGTTGAAACATTTGATCTCAATACAGTTTTCTGTTCCCAGAACTAGAACACGTTACGAAAACATTCAAAACATTGCTAGAACACGACAAGTTTCAAAACATTGCTAGAACGCGACAATAAGATCTCGCTAACTCGTGCTTGGCTCTGCCCACCTCGCTTGTTCTGGCCAGTTAGTTATACAAATCATTGCTACTACTGCCCCTCCTCTTCATATATCTTATTGAAGAGACAGGTAGCTCATTCACACAACCAGCTGCTGCGCCTCTGCTGTATAAAATGAGGATACCGGTAGAGAGTAGATCTACCGGTAGTCTTCATATGTTTTAGAAATGGTCCATTTTTCAGACTTAAAAATGGTGATGCTTCCATAAATCAAAAATATTATGGAAAACCAAGGTGAAAAGTAGATCTCAAAGTTGTGACTTCATGAAAAAAATTACAATATAAAAGTATCCTACTACTCAATCCAAACTGTGTGATGATGTCCACATTTGTTTCAAAATATGCAGTGGTGTAAAGTACTTACGTCAAAATACTTTAAAGTACTACTTAAGTCGTTTTTTGGGGTATCTGTATTTACTTTATTATTTATTTTTTGACAACTTTTACTTTTACTTCGTTACATTCCTGAAGATTATAATGTACTTTTTACTCCATACATTTTCCCTAACACCCAAAAGTACTCAATACATTTTGAATGCTTAGCAGGACAGGAAAATTATCCAATTCATGCACTTATCAAGAGAACTGCTTCTGATTTGGCGGATTCACTAAACACAAATGCCTAATTTGTAAATGATGTGTTGGAGTGTGCCACTGGCTATCCGTACATTTTAAAAACAATAAAATGGTGCCGTCTGCTTTGCTTAATATTAGGAATTTGAAGTGATTTATACTTTTACTTTTGAAACTTAAGTATATTTTAGCAATTACATTTACTTTTGATACTTAAGTATATTTAGAACCAAATACTTTTAGACTTTTACTCAAGTAGTATTTTACTGTTTGTCTTTATCTTTTACTTGAGTAGTTTTCTATTAAGGTATCAATATTTTTACTCAAGTATCAGAATTGGGTACCTTTTCCACCACTCAAAATATGTTGAGGAGTTATTTAGGTTTACTCCCAGGTAACGTGTCGGCTCTTGACTGTAGATTAATTCTTTTTAATGGCCAATCCATTCATGAGCTCATCAGGCGGTAGTGGCTTCAGGTCCGTGTTATCCAATCAGAGGTCGATATGGCAGTGTGGCGCACCCTACTGAGACGTTATTGGCTGTACGTTTACACGCATTTATTATTTGGGCGGAGCTGTTGTTATTATAGAACCTTTTATTCGTTATGTCGTAAACATCTGGGCCAAGAGTTTTCCCATAGGTCCTAGAAGTTGGTGAGTAGCCTACGAAATTATCTTTAAGACAGACCTATTAAAATGCAATGTCTGCTTATAATGTTTATGTAATTTTTCCGTCTATGATCCTCGACATTATGCATGGGCTATTGTCCATATGAGTTATGACTTTTTCTGGAGGTGCGTTATGGCTGCGTTAGGCAATTCGTTATCAATTGTTTTGTGATAGCCTTTATCCATTGTCTATTTATTCATTCGATCCGTTGTCGTGCGGAATTATTGACAATACAATTTCAGGGACTTGCGGATATTTATTCAATAATCGGGTATATAAACAGCTGACGCTTGTTGTAGGCCCATCAGTCATTTTAAGTAACGTTAAAAGGGTGGAGAATGAAGTCTATGCTTTTTATGAAACCCATACTTCAATCAGTCTTGTACACAACATTATTTGAGTGGTCTATGTGAATGTGTGCAAAAGGACACTCAGCCAAAAGTGTCCTTGTCAACCAGTACAACTGTTGTTCCCCTCAGCATTATCGTTGTATCTGTATGTTGGATTTGGTCCAAAAACGTGTCAGCTGACATAACCTATGCACTGAGACCTGCTATTATCCCTGTGGGCCTGCTTTTCTATTCCAGACGCTGTTTGTGGAGTGTTTTCTGTGGATTGTTACAGGACATGTGTAGGGCTTCTGATTTCTGGTATAATAATATAACATAATATATGCCATTTAGCAGACARTTTTYACCAAAGCGACTTAGTAATGCATGCATACATGTTTATTTTAATGGAGGGGATGAGCAACATTATTAATGGGTAGTTTAATAATGGGGGTGGGAAAGTTTGTTTGGWTCTATGGTGTCTTTGAGCCCATGTAGTAATCATATACCATAGGCGGTTATGGTCTTATTAAAGTGTACGTAAACATTTTTCCAATGTGTTTGATATGATTGAACACTTGCATTAGATTTGCTAACATACACAATTGTGTTCTGCTAAAACCTCTCATTGTAGAATTATCATGCTCAAGTCTATTCACAAACCATGCATCATGTACAGCACCATCACAGAGTGTGTTATGTCAGGTCCTCAAGGACACCAGATGTCCTTTGATTTCCCACATTACCTTATAAGGTACAGTAGGCCTGTTATGTCCTGGTCACTACCATGACTCTCTACTCTCTCTCAGTTTCCCTAGAGATGCCTTCTGCAGTGGCCATGGAGGCCACCCGGAGGCGCCAGAGGCTCAGRTCTAACGGGGGGGCGTCTGAGACGACAGAGGAACCTGCAGGGCAGTGGGGAAGAGCATGGTAAGATGAAGGTGACCRGCTGTAGGCCTATAGTCATTAATCCTCTACTCAGATAACTGGGTTCACGTGTAACTGGTTTCACTATGTTGTTTCAGGACTGATTTATGATACGATATACTTAAAGSTGCCGTCCGTAATGGTGAAACTGCCACATCCGTTTGCGATATCACGACAACAACGRAGTTAAAGCAAGCAACATCGTTGCGCGCCCGGTAGAGCAGCAGCATATGTACTGAGATTCGTTTTACACTCCCCACCTCTGCTTTGTCAACAAAAACAGAAACGGCCATGGGGCGGAGAGCGGCGCTGTTTCCCCAATTGRGGATTCCATCTTTAATGTCCATTTTTTTATATGGAAATTCATTTTTGTCAAGTCAGCATACAACTACACAATARAGAAAACACTGGAAAGTTCATCGTTAATGCACACYTATTCACRGTCCCTGTGMCCTACTGTCTGACCATCGGGCCTACATCTGTCCCATGRCCCGCTGTTCAGCAGCCTGATGGCTGTCGGAATTACATTTMRCCTYCTCCTATTCTTGCTGAACAGTGGGACCTTCTATTTCTTTGGGGAGGGCGGCATCTCAAAACATTGGGCAAGATTMTGTGTGGGGACCTGCTTAATCTTCAGTCAACAAAGGTAGTATGGAAAGGAAGTCAAGTATTTGACTGCGGAAAATGAACGAGCAGTTTGAATCAGTTCACAAGCTTCCRGACGTTCCACGCGTTATCTTTCCATTATATGTCTATTCCAGTTGTCATTGGGTTATGGGTCGCTGCCACTGAAATAAGTTGAAAAGTGACATACATGTTTTTGCCGTTGTAGCCCTTATACATAGCTCAGGTTAGCGAATGGATTCACAACAGAATTATTTTTAAAAAAGGAAAAACTAGGCTCTCAAGATTTATGTTGTTCATGCGGTTGATTTGTGCTGCACATGGACAGCACAGGAGGCTGGTGGCACCTTCACTGGGGTGGATGGGCTCATGGTAATTGTTGGAGGAGAATAAGTAGAATGATGTCAAATACACCAAACACATGGTTTCCATGTGTTTGCTACCATTGTATTTGCTCCGTTTCAGCCATTATTATTACGTTTCAGCCATTATTCCTCCCCTCAACAGTCTCCACTGGACAGTCACTACATGGACAGACAGTCACTAAAATGTTGACCTATATCATTCTTGTCATATAATCAGTGTTATTCAAATGAGCCTGTAAGATAAACCGGTCATGCTTATCTTTTAAAGTGAACTCTAGCAAAGTTGGCAGAACACCACAAGGCAAAGTCCTCGGCCCATAGAGTTTATGTTAGATTAGATCTACAGCCTAATAATAACAACTCACGAATAAATTAGAGTATCAAGTGTTTGTTTTTTTAAAGGAAAAATTTATTGAATTATGAATTATTATAAATGCTCCAATGATTATGCATTTGCACCATTACAACTCTGTATGTTATTTCCCCCATCTCCTCCACACCTACCACTCTGTTAGGGAGGTGGACTGGTTCTCTCTGAGCGCTGTGATCCTGCTGCTGTGCACAGCTCCCTTCCTGGTATTCTTCTTCGTCATGGTGTGTGACCAGTACCAGTGCTCGGTCAGCCAGCCCCTGGTGGAGCTCTACAATGGAGAGGCCACCCTGCGCTCCATCTGGGACAAGGCCCCCTCCTTCACCTGGACCGCTGCTCAGATCTACACCGTCTGGGTCTCCTTCCAGGTAGGGCCAGAGAAGAGAGGGACATAGGTTGCGTTTACACAGATAGCCCAATTAGTTTGCCCGATTATTGGTCTTTTGACCAATCGGAACAGATATTTTGCGAATAATTGGGCAAATTGCATTTTATTATGGTTTATAGCATCAGAATATTTCACAGATGGGAGTGTGGAATGACACTGTTTCTCCATCAGGTGGTGCTCTACATGTGTGTTCCTGATGTCACTCATAAGTTCCTGCCTGGCTATGCAGGTGGGGTTCAGGACGGAGCTCGCACCCCAGCAGGTAAGGCACKTGAGAAGGAAAAAGTTGTTTTTGGAGATTTCTAGCATGAAGGATTGGTTTCTATTAATATTTACAGATATTGTATGCGCACAATACTGTTAAGTGTAGTTGTCTGCAAACCRTTGGCTCTGTTCCACCCAGGAGAACGACTGCCCCCTCTCATTGAAGCCACGGATCGCGGTACTGCAGGCATGGTTTGCAGAAAACAGGACCCCATTATAGTGAATAAAAAAAATGGCAATTTTCGTGCAAAAAATACGAATATTTGAAGACCGTTATGGTAACAATAATTGCTTCTAATACACTTGATGTATGTCCTTGAGCCGATTCTTTTTAAATCACACACAGACAAAGTTATAAGGGTAATTTAGTTGCTAACGGCAGTCTGCAGTACCCCGGTCGGCCTTCAACTTTGAGTTACTCAATGAGAGGGAGCAGCGCTGAGCTGGCCTGCAACGTCACTTCCTGGAGTAGCTCAAACTGTGCATGTCGTATTCATGAGACGCCATCTTAAACGACTGAATTTGGCTTCAATGCGRTGTTGAGTCTTCACATAGGAATGAATGGTGTCACGTGACCGATGGCTTTGTCCATATGCAGTCATTGTTTCACCCCCCATTGTTTGTTCTCTCCTAGGCCTCATAAACAAGTATGAGATCAACGGTTTACAGTCGTGGCTGATCACCCATGCCCTGTGGTATGCCAACGCTCAATACTTCCACTGGTTTTCCCCCACCATAATCTTCGACAACTGGATCCCACTGCTGTGGTGCACCAACATACTGGGCTATGCTGTGTCCACCTTTGCCTTTGTCAAGGCCTACCTCTTCCCCACCAATGCAGAGGACTGGTGAGGATTACATGCGTCCAATAGTATGTTAGGATATTCAAACTTGTCACTTGCATCCAATAATATGTAATATTTCATAAAACTTGTCACTTTGGGCATAGTTAATCTGAATTGCCTTTGTCATTTTCCAGCAAATTCACAGGCAACGTCTTCTATAACTACATGATGGGCATTGAGTTCAATCCCCGCATCGGCAAATGGTTCGACTTCAAGCTCTTCTTCAACGGGAGACCTGGTATTGTTGCCTGGACTCTAATCAACCTCTCCTATGCAGCCAAACAGCAGGAGCTCTATGGCTATGTGACCAACTCTATGATCCTGGTTAACGTGCTGCAGGTGAGACACTCCTCTCCCTTTACCACTAGATGGCAGTGGRAAACTAGACCTTAGAGTGGTAGCTTTGACTGAACCAGTTTAGGCAAGCTTGGCCTCCAGTGAATGGCTACTGATGTAATAACTACTCCTCCAGGCAATCTATGTTCTCGACTTCTTCTGGAACGAGGCATGGTACCTGAAGACGATTGACATCTGCCATGACCACTTTGGCTGGTACCTGGGCTGGGGAGACTGTGTGTGGCTGCCCTTCCTCTACACGCTGCAGGTAAGTCACATCATCATTAAAAAAAACTAGTCCGACACCCAACACAGAAGCCACTGCAAAAAATATGAATAAGWAATGGAAATTATAGATGCATCGATGTGCTTCTATCATACTGGCTGAGTTAAATATGGCTGTTATGCAGTCTTTCTTGTTTTCTATTCAACAGTCATGACATCATACTGTATGTTTGGCATCATGTCTCTTTCTACAGGGCCTGTACCTGGTGTATAACCCAGTCCAGCTCTCCACAGCCCATGCTGCTGCTGTCCTCCTCTTGGGTCTGGTGGGTTACTACGTCTTCCGCTCCACCAACCACCAGAAGGACCTGTTCCGCCGTACCGAGGGGAAGTGCTCCATCTGGGGCAAGAAGCCCACCTTCATTGAGTGTGCCTACCGCTCGGGTGACGGCGGCCTGCACCACAGCAAGCTCATGACCTCCGGCTTCTGGGGCGTGGCACGCCACCTCAACTACACGGGTGACCTGATGGGCTCGCTGGCCTACTGTGCAGCCTGCGGCTTCGGCCACATTCATCCCTACTTCTACATCGTCTACATGACCATCCTGCTGGTGCACCGCTGTGTGAGAGACGAGCATCGCTGCAGCAGCAAGTACGGCAAAGACTGGAAGCGCTACACGGATGCAGTTCCCTATCGCCTGCTGCCTGGGATCTTCTAGAGTCGAGACAGAGGTTGAAGGAATCSCTGCATCCTGAAAGAAGTTTAACAGAAGAAGGAGATGTGTGTTAAATGGACTGTTCACATTCCACGGGAAAGATGTTGATGACATTTTGAGCAAAATGTGAGAGTGCGTGCGTATGTGTGTGTGTGCGTGCGCCGTGGTGTCTTTGGATGTCAATGTGTGTTTCCATGTTTCTCTGTCCGAAAATACATAATACTCAGAGTGAGATCTTCACTTGTAGTCAGAAGACTGCCAGCATTGTGCTCTAAGAAGGATACCTCAGCTACTCTCAGAACTGCTCTCACCGGTGCCTAGGAGCATTTCTCAGTAAATGTTGGTACTATGGTACATATCTATGTTCTATGGTACATAGATGCTATGAGAAACTCTGCAAATTGGATTTCTAATTAAAATCTGTATTTAAGTGTACTGTAGTCTAGCAACGTGAACATCACACAACCATACAGTAGCACTTAGTTGGCGTTGGTAAAGTAACTACAGTTACAAGTGAGCAATAATCTAGATATTTTTTGACAATGCACTGTCGATGGCAAATGTTTCTTCTACTTAGGGGTCAGCCCAGCATTACATGAAATGCTCGCAGCAGACTGGTATATTATGTTCAAGAAGCAGCTACAACTATACAAGGATTGTTCCTGCTAAAATTCATTTTTCTTTATTTCTGTCAATATATTTGAGGTACCCCGTACCTGTTATTTAAAAGTTTTATGCTAATAGTGCTTTTACTTTATCTAACAGTCTTTTTGACATTTGATTTCAGTTGTTTGCCTTTTTTCTTTTACCTCATCTGCCTTTCCTCAAGTGATAACTTAGAAAAGTAAATAAACCTAACATGGTGAATARATTTCTGATTTATTTTCTTTTGATTCCAACAATTATAATTTTTTTGTACGTGTTTGTGCATTGTGTGAGTGGAGGAAATGACAATGACAGAGGTGTCATTGCAACATCACAGCGTTGTTCCTGTGGAAGGCCACCACTTCCTCCTGCTGTGACTGAAGAGGTTGATAAGGCCTCCTGTCTCACGCTGGCCTGCCTGACCCCTTCTGATCATCACAGCTGCCAGGAAAAGAGTTAAACAAACACATATGGTTGGAGCTGGATGTGAGGCTGATGTTAGGCTCTGACAGACAAGAGGAGGGCGAATGTGGAAGTGGTGGCTGGTGGAAAGACCCCTGGAGTGGGTATAACAGTGATCACTCACTGGTAAGGGTGGTGGTTGTACTAACGTCAAGAGTACACCCTTCACTTCCCATTTACTATTTTCTTCCTCTATTCTCTGTTCTTATGTCTCCCTAATCCTCATCTTTCTATCCCTCTTTCTCACTTTAATTTAAAGTCACCTCAAATCTGACATTCAGCAGCAGGGGGCAGTAGAACCCAGGTTGTGAAAAAAACTAGCGTAAATAAAACAATCCAAGAGAGTTTATCCTCCAAGAGAAAATATGTGTAATGTCAATAAAATCTAACTATTTCCTGAAGAAAATGTGGTGTGCTTGCTAGCTTGTTTTAAAGTATTTATGGTTTTGAAAATATTTATGRTTTAATGTTTTTAGCTGAAATAGTTAAAGAGCGGTAGCATTTAAAATGTTTACCACTGTGTTCTTAATTTTTCCATTAACTCCATGAAGTGTTATGCTAATTGATGCTAATTACCACTGTTTATAGTTTATAAAGTTCTTAAGAATGTGAAGTTAGGATAGCCTGAACATGAGAACGGTTCAAGAGTTACTTTAGGAGAGTTAATATATGCTTATTTATATAGTTATAGTTGATACCATTTTTAAGAATTGGAAGTTAGGAGAGCCTGAACATGTGAAAGTTGGTTTGGTGTCCCTAGCTTGAATGGTTCAAGAGTTACAGTTGGTGAGGTAATTTATGCTAATGTATTCAAATGTATAGTTACAGTTGATAAAGTTCTTAAGCATTGGAAGTTAGGAGAGCCTGAACATGTGAGAGTTGGTTTAGTGTCCCTAGCTTGAACGTTTCAAGAGTAACTGTTGGTGAGTTATTTTATGCACATTTATGTAAATGTATATAGTTATAGTTGATAAAGATCTTAAAGAATTTGAAGTTAGAATATGCCTGAACATAGAGAATTATTTATTTATTTTACCATTCAAGTCTGCGGCCCTTTTTTCCCCATTGAAATGTATTGGTAGSTCATTTAAATATTGTTATAGTTCAAAAAGTATAAATGCTATCAAAAATATTTTCTCAAGCAATCTAAGTTGGGGCCGTCTGTACGTTTTGAAGTTGGTTTTTGTGTTCACAGAGTAAATCACTTAAGCCTTAGAGTGGGCTAAAGAAATCAAATAATTAGAATATGAGTATGTAAGAAATCTAGAGTTGTGCTTTGCCTTCAGCAAGCACACCAAATGATGAATACATCATCAACATGAACGTTAAAGACAACACAAAAGATCCAAATGATTCACCCAGACACACGCATCTTTACTCGTTATTCACACAGACTTAGACAAATAAACATTGTGCGCTCTCCTACTCCCTCTTCAGTCGTTCACATACACACATACTCAATCACCTCTCCCATCCCTTTTCACACCGACACAAATAAACAAACACTGCACCCTAATGTCCTATCCACAGAAACACAACTACACAACTACTCCCAATCGMGAAACTACACACCATACATAGACATTCACACACCAGTGACCAATGATGATAACCAAGGGGGAGAAGGGGGTATTTCTCATTCCAATAAATGGTCCATTACATAATGTAAGCACTTGCCCAGAGACTGCACCACACCACTGATAAGATGCTTTACAAGGACAATAATGGACAGTTAAGGTAATGGAATATGCATCGATTTCCCCTGTCTTTATTCAGAGTTAATGCAATGTACAGCATATTCATTACATTGCCTTAGATAGAACATAATTGCTCTTCTTTTTTTAAACGAATGRCAGTTAGKGGATGACMGAACTGAAGAAGAAGAGAGAAAGCCACGACACCAGATTGAATATGACATTATTACTAATGTCCTAGTATATATTATCGATTCTCATTATTACTAATGTCCTAGTATATATTATCGATTCTCATTATTACTAATGTCCTAGTATATATTATCGATTCTTCATTATTACTAATGTCCTAGTATATATTATCGATTCTCATTATTACTAATGTCCTAGTATATATTATCGATTCTCATTATTACTAATGTCCTAGTATATATTATCGATTCTCATTATTACGATGTCCTAAGTATATATTATCGATTCTCATTATTACTAATGTCCTAGTGTACGTTATTGATTCTCGTTACAAAACGGCGTTGACAAAACTATGAGGGATAGTTTTGTGAGAATTAAACCAAACATCACTCCACACATGGCTTCCAAATGACCATACTGTCAAGCAGCCTGAACATTTTCACTTCTTTTGACTTCCTCTTTATCTGTTTTTCATTCTGACTTTAAAGACAATATGGTTTTATCGACAAAGCACTGGGGATCAGCCGGACAAAGAGAAAGAGCGAGAGAGTGTGAGCGAGTGGAACGAAATAAGATATAAAAAAAGTACAATGAACTATTTGGACTGAGTGCCAACTGTGAATAAACTCTGGATGATTTCCCAAGAGGCCAAATTTGTTTTATAGGTGAGTTTGGAGGCAGAGGGGGGATGTGGGCTTGATGTGTGTGTTAGCAGAGAAAAGCAGTGACATAGCAGTCCTCTGCATGGGCCCCTGAACAGAGGATCTCAGATTGTGGTCATTGGGGTTGGTTGACTGATTGATCTGGTGGAAAGAGCTAATGGAGCAGACATATTGAGTAGTGGGCTGCTATATTTCTCTTGGGAATGAACTATTGTGTATTTAGTGCTAATGTACTTTTTCTATGTCTCACATCGTGTGGGAGAATCTCAATTGCATACGTCTCGCGTCCTCTCTKCTCGTCTCCTTCTCAAAACCCATCGGATGAAAAAGCCAGAGGTCCCTCCCTTCTGACCTTCTCCTCCAATAGGTTTTGAGAAAGAGGGGCGAGAAGAGAGGACGCGAGGAGTATGCAATTGAGATTCTCCCTAGGTCTCTCTCATTCTCCCCCCCCTCAGCCTGTGATCATCTCTTTGTCACAGCCAAGAGCTGAGGACTCTTCTACACTTCTGATCCCTGCCCTGCCCTCTCCTGCCCTTCCCTGCCAGCATGAGGAGTGATGAGATGACCAGAGAAAAACCAGACTAAACACACCTAGCCTTAGAGTGACACTGACCTCAGTCTCTTTCCGTTCAACAGAACCACACACACACACACACACACACACCAGCCCCAGCCTTGTCTCCAACTCCTATCCCATGTCTAACCCTAGCACCAACTGTATCTCCAACCCCATGTTCAACCCCTGACTCTCTGACCCTAACCATAGAACCAGCTGTATCCCCTTAACCACTGACAGTGTTAATCATCCCAGGAGAAGGCTGCTGGGTAAGCCAGGAAGATGGAGGCGTGGAGATGAACTCATTGTGCTCAGTGCAGTTGAGAAGTATTTGATATTGGTAGGATATGATAGTGCAGTAGAACTATACACGCTGTACTGTAATTAGAACTTTCCCATGTGGTCTGGGAGTTATAGGCAGGACATTACTGTGGAAATACATAATCAGCTGGACAGATTTCCTGAATCTCTACTATTATGAAGAAATCCAACAGGAGTGGCAAATGTATTTTTCCCTGGACATTCCCATCCTGACAGTACGCAGACACCCTTATACACGAACATGCTCATGTACGTACGCACGCACACACCCTGACACTGACCTTACTCAAATCCCTCTCTGGGGAGGCCTGCAGTCTGAAATAGTCCATTCAATTCTGATGGAGGGTGCAAGGGATGGGCTTCTGCCATGTGAGGCTTACTTGACATTCGTGTGGTCAGCATATGTTGCATTCACGTGCAATGCTACAATACTTCGCTTTATCTCAGATGTTTTTTTTCTCCATTCTCTCCCTTGGTCCAGCAGCATTAACCCCGTAACGAATAACTCTCCACCCAGCAGGGAACAGGTGTAGGAGTTTCCTGTGGGAGGAGGTCGACACGTTTGGTTATCTAGGAGACTAGCGGGCGCTTGGCCTGGAATGGGTGTGAAAGGGTGGGGCGGGTGTGTGGGCAGTGGCCAGCTGTCCAGGGGGGCTGGGTGGTAATACAGCCCACGGACCCGTTGCGAAACTTGGCAGAGACCAGGCAGCAAGGTCACCCCGTCATCCAGTTCAACCCTGGCAGACAGGACTGAGCCATACCCACTGCAGAGACACCTGGCCAGTGATCCACATGCAGGGCTCAGCCCATTCCAGTGGTTAAATGGTCTGGTCTGTACCGGATGTCATTATCGAACGAGCCACAGAGTAAAGTGCTTCTATGAGCGCACAACTTTAATGTCCTGTCTTTAATAAATCATTGGGGGGTGATCATTCTTCCATTAGACTCAATCACACATGAAATGAATCTAGACGATTACARTTCACACTATACACAGTTTATAACGGCTTAGGTTAAGAAAACCRCTTGACTTGCCATATTATCGATAGTGACCTTTGCATGACCATTTCAGGTTTGATACAGAGCCAGAGAACTCATGCCAGAATCAGTGCTGGAAATAAAGAGCAAACATATGTGCATTTAGAGTGGATATATCTACTTAAAAAGCCTGAAACTGGTCCTTAGAGACTCCCTAACCATGTAACTTCCCAATCTCTCCACCCACCTAGCCGGTCGCTAACTCTTTTATCCTCTGTCATCCATTTATTTCTACCCCCTCTCTTTCTTCAGCTCTCCACCTTCTGTTTGTTTTTTGTCTTTCGGGTCCCTCTTCCTCTTCCTCTCCCACTCTTTCAGGCTCCTTTACTCTAAACCTCATTACTTCTCCTTTCTCTGTCAGTCCCCTACATGTTCTCTTCTTCTCTATCTATTTATTGTGAGATGTGGTGGAGCCTGGGCCGGTGTGAGAGTTTCTTGCCTCATCAGCATTTATTGACTTATGTTCACATAAGGGAAGAGGTTGATGATGGATGGATGATAGTATCATGAGTTCCCTTTCATCATACTCTTTGTGACATGCTGACAATTGGTCATGCGGGTGAGGATTCGGTGGTTCGTGTGAAGGAGTGTTGAAGATCAAGGGAGAGAAAGGAACTCGTCTGAATGTGACATATTTCTATCTAACAAAGCTCATTAGAATAATCACATCTGTTGCGTGCTTTCCCAACCCCCCCCCACCCGCTGCTACGCCCCAGTTGTTTGATCTGAACTATTACAGCTCACGTGCTAAAAGCCATAGCGCGGCCAACCCTGATGCCCACCCCCCTCCCCAACCCACACCCAAACCACTTGCACACACAATGCCTTTCTCCCAGACTCAGCCCTCCACACCCTTTCCCAGCCACCACACACACGCACACACACACCTTCTTTAAATCAAATCAAATGTATTTATATAGCCCTTCTTACATCAGCTGATATCTCAAAGTGCTGTACAGAAACCCAGCCTAAAACCCCAAACAGCAAGCAATGCAGATGTAGAAGCACGGTGGCTAGGAAAAACTCCATAGAAAGGCCAAAACCTAGGAAGAAACCTAGAGAGGAACCAGGCTATGAGGGGTGGCCAGTCCTCTTCTGGCTGTGCCTGGTGAGAATTATAACAGAACATGGCCAAGATGTTCAAATGTTCATAAATTACCAGCATGGTCAAATAATAATAATCACAGTAGTTGTCGAGGTGCAGCAAGTCAGCACCTCAAGAGTAAATGTCAGTTGGCTTTCATAGCCGGTCATTAAGAGTATCTCTACCGCTCCTGCAGTCTCTAGAGAGTTGAAAACAGCAGGTCTGGGACAGGTAGCACGTCCGGTGAACAGTCAGGGTTCCATAGCCGCAGGCAGAACAGTTGAAACTGGAGCAGCAGCACGGCCAGGTGGACTGGGGACAGCAAGGAGTCATCATGCCAGGTAGTCCTGAGGCATGGTCCTAGGGCTCAGGTCCTCCGAGAGAGAGAAAGAAAGAAAGAGAGAATTAGAGAGAGCATACTTAAATTCACACAGGACACCGGATAAGACAGGAGAAGTACTCCAGATATAACAATCTGACCCTAGCCCCCCGACACATAAACTACTGCAGCATAAATACTGGAGGCTGAGGCAGGAGGGGTCAGGAGAACACTGTGGCCCCATCCGATGATACCCCGGACAGGGCCAAACAGGAAGGATATAAACCCCACCCACTTTGCCAAAGCACAGCCCCCACACCACTAGAGGGATATCTTCAACCACCAACTTACCATCCTGAGACAAGGCCGAGTATAGCCCACAAAGATCTCCGCCACGGCACAACCCAAGGGGGTGGCGCCAACCCAGACAGGAAGATCACGTCAGTCACCAACCCACTCAAGTGACGCACCCCTCCTAGGGACGGCATGAAAGACACCAGTAAGCCAGTGACTCAGCCCCTGTAATAGGGTTAGAGGCAGAGAATCCCAGTGGAGAGAGGGGCACGGCCAGCAGAGATAGCAAGGGCGGTTTTGCTCCAGAGCCTTTCCGTTCACCTCTTCACTCCTGGGCCAGACTACACTCAATCATATGACCCACTGAGAGATGAGCTTCAGTAAAGACTTAAAGGTTGAGACCGAGTCTGCGTCTCTCACATGGGTAGGCAGACCATTCCATAAAAATGGAGCTCTATAGAGAAAAGCCCTGCCTCCAGCTGTTTGCTTAGAAATTCTAGGGACAATTAGGAGGCCTGCATCTTTGACCGTAGCGTACGTGTAGGTATGTACGGCAGGACCAAATCGGAAAGATAGGTAGGAGCAAGCCCATGTAATGCTTTGTAGGTTAGCAGTAAAACCTTGAAATCAGCCCTTGCCTTAACAGGAAGCCAGTGTAGGGAGGCTAGCACTGGAGTAATATGATAATATTTTTGGTTCTAGTCAGGATTCTAGCAGCCGTATTTAGCACTAACTAAAGTTTATTTAGTGCTTTATCCGGGTAGCCGGAAAGTAGAGCATTGCAGTAGTTTAACCTAGAAGTAACAAAAGCATGGATACATTTTTCTGCATCATTTTTGGACAGAAAGTTTCTGATTTTTGCAATGTTACTAGATGGAAAAAAGCTGTCCTTGAAACAGTCTTGATATGTTCGTCAAAAGAGAGATAAGGGTCCAGAGTAACGCCGAGGTCCTTCACAGTTTTATTGAGACAACTGTACAACCATCAAGATTAATTGTCAGATTCAACAGAAGATCTCTTTGTTTCTTGGACCTAGAACAAGCATCTCGTTTTTGCCGAGTTTAAAAGTAGAAAGTTTGCAGCCATCATCTTCCTTATGTCTGAAACACAGGCTTCTAGCGAGGGCAATTTTGGGGCTTCACCATGTTTCATTGAAATGTACAGCTGTGTGTCATCCGCATAGCAGTGAAAGTTAACATTATGTTTTCGAATGACATCCCCAAGAGGTAAAATATATAATGAAAACAATAGTGGTCCCAACACGGAACCTTGAGGAACACTGAAATGTACAGTTGATTTGTGGAGGACAAACCATTCACAGAGACAAAACTGATATCTTTCCGACAGATAAGATCTAAACCAGGCCAGAACTTGTCCGTGTAGACCAATTTGGGTTTCCAATCTCTCCAAAAGAATGTGGTGATCGATGATATCAAAGGCAGCACTAAGGTCTAGGAGCACGAGGACAGATGCAAGCCTCGGTCTGACGCCATTAAAAGGTCATTTACCACCTTCACAAGTGCAGTCTCAGTACTATGATGGGTCTAAAACCAGACTGAAGCATTTTGTATACATTGTTTGTCTTCAGGAAGGCAGTGAGTTGCTGCGCAACAGCCTTTTCAATTTTTTTTGAGAGGAATGGAAGATTCGATTAGGCTGATAGTTTTTTATATTTTCTGGGTCAAGGTTTGGCTTTTTTAAGAGAGGCTTTATTACTGCCACTTTTAGTGAGTTTGGTAGAGGGCCGTTTATTATGTTCAACATAGGAGGGCCGTAGCACAGGAAGCAGCTCTTTCAGTAGTTTAGTTGGAATAGGGTCCAGTATGCAGCTTGAAGGTTTAGAGGCCATGATTATTTTCATCATTGTGTCAAGAGATATAGTACTAAAACACTTAAGTGTCTCTCTTGATCCTAGGTCCTGGCAGAGTTGTGCAGACTCAGGACAGCTGAGCTTTGGAGGAATACGCAGATTTAAAGAGGAGTCCGTAATTTGCTTTCTAATGATCATGAACTTTTCCTCAAAGAAGTTCATGAATTTATTACTGCTGAAGTGAAAGCCATCCTCACTTGGGGAATGCTGCTTTTTAGTTAGCTTTGCGACAGTATTAAAAATAAATTTCGGATTGTTCTTATTTTCCTCAATTAAGTTGGAAAAATAGGATGATCGAGCAGCAGTGAGGGCTCTTCGATACTGCACGGTACTGTCTTTCCAAGCTAGTCAGAAGACTTCCAGTTTGGTGTGGCGCCATTTCCGTTCCAATTTTCTGGAAGCTTGCTTCAGAGCTCGGGTATTTTCTGTATACCAGGGAGCCAGAGACAATTACTCGATGCCGACACATCTTTCTAGCTGATTTACACGCTGAAGCTATGTTGCGCTTGGTGACCTCTGACTGTTTCATCCTAACATCGTTGGTGCCGACGTGGATAACAATATCTCTATACTCTCTACACTCGCCAGTTTTAGCTTTAGCCAGCACCATCTTCAGATTAGCCTTAACTTCGGTAGCCCTGCCCCCTGGTAAACAGTGTATGATCGCTGGGTGATTCGTTTTAAGTCTAATACTGCGGGTAATGGAGTCGCCAATGACTAGGGTTTTCAATTTGTCAGAGCTAATGGTGGGAAGCTTCGGCGTCTCAGACCCCGTKACGGGAGGAGCAGAGACAAGAGAAGGCTCGGCCTCAGACTCCGACTCGCTGCTTAATGGGGAAAACCGGTTGAAAGTTTCTGTCGGGTGAATGAGCGACACCGGTTGAGCATTCCTGCAGCATTTCCCTCCAGAAGCCATGAGAAAGTTGTCCGGCTGCGAACATTACCTGAGGTGAATCGAAAGGATACCGACCACTGAATTTGACTATTGTCGTCAGCAGCCACAGTCCCTGCTTCCTCTGGAGCATCGGCAGTAGCAGTGTTGCTTTGTAAGCTTTCAATGACATGCAGAGTTTTTTGGGGCGGTATTTTTGATCTCCAGGAAGAGGTTCATAGATGTTGTTGCCCCTCTGTTCCCCTTCCCAGTGCTGATGTGACCCACTTCTGACTAAGCTGTAATGTGAGTGTGTGAATGTGGGTCAGGTGGAACGGAGAAAGCTGCTTTTACACTCGTGGTTGACGGAGATAAAATGAAGAAAAGAAACGTGCTGAGTGACAAAGGAGTCAACTATCTAAATCGGAGTGTTTACAAMGTTTTTGGGGGAGAAAACGTCAAGGCAGGAGGATGAGGGAAAAGACTGAGGGAGAAGTGAATGAGTGTCCTGATACAACAGGGACTCTGTCAAAGATTTACTCATTGTCTCACTTTAAAATCCTTCTGGCTAGTGATGCCACGACTGCCCATCAATCTATCAGGGATAAAAATCTGTGTGTGTTGTTTAGCCCCGGTAGGCAAGGCGGTTGGCAGTCTGGGCAGAGCAAAGCCCATTCTTAGATATCATCAGTCAATGTGACATGTGATATATTCACTTCATACGGGAGCTGTTTTTAGCCATACTGAATGTCATTGGCTTTGTGACCGATACCAAAGCAACTGGAGCTTTGAATACACGACAGTCAAAATCCCCCTGCTCACCTCTCTAAGCGCACAGATACAGGGAGAAAAACATTCAGATCATGTGCAATCACACATACACAGACACAAAACACTCAAATACTGAACACACAACATCCAAGTCACCCACCCCAATAGCAGACTCTTAGTGGTCATGATATGTGCCTGGAAAGGCCCCTCCCCCGTTTCCTCCAATTTGTCTCCGTGCCAGAGGACCGAGGCCTGTGCCRGGCTGCTCTCTCCTTTCCCAGACAGAGAAACAGACAGGGCTAGAGCCCAGGCTTTCCTGTGAAAGGTCCCTAAACGTACATAAACCACGTCCCCCCCCCATCTCTCCCTCTCTGTGGGCCACTCTACTCTATTGTTCTACAGTGCTATGCCATCCTATCCTGATCGTGGTACATCCGACTCATGGTCTAAGCTGCATCCAGACTTTTAACGACAGCATTTTMCAACAGGCCTATGTTTAGTTGTGTGCTTTGGCTTTGCATGCACGTGGTACTGTATGGATCCGCAATATATATCCTCAGGTTCGTACAAATATTATTAAGCCTCAGTAACAGGGTGGAACATCTGCCTTCAGCTTTCCTGCTTAGTGTGTAAAATAGAATTTGGCGGACTTTCGAACAAAGCATGTTTCTGATTTAGCCATAAATTGTAGATCAGAGAGTGGAAGTTGACCAAAAGGGGGTGAAACAACACTCTGACAATGAGAATAAAGGCTTGTTGTGATTCAAATAAGGATATCAGTCCTGTGATGAGGCAAATTCAAAAAGGAGAATTGATGGGTCTGAGGCCCATCAGAGAGAAAAGCCAAGCAAAGCTATCACTAATGAGACCAGCATTAAAACTGGAAGAGTGGGATGTGTGTGTGTCTTTGGGTTTGTTGTGTGGGTGTGTGTGTGTGTGTGTGTGTGTGTGTGTGTGTGTGTGTGTGTGTGTGTGTGTGTGTGTGTGTGTGTGTGTGTGTGTGTGTGTGTGTGTGTGTGTGTGTGTGTGTGTGTGTGTGTGTGTGTGTGTGTGTGTGTGTGTGTGTGTGTGTGTGTGTGTGTGTGTTGGTGTGTGTGTGTTGTGTATGCGTGTGTGTTTTGCGTGTGTGTTTATGTGTGTGGGCACATGTGTGGTGGGTAATTCCACGAAATAAGTGCCTTTTGCGTCCCTTGATATTTTTAAGTAGAAATTCTGCACAAATATAGAATTTTAAAAGCCTGTTACTGTATATTCATGTAGTGCCCTTTAATACAGACAACATGGAAAATTCATTAAAGCKGATTTTTTATATTAATAAAGACTTGCTAAAGTGACAAAATTCTGTCCCTCTATGCATCCTGTTTGACTTCTAGGAACAATTAACCAACTTAATCCCAACATTACATTTATCCAAGTTTTCACCATCATTGTAAAGCCCTAGTAATTACACATCAACCCTGTTATCCATAGATAGACAGGCTGGAAATGCTTAAACAATTTAAACGTTTTTGTGAAGCCTGCATTCAATTGCCCTTCCTTGTTGCACACACCAGCTTCTGTTCCCCCTGTCACAACGGGATTTATGGATGATTTGAGATGAAGTCGTCAACCCTGGCACTAAATAGGCACTTACTATAGTATTTTTTTGTTGTTGTTGTAACTCTTCAGATGGGAAAACATGTTTTATATTAAGTTGAACATAAGCTCTTTATGACAGAATGTTAAAACTAGGTGAAATAAATGTTAAAAAATCACCAAGTTAAACTACTCAAAAGGCACCTAATTGGTGGAACAACCCACATGGATGTGTGGGTTTATGTGTGTTTTTCTAAGTGCCTCAGAGAGTGCTCTCTGGGCCTCTCTTTTAACGGATGGCTGCCAGTATTCTGGGTAATTTCATGACCACACATTCTCCGTCCAAGCTTCCCCTGGTGCCCTGCTGTTAGGCTGGATACTGTACACACTGCATGGACCATGTGTGTGGATAAGTGTGTGTGAAAGTGTGTGTGTACAGTGCATTGAGAAAGTATTCAGACCCCTGACTTTTTCCACATTTTGTTACGTTACATCCTTATTCTAAAATGAATTTAATTTCCCCCCCCCCTCATCAATCTTCACACAAAACCCCATAATGAAGAAGCAAAAATGGATTTTTAGGCATGTTTGTACAAAAAACCCTGAAATATCAATATTTAATTAGTATTCAGAAGTATTCAGACCCTTTACTCAGAACTTGGTTGAAGCAACTGTGGTCGCGATTACAGCCTTGAGTCTTATTGGGTATGACGCTACAAGCTTGGCACACCTGTATTTGGGGAGTTTCTCCCATTCTTCTCTGCAGATCCTCTCAAGCTCTATCAGGTTGGATGGGGACGTTGCTGCACAGCTATCTTCAGGTCCTGACTAGTCTCCCAGTCCATGCCGCTGAAAAACATCCCCAGAGCATGARGCTGTCACCATCATGCTTCACCGTAGGGATGGTATTGGCCAGGTGATGAGCGGTGACAGGTTTCCTCCAGAGGTGACGCTTGACTTTCAGGCTGAAGAGMTCAATCTTGGTTTCATCAGAKCAGAGAATCTTGTTTCTCATTTTTTGAGAGTCCTTTAGGWGCCTTTAGGCAAACTCCAAGCGGGCTGTCATGTGCCTTTTACTGAGGTGTGGCTTCCGTCTGGCCACTCTACCATWAAGGCCTGATTGTTGGAATGCTGGAGAGATGGTTGTCCTTCTGAAGGTACTCCCATCTCCATAGAGGAACTCTGGAGCTCTGTCAGAGTGACCATCGGGTTCTTGGTCACCTCCCTGACCAAGGCTCTTCTCCCCCGATTGCTCAGTTTGGCCGAGCGGCCAGCTCTAAGAAGAGTCTTGGTGGTTCCAAACTTCTTCCATTTAAGAATGATGGAATCCACTGTGTTCTTGGGAACCTTCAGTGCTGCAGAAATGTTTTGGTACCCTTCTCCAGATATGTGCCTCGACKCAATCCTGTCTCGGAGCTCTATGGACAGTTCCTTCGACCTCATGGCTTGGTTTTTGCTCTGACAGGCACTGTCAACTGTGGGACCTTGTCCAATCAATTGAAATTACCACAGGTGGACTCCAATCAAGTAGTAGAAACATCTCAAGCATGATCAATGGAAACAGGATGCACATGAGCTCAATTTCGAGTCTAATAGCAAAGGGTCTGACTACTTATGTAAATABGGTATTTCTGTTTTTTATTTTGAATTTGCACAAAWAAAAAWAAAAAACTTGTTTTCACTTTGTCATTATGGGCTATTGTGTGTAGATTGATGATTTTATTTAATCCATTTTAGAATAATGCTGTAACGTAACAAAATGTGGAAAAAGTGAAGGGGTCTGAATTCTTTCCGAATGCACTGTATAGGAAAAGTGAACTGCTGACAGTAAAAGAGGAGGAGAGCCTGGCGGCCTGACTGAGTCCAGAACCTCTTGTTGTCCAATCACAAGCCAGAGATGCTGCTGGCTGCGGCTCACTGCCAGACTAGGCAGAGTCCTCGCTGTGTACCAGATTAACTGACTGACTCTGTGAGCTGCAGGAGCTCTAAACATCGAGGGAACCTCTGCCTCAAAGTACAGTGAACTGACGTGAGGGTATTTTCTTGTTATACATTTGCTTTCTCCAAGAGTTAAACACCCTCTTTCTCTCTCTCTCTCCCTCCCAAACTCTCTCTCTTTCTCTCTCTCTCTCCGTTTGACAGGCAGCATTACTGGTCTGTGAGAGATGTGTTGTCTATCTTTGTATAGTATTAAAGAGATAATTATTTCAAAGCAGTGAAACTAGATGCTAGTGTGGCATTGACATATGTGTTTGTTACTAAATATGGGTTTGGCCGAGCAACATTATCCCCCAATAGCATCTATAAGTACATGAGTGTTTGCCTGCTGTGTTTCTGAATCCCTTTTTATAAAACTTGGCTGCTAGCTCGGTGGAATTCCTGATGCACGGAGACAGCTACAGTATGGTTTGTTACCAGGGCCACCCTCTGCCTAACAAACAAGACCGTGCCATAATTAGCTCTGCATGGGCCATCTCAGAGCTGCGATGATGGGGACAGCCATGGAAAACACATCACACACTGCCTAGCTTAGCCTTATGGGGTGTGACGCCTCAGAGGCTGGGATTTAACATAGCGATGTGTTCCACCCCAGACTTCTGTCTCCTGGTGTTTGGACTGGACCTGGCTGTAATGTATTGTAGTGTGGGTCCCTGAGAGGGTTAATGGACACAGCAGCAGGGTGTGGCTGTGGGTGTGTGGCTGGAGGGAATCTCCACTGCCGTCACTCTCTCAGTCTCTCCACGCAGCCAAGCCAAGCCATTAACTTTGCCCATGACCGCTCATCATTGCGTTTTTATGACGTGCTTAAATCAATGTTCTGCTTTTATATGACTCTGTTCAAGTTTTTCTCTCTTTCTCTGTCCTCTGGGGAGGAGAACATAGGACTGCCTAAACTTTTCTAACTCAACTTTTCAGAAAATCCCTTTCTACCTCTCTCTCCTCACAACGTTGTTATGATAGTCCCCTGCCTCTTCTTCCGTAGGCTCTGTACCAGCCATGCATGCTTATCGGCCTTTATAGCTCAAAGCCAAGAAAAGCACGAAGGAAAAAAATTCCCAGGCAAAAGTGGAGAGATTAACCTCTTCCTCATTTCCCGGTCCCGTAGGAAAGCGAGTGGCCCTTCCGCCCAGTGCCAGGCATGCAGACTCACACGTCCAGAATAGAGCAGAGCCTGATTGGAGTGCCTCGCAACTCATTCTTGTTCACAATGATGCAACAACCCTCTGACCAATCAATTCCGTCACTCCTCTCATCCTGGGTCCGTCATGTAACACAGACCACTCTAAACGATGAGCCCACCCGTCAATCAAAGTGTAATGTTCTGTATCATTTGAGTTCTCAGCGAGCCCATGTACATGAAATCCTCACATTCATAACACCGTCCATAATCTGTGATCTCTGTAAACCCACCAGAGGGAAAGATAGCGATTGATAGTAAGCAGGGAAGGGAATGAATGACAAGATAAAAGTGCATTTTGGGACAGAAGAATACATAGAGGACAGTCARTCTCACAGAGTGAGCGAGATCGGAGGAAATTTGGAGAGAGAGAGAAGAGGAAAGGTTTTACTGCTCAGGGACAAGTCCTCTTCTGACTTTTTGACGCTGGTCCAAATTTCCTCACTTGGTTAAGCAAGTGGAAATATATCACAGATAACAAAGGAGAGAGGGGATGGGGGGGGGGAGTGGTGTGTGATTGTATAAAATGTGTTCTGTACTGTAACATCAGACACTAGAACACACAACCCTTACTGTGTAGAAAGTTCCCATCTCACTTTTCTTTGAAGGTACTTTTATTAATGCGAAGACCGTGGACCTGCTGAAATGGGTACCTGGCCATGAGAGGATGATCCTTTGCAGAAGTTCTGACTTTCATTAAAGGCACGGTGCTGCATTGTTGAGTCCCCTTGAGTCCCCCAACCCTTTCTGTATGATAGCCTATTGTCCTCTAAATCCTATTTTCCTTTATTACTAGACTAGGCTTCTGTGCCCCTCTCCTCCTCTGTCCCCCCCATGTCCCTGTCGTCCACATCCCCCTCTTTCTCCTTCTCCCTCTCTCCGTCTCTCCTTTGGCATGTGTTGGACGTCTGAGCGCATGGTGATGAATGCCAATGGGTTCCCATGCCGCGGAAGTGGAGTGGAGGAGATTAGGGGGAGGAGGGACGAGGGACGAGGGACGAGCGAGGAGGGAGGAGGGTGGGTGGTCCTTGAGTCCTTCAGGCCCAGGCTCCATTAGGCTGATGGGTTTTTTATTAAATTAGCCTGTAGGGCTCTCTCTCTCTCTCTCTCTCTCTCTCTCTCTCTCTCTCTCTCTCTCTCTCTCTCTCTCTCTCTCTCTCTCTCTCTCTCTCTCTCTCTCTCTCTCTCTCTCTCTCTCTCTCTCTCTCTCTCTCTCTCTCTCCTCTCTCTCTCGTCTCCTCTCTCTCTCTCTCTCTCTCTCTCTCTCTCCTCTCTCTCTCTCTCTCTCTCTCTCTCTCTCTCTCTCTCTCTCTCTCTCTCTCTCTCGCTCTCTCTCTCCTCTCTCTCTCTCTCTCTCCTCTCTCTCCTCTCTCTCTCTCTCTCCTCTTCTCTCTCTCTCTCTCTCTCTTCTCTCCTCTCTCTCTCTCTCTCTCTCTCTCTCCTCTCTCTCTCTCGCCTCTTCTCTCTCTCTCTCTCTCTCTCTCTCTCTCTCTCTCTCTCTCTCTCTCTCTCTCTCCTCTCTCTCTCTCTCTCTCCTCTCTCTCTCTCTCTCTCTCTCTCTCTTCTTCTCTCTCTCTCTCTCTAGCTCACTCAGTCCCCGGCCCCCTTTCTCTGCCCTATGCTGTGAGAGAGTCCCACTCAATCCCATTAGGGCCCTTATCTCATTTGCAGAGGGAGCCGGGGGGAGTTATGATCCTCTATCAGCAGCAAAAGACAAGGCCTCATAAATAGACAGGCAGTACACAGGAGATGGGAGTGGAATGGAGTGGGAGGTGGGAGGGGGGCTGAATGGGTAGGGGGGAGAGGGCAGTATTTGTCGCTACGTTAGGGAGTGACAGCGTGTCACATAGCCACCCTCCGCCAGCAGGGATTTCTTTTACGCTGTACTGTTGTCAGCAAGTGTGTGTTTATATGTTTGAGGAGTAAAGACAGAAGAAAAGGAACACTTTGAGGCTTGTCTTCTCTGTGGAGCCAGTCGCACACAACAGAGCTGGGAGGGGGGTTCACTATTAGTTCATTTACAGGTACCCAAGACAAGTGCTTGAAAAGGGATGTCCAGCCAGAATAGTGGTGGAAATAATGAACACTTAGGAAATAAACATTATTATTTTCCCAGGTAAGTTGACTGAGAACACATTCTCATTTACATCAATGACCTGGGGAATAGTTAAAGGGGAAAGGAATGAGCCACCAGGGTTAACACCCCTACTCTTACCATAAGTTCCATGGAATCTTTAATGACCTCAGAGAGTCAGGACACCTGTTTAAACATCCCACCCGAAAGACAGCACCCTACACAGGGCAGTGTCCCCAATCACTGGGGAGGTGCAGGAGAGAGAGGTAACAGAGACAAGACAGTGTGTCCCTGGAATGTATCATTATCAGAGCGGTGCGGGTCTATGATTCACAGTGACGCTCTATGTAGCACACTGACTGCACCTCACAGGCTGAGTGGGCGACACTGACCAATTAGACNCACAGGCTGAGTGGGCGACACTGACCAATTAGACCCACAGGCTGAGTGGGCGACACTGACCAATTAGACTCACAGGCTGAGTGTGCGACACTGACCAATTAGACTCACAGGTTGAGTGGGCGACACTTACCAATTTGACAAAAACGACAGGGAATGACGAGGGACAACGCTAATAATGACAGTCCTGCTTACACACAGACAGACTAACGCCGGTGTGGCGTCACCTTACGCCGGGGGACACGTCTGAGAGGACGCATTCCAGGGTAGGGATAGAGGGTGACACAGTGGAATTTCTTTGAGTCCAAAGTAACTCTGAATGGGCCAAACACATGTTGTAATGTCTAAATAACCATTAAATTGAGTTTAGAATCATACGTTAGGTTCCATGCAGACTGTAACAAACCTGGAATCCTAACTAGTATGCCTCACAGCTACTTATAGTAGTGTCAACAGATACTGTATTGTTCACTCATAGAGTATCTTCAGTCACATGTTGCCCACAGGCTCACACACTCCAGCACAGAATAGGCCCTATCCTCTCACAGGCACCAGCGAGATTCAATCAGGGCCTAAAGTGGTTACGTTCATTGACATCATCGCTTGCCTCATTCACAGGTTTGTTAATGTGAACTCTTTTTTTTACCATCAGTCTAATTTATGTGGAAAATACTTTTAAGAGCTTTCCTTCCCTAATCTAATTCCCACATTTTTTGATCTTTCTGTTTTAAAGGCATCCATTCTGTACACAATGGTGGAGCCAGGAGCCTGTTCCCATCAGGGTCACCCTGTCCCCCTCAGGGTCACCCTGTCCCCTGGTGCTGAGTACACTGGAGCGTAAACACAGCTGGGGACATCCAGGGAACCAGGAACTACACTGTGTAAATAGCAGGGGAGCAGGACAGACAGACGGTCGCAGGGCTCAGGGGTAATAATCAAACTCCAGGTGGGACTCACCTCCCCTCTCCTCTCCTCTCCTCCCTCTCCTCCCTCCAGGTCCTGCTGCCTTTTTATGGCAGCATAAGTGATAGAGATCTCTGAGTACTGGCTTCTCTTTGAAGGCCATATCAGAAACAGCTTTGCCATTAAGTATCAAACTCCGTTACATTGGCCATAACCTCGTAGGTCTAACTGTGGAGTGGAGTCTGAGTGTTGGGCCTCACGTGCAAACCTTTACTGCCTAGAGGTCTTGGGTCAAATGTGATCCTATCAAAAGCAACGTTTTTCCCACAGATTTCTTTGAAGCTGATTTCGAGGGGAGGGTAACAGACTGATTGATCTAAAAATGACAAAAGTGCATGTTGTGTCACAGTTCAAGGGTTAATGCAACATTTAWTACTGGTCATTTTGGGCCATCCTGGCCCTTTGATGACAGACATTCCCGGCAAAGGTGGCTCTCTGGGTGTATGTGGGTGTGCGTCTTTACTGGATATTAGCTCTGGAAGAACAGTGAACATGCACCACTTGATCCTTAAGGTGCGAGAAAGGGGAGAAAGAGGGATGTGACTAAGTATATTACAAAAAGCATTTCACGGCCCACCTCTAGAATATAACCCACCTCTTTCTATGGCGCTGAACCCACTGCACGTARACAGCGGAAACAGAAACAGGAAGTGATATCACCTGAATCTCTTCCGACAGGAAATGTGGATCTCTCAATTGGGACGTACCCCCTCCTCTCTCTCTCTCTCTCTCTCTCTCTATCTCTCCCTTTTTGATATCCTTCTTCAGAGCATGAGACAAATGTCCATTCTTTAACAGACAGGAAGTTCATTGTTCCAGGTGCCCTTGGTGTACAGTAGCTCTGTCTCCCTGCCAGCCCCAGACCTAAACCAACCATCCTGGCAACGCCCCTGTTTACTGCAGCCTGCCAGCAGTAGCCTCATGGCGGAGCAGGGAAAGCGAACTCCCTTGCCTACTCCCTCACTCTTAACTTTTATAGTCAAAAAAAATATATCAATATGATTTTTTATGCATCTGCTATGAAATGTAACTACTAAGTACACTGAACAAAAGTATAAACGCAACACGCAACACATTTTTAGGATTTTACTGAGTTACAGTTCATATAAGGAAATCGGTCAATTTAAATAAATTCATTAGGCCCTAATCTATGGATTTCACATGACTGGGAATCAGTGGCGGTCGATGCTTTTTAAGATGAGGGAGGATGATCATTTTTTTTATGAGCTTGGCCTTATTTCTATTACAGCATATTGGATGATTGGCATTCATATTCCATTCGCCCAGCTCAATGTAACATCAAAGGGTTTAGGCGACTACATCATACTGAAAATGTCCCTGTACCCATCATGATGTTGCTACAACCTAGCCTATGAATGAAAGTTTACAACGTAATTGCATAGGTCGAGAGAATTTTGAGTAATCAATGTGACAGACAGTGATACATTCAATACCGCCTTGCACACTCTTGCCTGCATCTACCTGATCTAGGGTGTAGTCATTAGTCCAACGGTCGCAAATGAGAGTTTCTATTGGACAAATTCAGGTATGTCTATCCCCGTTTCATTCCGTTTGCTTCCGTTTAAGAAACGTTTTTCAACAGAATCGGTGGAATGAATACACTCCTGATCACACGCAAACACAGTTCACTTTCATAGCAGCCACATAAAAACAGAATYATKACTTGGCTCGCTGTATATATAACTACTTCTTGCAACAATCTACGTGCTCTCTTCTTTTCACCTTTTCCCTTCGCTTGTAGACTTCAGTGCACAACACATCAGCTGTCGGTGACCAGACGAAAAAAACGTTTGAAACTTACATATCATGACCGCTGAKCYTTACACACAGCCTACATCATTATCATATCATAGTCAACATAGCTAGCTACTATAACTAATGCCTTAGTAAACCCGCTACAATCATGCGTGTACAGTCAGAAAGCAGTTTAGCAGTTACACCAGTGGGACACGGTGGCATTAAATTAATGAAACAAAAGCTTACCTTGACTTGGAAGAGTTTTAGTGTTGGATAGCCATAGCCAGTTAGCTAACATAGAATCCCTCTCTGTTTGAGCCGGGTGTTTGAGTAGGCTAAACTAGCTAGCTGCATTCGCTAGCTAAGTGAAAGTTTWAAAAAATARAACCAAATATAGCTATCTCTCTCTCTCCTGCTTGTTKWTRWMTTRWYAAGGAATTKATTTGTTCAAAACTYTTCAAATATGGTATTTCTCTGTCTTTGAGTCAGCTGCTCATCACATTTTATGCACTGCAGTGCTAGCCAGCTGTAGCTTATGCTTTCAGTACTAGATTAATTATCTGATCCTTTGATTGGGTGAACAACATGTCAGTTCATGCTGCAAGAGCTCTGATAGGTTGGAGGTCGTCCTCTGGAAGTTGTCATAATTACTGTGTAAGTCTATGGAAGGGGGTGAGAACCATGAGCCTCTTYGGTTTTGTATTGTAGACCTTCATTGCAAAACAGTGTGTTTTATTCAGTTATTTGTTGACATGTGAATATATTTAGTATAGTTTTTAWCTAACAAGGATCACTTTTTTAATGTTTCTCTATTTTTATGAAATTCACTGAGGAGGGTGGTTCTCCCCTTCCTCCTCTGAGGAGCCTCCCCTGCTGGCAATACAGATTATGCATCTGCTGGTCACAGATACCTTTAAAAAAAGCAGGGGCGTGGATCAGAAAACCCATCAGTATCTGGTGTGTCCACCATTTGCCTCATGCAACGCAACATCTCGTTCGCATAGAGTTGAACAGACTGCTAATTGTGGCCTGTCGAATGTTGTCCCACTCCTCTTTAATGGCTGTGCAAAGTTGCTGGATATTGGCGAGAACTGCAACACGCTGTCGTACACGTTGATACAGAGCATCCCAAACATGCACAATGGGTGACATGTCTGGTGAGTATGCAGGCCATGAAAGAACTAAGACATTTTCAGCTTCCAGTAATTGTGTACAGATCCTTGCGACATTGGGCCATGCATTATCGTGCTGAAAAATGAGGTGATGGCGGCGGATGAATGGCATGACAATGGATCTCGTCAAGGTAATTCTGTGCATTCAAATCGTAATTCATCCGTGAAGAGCACACTTCTCCAGCGTACCAGTGGCCATCGAAGGTAAGCATTTMCCCACTGAAGTCGGTTACGACGCCGAACTGCAGTTAGGTCTAGACCCTGGTGAAGGTAGGAAGCACGCAGATGAACTTCCCTTAGACGGTGTCTGACAGTTTGTACCGAAATTCTTCTGTTGTGAAAACTCACAGTTTCATTAGCTGTCCGGGTGGCTGGTGAAAAATCCGGATGTGGAGGTCCTGGGCTGGCATMATTACACGTGGTCTGCGGGTGTGAGTCCGGTTAGATGTACGTTGGAGGCGGCTTATGGTAGAGAAATTAACATTAAATTATCTGGCTATAGCTCTGGTGGACATTCCTGCAGTCAGCATGCCAATTGCACACTCCCTCAAAACCTGAGACATCTGTGGCATTGTGTTGTGACAAAACTGCATATTTTAGAGTGGCCTTTTATTGTCCCCAGRAGAAGGTGCACCTGCGTAATGATCATGCTGTTTAATCAGCTTCTTGATAGGACACACCTGTCAGGTGAATAGATGATCTTGTCAAAGGAGAAATGCTCACTAACAGGGATGTAAACACTTTTCTGCACAGAATTTGAGATCAAAATATATTTTTTGAGTATAGAACGTTTCTCTGATCTTTTATTTCAGATCATAAAACATGTGACCAACACTTTACATGTTGCATTTATATTTGTGTTCAGCAAATGTACAGGTGGACTACAGATTTCCAAAGGCCAAGGCTGTCCAACCAGCATCAGTGAGGGATGGACCGTGACAATAGAGAGCTTCTCACAGCCAAGCGTTTGGCCTTGCTCCATCATCTATAGGATGCCCCTGAATCATGATGAACAGGCATGACCTTTGACCAAATTAATTATACACGTTGGAATCATGCATGGTGATTTGTGACTTTGTGCATCAGTGCCAAGTAAATKATTTAGCTGAAATGACTTGTATCACAGGGGAAAAACGGCAGGTTTTATAACATTTTAAAATAGAGAATTTGTGGACGTGAGCTGAGTATATTGTTTRATTTACACATTATCTGAACTCATAAGGACTGAGTGGTGTGAACTGTTGATCCCTGAACTGCAATGGGTGAGATGTGAGTTGGAACGTCATTAGGGAAGGTGTTTTTGTGTGTATCAAATCTATATAAAATCACAACTGTCAAAAAGACCAACCTGAATTCCAGCACAATGCATTTGGTCTGAAAGGTCAATGAGAGACCATACGCTCATGACAAGGCAGATTCCAGCCCTACCAGTCAAACAGCGTGATATACAAGCCCGTAAGAAATTCATCCCCATCATCTCTCTATCTCTCTCTCATTGGATCATTGAGACTGAGTGATGTCATGCTCGGGCCGTGGCACTCAGATGACTGTATTTACAAACAGGCCCCGGGGACTGGAGACGGGTGGTCACACAATGAGCCTGTGTCCACCTCCTTCCTCCCTCCATCTTTACTTCCATCAATCACGTCTGGTGCTCTTTGGCCCAGTGCTGTCTGAGAGGGACAAGCATGGTCATTGTGGTGTGGGGATAAAAAAAAAAAAATTAAACGCCTCCTCATAGAGACAAACACTGGTGAATTCCATTGATATTAACCACACTTTAATCCCTCCCAACCAATCCTCCCACCCAATCAATTACTAGCGAGCTAAGTCAGCGACCCCCTCACAGCAGACATGCAAGACCACATTCGCTCCTCTTTCCACTGAGGTGTGTCAAAGCTCCAATCAACGACGCACGTACCTGGCTTAGATTTGGATTTCGTAGGTGGTGGAACCGTCCTTACATTTGATTGCTGTTCCATAATCAGGTTTTTGTTGTTGTCGTACCATGCCGCCTCCCGTTCCCATTTAGATCTACTGTACGTAATTTGGTTCCCCTGCAATTGACCCACTACACAAACAAACACGCTGCGCCAGTCTGAGGCTACTCTGTTGTTTTCAGTGGTTAAGCTGTCAGTGTTGAATTACTATGCCACATACTGTGCAGTGTGTGTCCAGACCACATGCGAGAGCATTACATCAATTCCACTACAGTCCTTCTCCCTATGTCATTGGAGAGGGTCAGTGTGACGCCCCCCCCACCCGCTAGTCTAGTGACAGATATAATGTCACAGGACCCCGTTCACTTATTGATCAGTAATCGGGAAATGCCCATTACCTTGGAACACAAGGTCACAAACAATAACGGGGTTTCACTGGGCAGTGATCGTCACCACTGCATTGATCAAATCCCATCAAAGTGACTCGAGAGGAGGTACCACTATTACATACAAAAGTATTAATTTACACTAGATGAAGGGAGAATGCTGGCCTCGACTTGACCTTTGTCTGAACTCTACTGATTCTGTACTGGCAATACAGATGTCAGCTATGTAAATGTATTTTCCTCAGAGTAGGCCCCCTAACAGGCGTAATTGCTGAACTCATTTGTATACTGGAGACAACAACAGATTCTAGCCACTGTAATCAAAGACATGTTTAGAGAGACAGCTTTGTGCAGTTTTTTTTTTGTATGCTGTAATTTACATAATTGGGGGATTTGAAAAGGAATATGAATGTCTTTTGCTTCTCGTCGTCTCCTCCAGATTGCTGGATCTAAGGAAGGAGGGGTTTGAGAACAACTGCAGGAAGCATAAGCCACGCTGGGTAAGGGGGAGGGGGAGGGAAAGAGAGGTGGCCGAGGAGGAAAGAGAGGTCCCGAAAGAGGAAGACAGCTCACAGATGACAGAGAGGAGCATCAGCACTGCCAGTATTTCAGTCATAGACTGTCTGTTACCCAGAGCTCTTCCGTTCCGTTTGACGTAGTTGCCCGATCCTCAGTCTATTGTGGTCAAATTATAATAATGACAACTATCATAGCAACATTGACGATGAGGTTAAATTGAATGAGTATGACGGAGTTCAGTTTAGTCAGCGTCCTCTGCTCCGTTTCCACTATAACCAGATGTGTACTGGTGCGTCGTGTGTGTGCCTGTGTTCCAGTGAGCCCTCACTTCTGACATTACCACCCCCCCCCCCCACTCTGTCCCTGGTCTCCGTGGTGACACGGACTCATTTCCTGCTTCCAAGGATTAGAGAAATTAAGCTAAACAATTTCCCCTGCTGGGATTGCCTTAATGAACTCTGCCTATGCATGGGCACAGCTCTCAGGGAGGGTACAGTTGGCTGGGATATGGTATAGCTCTTGCTGCATGGTGTAGGACCACTGCCATGGGACCTGTTGGTGCCATGGAATGGCGTCATTATTTGCTGTGCTGGTCCTTTGAGGTCATTTTCTGGTGCCTAGTCTTTTATCACGGTCCTGTTTTGYTCCTGTATTCACTTCAACTTCCCCCATGAGCCCTTGCCCCTCAATGTGGTGGATGACATCATAGGTTACAGTAATAACCTGCCCAAAACCCTAACCACAGTGGCTGCACCGGGGACACCAAACAATGGAGCCGGGAGCCCAGAGAGGCTGGGGGAAAAGTGCTGCTGTAATTATGAGATTGGGGGTGACCTAACTCTAAGGTTTTCCCCTTTCACTGTGCACAAAKGTGCAGTACAGGTCAATACCTTGCTCTTTTTGGCAGATGTAAATMACCTCATGCATTATAGACCACTATCGGGATCACTGGCCAGCCAATCATTAGAGACCWTGCCTGGTGGATGTAGGAGACAGAGGCTTAGAGACAGGGAGACTATTGTATCCACTTACTGTAGGCCCACAGTCATGTACCCTTTCAACCACATCTCTAGCCCAAGTTCTCACAGTCATACAATGTACTCTACCCTCGGATGTCAGCAGGACTGGATGAATAGGTTCTGTAAAGAAGAAGTTTTCCCATGCAGCAAATGTTTACACGTGATACTGCGTTGGTGTATGTATTTGTATACAGTAACCACGCATGTGTTCCTATTAACTGAATTAGTTTAACAGACCATGTGATAATAGGACTGAGAGAATTAGACATTATGGCCCAGCTCCCACAATGCACTGTGCCAGTCGTGTTGGCTGACCTTCTGGTGGACTCACATTAAGTGGGAGTTTGAACTTGATGGAGCCAGCAGTCAGCGGGACTGAAGCCCTCCCCCACCCAGTGCTAAATTATACCAAATTACCCGGGGTTAACAAGGCATCTAATGGAGGGGTTACTGTAGTCTAGTCCTCCTCCATGTGTCTCTACCGTGTGTGTGTGTGTGTGTGTTGTTTATTCCGTATACCTATGCGTGTGGTACTTGTTTGTGCCCGCCTGTCCTCACTGTCTCCCAAGGTTTTTGAAAGTCTCTGCGCTGGGAGTATCGCATTGTCTGCTCTGCTGGTTCAGCGCCCGCTTGACAGTTTTATAGGAGAACACAGTGCAGACAGGGATGCTGCTGGCGGCGTGGGGTGGAGAGGTGGTGTCTGTCTGATTGTCTGGCTTTAGACAGGCGGATATGAGGAACGTGTGTGTGTCTGATCACCGCTCGGTGTATCTGCGGAGCATTAGAGAGATTCTGGCTGGCGGGGGGCGGGGGACGAGGGGCGGGGGGTAGCGCGTGGGGGGGGGGGGGGGGGGGGGGGGGGGGGGGGGGGGGGGGGGGGGGGGGGATAGTGCGTCTTTATTAAAGCTCTAATGTCTACTGCTGCAGGTTGAGGTTATGGCAGATGTGGCCAAATTCCTTTGCTCAGAAGAGGCAGATCTGCTGGAGGTGGGGGGGGGGGGGGGGGGGGCTATTATAGAGTCACGGCGGCTGTGAGAGTGCTGCTCTACATCCCTGTGAATACGAAGCGCAGGCAGACAGTGCCTGGAGGTTAGGCGGTTTAGAAGACACGTAGACGGACCAGGGCTCTGACAGATTATCAGCTTCACTCCCACAGTATCCTTAACTCTGGACCAACGACACAGATAACAGAACATATATGAGAGGGAACTATTGTTAAAGCCAGCAGATACGGGTTATATTTTTACATCCAACATGATGGACGGAGGCTATTATGAAGAGCTTTTTGATGTGAGCACCTGTTGACATATCTCTGGACGAAGACTGACAAGACATTCAGAAAAAAAGGGGGTAAAGGGTATCTCTGTCTGTCTTGCAACCTGACCCTGGTCTTAAAATGGGTGTGTGGTCATCCTGGGAGAGGCACAGTGATGAAGACCAGGTCTAGTAAATGTGTGTGTGTGTGGGTGTGTGTGTGCGTGTGCATGTGTGTGTGGCGTGTGTGGAGGGGGGGGGGCTCCAGGTCAGTTGGGTGGTCAGGTGACAGTCTGGGACTGTGGGTGCAGTTACACGTTTTTAATGCGCCAGAATGACTTGGAGACACATAGTCAGAGTCAACTTCCATGGAGGTATGATTTCATGAGCTCATAATAGCAAGTTGCGTGCTCAGTGAGTACATTTACATGCACACGAATCATTTGACATTCAGCTGATTATGGCATTAGGCCGAGTATGGCATTACTCATTCAAACACCTTACTCTGCTTATCTTAACCGGCACACGGCGTACAGTCATAAAGTATGTATACGCCGATTAAAACAACTGGTTTTCTGAGCAATCTTATGAATTATTAGGACTTGTAAACGCCTTAGTCGGAGTTATAGAGGTGTATTTGATCTGCGAATGTGCTAGCACGAGCAGCGCACGCTTCATTATTTTTGCGCAAGTGAAATGAGTGGAGAAAAACATTGTAGAACGCAATTGTGTTGGAAAGGACGCCCTCGTTTTGTAGAAAGGGCAGAACCTGTCATAAGGAGTATAGCCATTCTGCTGCAGGAAGTCATCTTGAGTAGTTTAGCAACCTTCCAATGTGATCTTGTCGGTCTCAGCGGGAATGCCTTGCCTACAAGCTGTACAATCTCAGCCAAATCCTCCTCCTCCTGCAAGATCTCCTTGGTCTTGGTGCGAAGCGGCACACACTCAGGGAAGTCTTAGAAATAGTTTTCACATCCAAACTTTATATGTCCGAACTCAATAGGCTTCAGAAAAATAACATGGCCGCGCGGCGGAACGTTTATTTTGATTGGCTATTTTCTGCATGTATCAAAGTCCAGTCAGATGGTCCATGTAAACAGGATTATTAGCAAAATCGTTCTCCTTGCAAAGCATGTAAACGTTTAAATCAAACTGTTATATCCATCTGACAATTCACAATTATCATATTATTGTGTGCATGTGACCGTACTCAGTTTAGCATATCAATGTATCATTGTGTGACAGCTGTAATGTAGAACTATCAGATGAGAGAAACAAGGGAAAAACAAGGCAGTACATACAAACGCAAACTCTATTACTACAAAATCTGACCTTACATGTTGTTTACATGTGGTTGAGAGTTTACCACACAGTTTTTCAGAGTCCCATTTGGACCTGTGCATGCCCAGCTTGTATGTCAGTCCTTTAAAGGGAAATCTATGATTGCTAGAGCCATTTTGAATTTACCCATTTGATTCTTGAGAATATGTCTCATGAGCTAAGATCAACTGTTCTACTCTGTCGGAACTCAAAATACGTTATTTTACTCCGACGTTTGGAACAAATGTAAATGTAAACACACACTATATACCCTGGAAAACATGGTTAAAACGATCATTTTGATCCCGTGAACGGTCAGTCCTCGTATCCATAGCTCTGTTTATGAATTGGAGAGTGATTACATTTCTCCAGCCCATTCCTCAGCTGCTTACCAAAGAAAAGCTGGCTGGGTGTCTGCTTGTCGTTGTTTGAACTACAGATTACCCTTTGAACTAAGAGACAGTCTCCTGACGGGATCTCCCGAGCGTTTCCCAGAACTTGTCATAGAAAGCCTTAGTGAGGAATCCATGGCATGTCTCCTGGACTATGACATAGACGGAGAGACAGAGGG